>NC_091257.1:54896590-55218863 GCF_042477335.2 Ovis canadensis | reverse complement strand
CAGTCTAGTCAGCTTTTAGTCTCCATCACATGTGATGGGAGATGGGACCCAAGGATCAGAAGTGCTCACCTGGGTCAGCCTTGCTGGTAAATGCTGATAGGCGTAGCAGACCCCCATCACCAGCGAATTCACAAAACATTAGGAGATTGTGAGGATGAGAATCAAGCAAAGGGAAGGAGCCAACAAAAGGGAGGGGCTTTAATGAAAAGGTCCCCATGGTGGCAATGGGACTTCATCCCCCAGGGCCCTGGGGGACAGAGCAGAGCACATGGAGCCCCCGACCAGAGGACAGGTAGCTGGCATCCTTCCACCAACATCTCTCAGCTATTACTTGAGGGCTGCTCCCAGAAAAAGGGCGCTGGCTCCCCAGTTCTTCTGTTTGTCCCCCACTGTGGGCCAGAGAAAGCCCCAGCAAAGAGGAAAGGTCACAGGGTGGGCAGGTGAGGGATGGAGAATGCGAGGGGTGGGGGCAGATTACGGGCAGTTCAGAATGGTGTGCACCAAACTTGTGGCTACACATTACAAACAAATGCTCCACCTGGACTGCAATTCAACCCCATGCTCTTTGTTTCTTTGCTTGTATTTTTTAATGAATGAATTTTTTAAATTTTTGGCGTTGCTGTGTAACATGCAGGATCTTAGTTCCCCAACCAGGGACTGAACCTGTGCCCCCTGCAATGGAAATGTGGAGTCTTAACCAATGGACCATCAGGTCCAGTGCTTTTAAATTAATAGATTTATTTTCAGGGGCTTCCCTGTGGCTCAGTGGTAAAGAATCCACCTGCTAATGCTGGAGACACAGGTTCCATCCCTGATCAGGGAAGATCCCATATGCCAGAAAGCACTGCTGAAGCCTGAGAGCCTGGAGCCTGTGCTCCAAAACAAGAGAAGCCTGAACAATGCAATATGAGAGTAGCCCCCTGCTCAGCGCAACTAGAAGAAAAGCCCACACAGCAGTGAAGACTCAGCACAGCCATAAATAACTAAATCAAATTTTTTTTAATTAATAGATTTAATTTTGAAGAAACTTTTACAGTCAGGTTTACAGACTCTTTACAGAAATCTAGCAAGTTTATAGAAAAAAAATATATATCTATATTTCCAAAAGCACAAAGTTCCAGTAGCCCTCTCCCTTCCATCATTTCTCCTATTATTATACCTTGTGTGATGATCCAGTGAAAAGTGAAAGTGAAGTCGCTCAGTCGTGTCTGAGTCTTTGCAGTCCCATGGAGGGCAGACTGTAGCCTACCAGGCTCCCCTGTCCATGGGATTTTCCAGGAAAGAGTACTGGAGTGGGGTGCCATTTCCTTCTCCGATACTATTAACTAGAGTCTGCTCACTCTTTGGGTCGTAAATACTGTGGATTTTGACAAATGTAGAAAAACCCACACCCATTATGACTGTACCCTACAGAGTTCCCAATGCTTTTCAAAAACCTGCCATTTTTAGCAGTTCATGTGGCAACATCCCCAGCAAATTTGAAAGCCTTAGTATAAATTCAATTCCGATTCATCAGAAACCAATGAGGCAATTATTTTGGGTGAAGAAGAGGAAACTACTCTTAATTCTTCCAGAATTGCCAGGGTATGCCTGCTCCAAATCTTTGTCTAGAAGGTCTGTTATGGATGGAACTGTGTCTGTCCCCTTACCCCTACCCTCAGCCCAGATGTATGTACTGAAGCCCTTCCCAGGTGGCGCTAGTGGTAAAGAAGCCTCTTGCCAGTCCAGGAGACATAAGAGACACAGGTTTGATACCTGGGTCGGGGAGATCTGGAGAAGGGCATAGCAACACTCCAGTATTCTTGCCTGGAGAATCCCATGGACAGAGGAGCCTGGAGGGCTACAGTTCAAAGGGTCACAAAGCGTCGGACATGCCTGAGCTGCCAACCTTGCTGATACCTTGATCTTGGACATCCAGCCTCCAGAGCTGTGAGAAGATTCATTTCTGTTGTTTCACCAGCCTGAGCTTTGGGAAAAAAGAACTCGAAGCAAAAACTAGAAGAGATCATCAGTACCATCTTTCTAGATTCCATACGCATGCATTAATATACAATGCTTGTCTTTTTCTTTCTGACTTAACTTCACTTTGTGTAGCAAGCTCTGGGTTCAGACACAGAGAACAGACCACTGGACACGGATGGAGAGAGTGGGACGAATTGAGAGAATAGCATGGAAATACATGCATTACTACATGTAAAACAGACAGCAAGCGAGAATTTGCTGTGAAAACAGGGAGCTCAACTCAGTGCTCTGTGACCACCTGGAGGGGCGGGATGACGTAGGAGACGGGAGGGGTGTTCAGAAGGGAGGGGTCACATGTATACCTGCGGCTGATTCGTGCTGATGTGTGGCAGAGGCCAGCACAATATTGTAGAGCAACTGTCCTCCAATAATTGTAATCTGTTGTATACCTCTCTGTATTGTACAATTTTAATCTTTGATAAATAATCGTTAAAAAAACACTAGGGGAGAGGGGTGACCCTGCACATTCTGTGTTTCTTTTTGGACCAGGAGGAGATTCTTGGGGACCCAAGGTGAGACCTGGAGTGAAGTGTTTCTGAAGTAACACAGTGACACTCAGAGCACCGCGGGGCCCCTGGGCTCCTGGCAGCTGCCAGTCTTGGAGGGGGACCATCCGCTGGCTGTCAGGACAAATCCCCAGCCGCCATGTGATTCGCAGAATAAGGCTGTCAGTCAGCCTGACTGGATGACATGTGGCCCCGAAAGTGCAACATTGGAGACATGTCACTGCGTCATGGCCGATAACTCCAGCCGAGCCCCTGCCAAGTCTCCACGCCCCCTCAGGCTCCCCCGTCACCAGCACTGCTCTGGTCTCTGCCAAGGTATGGGTGCCATTCTTTTAAAGACACATCACATAAGGAACAGTGTGCTTGATGATTGCTGCCTGACCCGCATCTCCTTATCAGAACACGCCCCCCCGCCGCCCCGAGAGCAGGTCCCTCCCTCTCCACAGTTTCACTGCAGACATGCTCTATGAACTACACACCCATTTTGCAGACTCCTGGGAGAAAATCTGCAGGGCTCTAGGGCTTCCCTGGTAGCTCAGGTGGGAAAGAATCTGCCTGCAATGCAAGAGACCATGGTTTGATTCCTGGGTTGGGAGTTCCCCTGGAGAAAGGATAAGCTACCCACTCCGGTATTCTTGGGCTTTCGAGGTGGCTCAGACAGTAAAGAATTCCCCTGCAATGTGGGAGACCTGGTTTTGATTCCTGGGTTGGGAAGATCCCCTGGAGGAGGGCATGGCAACCCACTCCAGTATTCTTGCCCGGAGAGTCCCATGGACAGAGAAGCCTGGCAGGCTACAGTCCACGGGGTCACACAGGGTCAGACACACTAAGCACAGCGTTTGGAAAGTGGTAAAGACATTTGCCAGAGGAAATTCTGTGGGCTGTCTGGGTCGGAAGCAGCACTACTGACTGTTGCAGTAGTGAAGGGAGGGGTGCTGGGAAGGGGTGTTGAGATTTCTAAACTGATTCAATCAGGGCAGAATTGGCATTGGCTAAACAACAGCTGGACTGGGAGAGGCAGGTTCAGAAACACAGCTTACAGAGGGCTGGGAATACATCCCACCCAGGCAATTCTTGATTTATCTCATCCTTTCCTTGGGTCTTGATAAGTCATTAAGTTTGTCCATATCAAACAAGTCTACCCATTATGATGGCCCCTTAGAGCCAACTTCCTGTTGTTCCGAGAATGGTGGACAATGGCCCCATAAAAGGAAGTCTGAATACATGCTGATAAAAATCAGAGTTTCCGAATGCAATGGATATTAAAAATACCAAACTTTTATGATGTTTGAATGTTAAACAGCGTCCACGGAACCAAGGTGACCCTGAGGTATGTGATACAGTGAGAAGAAATCCAGGGCAGACGGCCTCACGTCTCTGATATCGAATAATTTCCCCATTCAGCCTCCAACCACCGTGGTCTCTGAATACAGAGGCCATGGCTGTTTTTCGTAGACATTCCTGAAAGCTGCAGTTTTCCTGCACCTCAAGGAACCCAGTCAATTCACTGTCTCTGAGCATCCCAAGACACCCTGCCAGACCATCTTCCATTTTGGTTTCCTGCCTGACACCATATTAATCTAAATTCAAGAACAAAAGCCTTCATATTTGTTCTGGTACATCGAGGATTACCACCCCCGAAAGGGTTTTCTGTGATCAGCTTGTCACTTTCTTTGCTACTTAATCTCTTTCTTTCTGTAGCTCAATGGCATCTTCTTATTTCTCTCCTACTGAGGAAATAGGAGGGCTTTTAATTTGTTTAATTCTCTCTCTTCCCCTTTAAAAACCTAGGAAGTTAAAAGGCCAGCTCATCCCGACCACCTGGCTGGGTGGGAGGTGCTAGCAGCCAGCTGTGATATTGTGGCCAGCCAGCTGTGTAAGGGCCCCGCCTGCGGGATTGTCCTGGCTCTATTGGAGACCAGCTCCCCACAGCCACATCCATTCCCATGGTCCAGAGAGGCTGGTGTTTAATGTTGTTTTGTGTATTATGGGCACTGATGTCTGCTCATCAAGTTCACGGCCCTTGTAAGGCCACACACAGGAGGCTGGGCTTGGGGGACATCATCTGGCAGGGTTGAATGTCTTGGCCATGGTCCTTTCACTCACCTAATGGGATCATTGCCCATCACTAAATATAAGCCCAGCCTCGTGACCCTCTGCAGAATGACACCCGTGCAGGATACCAGTATTGGCCCTCAGCCATGCTCCGCTACTCTCCCACCCCAGAAGCAGGTGGTCAAAGGCCTCTAAACCTGCTTGGCCTCCCTGTCCCAGAGCCTCAGACACCTGAGTCAGACTCCCTCTGCAGCCTCAATCGCTTGGGAAGCTGCTAGGCAGCAGGTTAGGGAACCTGACCGCCACCCATCCATCTCACCTTCTCCTCGCCCTCTGTGAACTTAATCCCATGTCCTTTGAGCATCTCAGGGCCCACACGGGTTCTGATCATAAGAAGGAGAAAGGAAGCTCACGTTGGAATTGACCCTGGGGTCTGATAGCTCTGGTCCAGCCTCAAGGATGAGAACAGCAGAGGGCCCGACCCTCCTGCCTGGGGCATCAGATGGTGGCGGATGGGACCGAAGCTCATCCCCACCCTGCCCACGCCACACTGTCCTCACTTGGATGATCCAACTGGACAGAACCTAAAAGTGAAACCTGTCCACCCCTGAACTTGTGCAAAAGAGCCTCACTCTCCCAGGTTAGGACAGGGTCTTCTCAGTGGCTCAGACCATGAAACTGGCCTGTTGCCTGGGCCTCTTTGCTCTGCCGTGTGGGGTCGCAGGAAGCTTCTCCCAGCAGAGAGCCACCTGTGCTTTACATCATTATTTCGTAAGGAAATGTTGAGATTTTCATGAACCAGGAGCAGCCTTCCTGTGACTCAGCAAAGCTACATCCCCCTTCACAGAGCCCTGGTGACTTTAAAACATTAGATTCGCTTCCCCTCCTTGCCTGACAACCCCGAGGACTCAGCTAAACTCGGACAGATAAGGAGAGGAGTAAAGGTTTTCATTAAATCTCTTTCAACCTTTATCTTGGGAGGAGGGATTTTCTTGAAACACCATTTTCAGGTCCAGGAAGCTGGAATATAATTTGGTTATCTCTGAAGAGTGTGGCTTCACTGTTTGGTGACAATGTACCTGCTCAGTGCTCACTCCTCTGTGTTCATTTTGCTCTGGCCACACAGCCCTCCTTCCGGCTCTTAAACCCTCCAGGCCTGGTCCTGCCCCAGGACACTTGCACAGGCTGCTTCCTCAGCTGGCTCTTTTCCTCCCTTCATTGCATGGTGCCTCCTCCTCTGCTGGCTCAGATCTCAACTCAAATGCCTTTTCTTTGAAGAGGACTTCTGACTGTCTTGGTAAAAGTAGTTCCTAACCCACTTTGTGGTCTTGGCGCATATTTTCCTCTTTGGATTTTCATTATCTGATTGGCTTCTGATTCACTGTCTCCTTGTAGGTGGGTCTTGTCCCTTGTTCTTCTGAAACAAAATGCCTGGTACACAGGAGGCACTCAATACATGTCTGTTGGAGGAATTTTGCTTGGAAGATAAGGGAAAGCCACATGATACTCTAGTGGGGGCCCGTTTGGATATTTTTTGCTTCTCTTATGTATTTTTTTATTTTAAAATTTTATTTATTTATTTATTTGAAGTATAGTTGATTTACAATGTTTCAGGCGTGCAGCAAAGTGATTCAGCTATACAAATAGATATGCATTCTTTTTCAGATTCTTTTCCATTACAGGTTATCACAAGATATTGAATGTAATTCCCTGTGTTATACAGTTCAGTTCAGTTCAGTTCAGTTCAGTTCAGTTGCTCAGTCCTATCTGACTCTTTGTGACCCCATGAATCGCAGCACGCCAGGTCTCCCTGTTCATTACCATCTCCCGGAATTCTCTCAGACTCATGTCCATCGAGTCCATGATGCCATCCAGCCATCTCATCCTCGGTCATCCCCTTCTCCTCCTGCCCCTAGTCCCTCCCAGCATCAGAGTCTTTTCCAATGAGTCAACTCTTCTCATGAGGTGGCCAAGGTACTGGAGTTTCAGCTTTAGCATCATTCCCTCCAAAGAAATCCTAGGGCTAATCTCCTTCAGAATGGACTGGTTGGATCTCCTTGCAGTCCAAGGCACTCTCAAGAGTCTTCTCCAACACCACAGTTCAAAAGCATCAATTCTTCAGCGTTCAGCCTTCTTCACAGTCCAACTCTCACATCCATACAGGACCACTGGAAAAACCATAGCCTTGACTAGACAGACCTTAGTCGGCAAAGTAATGTCTCTGCTTTTGAATATGCTATCCAGGTTGGTCATAACTTTTCTTCCAAGGAGTAAGCGTCTTTTAATTTCATGGCTGCAATCACCATCTGCTGTGATTTTGGAGCCCAGAAAAATAAAGTCTGCCACTGTTTCCACTGTTTCCCATCTACTTCCCGTGAAGTGATGGGACTGGATGCCATGATCTTCATTTTCTGAATGTTGAGCTTTAAGCCAACTTTTTCACTCCCCTCTTTCACTTTCATCAAGAGGCTTTAGCTCCTCTTCACTTTCTGCCATAAGGGTGGTGTCATCTGCATATCTGAGGTTATTGATATTTCTCGTGGCAATCTTGATTCCAGCTTGTGTTTCTTCCAGTCCAGTGTTTCTTATGATGTACTCTGCATAGAAGTTAAATAAGCAGGGTGACAATATACAGCCTTGATGTACTCCTTTTCCTATTTGGAACCAGTCTGTTGTTCCATGTCCAGTTCTAACTGTTACTTCCTGACCTGCATACAGATTTCTCAAGAGGCAGGTTAGGTGGTCTGGTATCCCCATCTCTCTCAGAATTTTCCACAGTTTATTGTGATCCACACAGTCAAAGGCTTTGGCATAGTCCATAAAGCAGAAATAGATGTTTTTCTGGAACTCTCTTGCTTTTTCGATGATCCAACGGATGTTGGCAATTTGATCTCTGGTTCCTCTGCCTTTTCTAAAACCGACTTGAATATCAGGGAGGTCACGGTTCACGTATTGCTGAAGACTGGCTTGGAGAATTTTGAGCATTACTTTACTAGCATGTGAGATGAGTGCAATTGTGTGGTAGTTTAGCATTCTTTTGCATTTCCTTTCTTTGGGATTGGAATGAAAACTGACCTTTTCCAGTCCTGTGGCCACTGCTGAGTTTTCCAAATTTGCTGGCATATTGAGTGCAGCACTTTCACAGCATCATCTTTCAGGATGTGAAACAGCTCAACTGGAATTCCATCACCTCCACTAGCTTTGTTCGTAGTGATGCTTTCTAAGGCCTATATGTGTTATACAGTAGGTGCTTGTTATTTACCTATTTCACATGTAGTAGTGTGTATCCAAGGCCATGCTTGTGCTCAGTCCTGTCTGACCCTTTGTTACCCCATGGACTGTAGCCCACCAGGCTCCTCTGTCCATGGAATTCTTCAGGCTAGAATACTGGAGCGAGCAGTCATTCCCTTCTCCAAGGGATCTTCCCAAACCAGAGACAGAACCCGTGTCTCCTGCATCTCCTGCATTGCAAGCAGATTCTTTACTGCTGAGCCACCTGGGAAGCAAATATATGTATATACATGTGTCTGTGGGTATTAGTCAGTCATGTCTGACTCTTTGAAACCCCATGGACTGTAAGCCCCCCAGGCACCTCTGTCCATGGGATCTAGGCAAGAATATTGGAATACTGGAGTGGGTAACCATTCCCTTCTCCAGGGGATTTTCCCAACCCAAGGATCAAACCTAGGTCTCCTGCACTGCAGACAGATTCTTTCCCATCTGAACCACCAGGGAAGCCATATATATATATATATATATATATATATATATATATAATATCATTCACCTTCAGCAACCAAATGTCACCTGTAATCTTTACCCTCATGGTCATTATCCATAAAACTAAATTCACTTCAGATTGCTCCTATGTGGAGAACCCATGAAAACATGTGCTACAAGAGCTTTGAAGGATCATTTCAAACATCCATTCTATCGTATCCCCTCCTCCCACCAGAGCTCTTTCTACACAGAAGCATCTCCTGGGCTGTGGAGGCTTCTCGAAAAGAAATGCAATTCAGACCAACACTTTCCTCCTTCACTGTGGTTATGCTACTCGTGAAATACTGTTAAGTTCACTCATTTCTGTTTATATTTTGATAGGGTCCAGAGCAGGCCACATTGCCATGTTGATTACTTTGAATTAAAGTTACTTATGAAGCAGCTAGTGCGGGAAGGACACACTGAGTCTCCTCTGTCCCTTGAAAGTGGAAAACAACTCTCCCAGGTGATAGGTTCCCTCCCTATAGCAGGAGGTGGAGAGACATGCTTACAACCAGAGATGGGGATGCAGGGACCAGAGGGCTACAGAAACTCACCTTGTTACTGCTTTGCTAATTTACTACTCGAACCTGCACTTCTCTGTCTGGTCAGTTCCTCACAAATGTATCGTTCCTATGTCTGAAAGATATAAAAGCTGCCTTCTTGGATCACTGCTTTGAGTCTCTTATTTCTATGGATGCCTGTACATATGAAATTAACGTGACTTTCCTTTGCCTATTACTCTGTCTTGTGTCAACTTAATTATTGGCCAAAGAGCCAAGAAGGAATGAAGAAACATTTTCCCCCCCTACAATTTCATTTTACAGTTTTTCCATATTGTTCACTTAATTTTTTTTTCTGACTGTGTGAAAATTAACATGATTCAAGACTTTTGGTTGTCAAGGGGGCCAGGGGCTAGGAGAGGGAAGGAGTGGGAGTTTGGGGTTAGCAGATGCAAACCATTATATATAGGATAGGTAAACAAGGTCCTACTGAAGAGTGCAGGGAACCATATTCAATATCCTGGGATAAATCATAATGGAAGAGAATATGAAAACAAATGCATGTATATACATAAACCTGAACACATTAATGTATAGCAGAAATGAACATGTTATAAATCAACTACACTTCAATAAAAATAAATTAAAAAAAAAAAGAAAATCCACATGGTTCAAAAGTCAAATCTACACCCAAAGGTGTTCCAGGAAAAAAACACCCCCATGCTCACCTGTCCAATCTCACCCTACTGTCTCTCCACCCCATTCTAACCTGTTCCCTGTACTTTCTGGTTTACCCTCCCTATATTTCTTTTTGCAGAAAAAAAAAGCATTTATTTGCCCATAAATGCACGTTTTCTTATTTTCTGCTCTTTCTCACACTGAAAGAGTGAGGCTGCCGGCACTCAGGAGCTTTCGTTCCTATTTCTTCACTTGACAGCGTATCCTAGAAATCACTCCTTGGCAGGTCACAGGCTTCTTCCTCCACATTTTTTATAGCTGCTCCACCGTGCACTCCATGTACATCCTGTATTCAAATACTCTCCTGTGACTGGGCCCCCAGGAAGGTTTCAACACTTTGCAGTGATAAACAAAGCTGCAATGAATAATCTCATGCATGTGTGTTTTTGCACTGTTCAAAGTGTACCTGTAGCGGAAGTCCCTTGAACTGGCGTTGCTGGGTCCAAGGCAGGTGCCTGTGTAGTTCTGTTTGCTGTGGCCAAGTTCCCTTCTCCACAGTGGCAGTGACTTGGATCCTCCCTGGTGTGTCTCAGAGCATCAATTTCCCCCGCTCCCCCCTCCCCCACAGTCTCATTAACAAAACGTGCCATGGAGCTTTTTAATGCTTTCCAATTTCATAGATGAGAAACAGGGTCAGCATCATTTTAACTTGCGTTTCTCTTTGTATGAATAATGTTGAGCATCTCATCTCACATTTAAGGGCTGTTTTTATATCCTCTTGTTGTGAGTTGTCTGTTCATATCTTTTGTCCATTTTTCTATTCAGTTTCTGCTCTTTTTCCCTCCATGTGTGTAGAAGCCTCCCTCTATTAGAGATATCAGCCCTTCGTCTGTGATACACGTTGAAAATATTTTCTCCCGGTTTATCACGTGCCTTTTGATTTTGCTTCTGGGGTATTCTGTTAGGCAGAAGGTAAACGTAAGCATTTCCTTTACGCAGTCGCACTTGTCAGTCTTTTCCTTTATCACCTTTGGATTATGAACCACAATTAGCCTTTTTAAAATTGCAGGTTAATAGACAGCTAGTGGGAAGCTGCTGTATAGCGCAAGGAGTTCAGTTCTGTGCTCTGTGATGACCTGGAGGAATGCAGTGGCAGGGGTGGGCGGTGGGAAGTGATTCACTTTGTTGTACAGCAGAAACTAACACAGCATTGTAAAGCGATTCTACGCCAATAACAAAAGAAATAAAACTGCAGATTATACAGGAATTCATCGAATTTTCTCTGAATGCTTGTATAGCTTTTTTTTTTTACATTCAGATCTCTAATGCTTTGGGATATTTTTCTTGTGTATAGTGTGAAGTATGAACCTAATTTTAATTTTTCCCCAAACTATTCAGTTTTCGAAGCATCACTGATTAAAAGTTTCATCTTGAGAAGGACTCTTTGGAGCCAGGATGGGTAAGAGAAAGGAAGGCAGCAAGGTACAGGGAGACAAACCTTGGCAGGTTTTCCTCTGCACCTTCCTCATCACAGACAAACCCAGTGCCCAGCACACCCAGCAAAACTGTGTCCAGTTTCCAAGGGGTTTGTGGGCTTGGCCCTCACCACTGCGCTGTTCCTACTCAGGCCTGAGCTTAAGCCCAGGACCTGGTGGCTAAAAGCCAAGTTCAAGTGTCTAGTTGTTTGTGGGGAGGGGAGGCCTGGTGTGTGGCTCAGAAATGACAGTTTCCTGCAAACTCTGTTACATCCGGTCTGTCAGAGCCTGTACGTCTGATCTGGTGGCCATAGCTGGTCACCGCTTTTCCCAACACAGTTGGAAGGGTCAGAAAAGGCCCCCTGGCCCCCAGGTTCTGAGGTGGAAGCCTGGGGATGATGACACAGAGCCAGCAAAGATGTGGTAAAAGGCACTGGGCCTCTTGTTCTTTCTGGTGTCTCCTCTCTTTCTCTTTCTGATCCGTTTTGGTGGAGAAGTCTCTGGAAGTCTCTGACAGCAAAGATTTCCTGAGATGTTATGGTTATCTCGCTTCCTGTTCCAAACAGAACCATCCTCCAGAACAATACAGGCTGAGAGCATCCCCTTGCCCTGAGGACTTTCCCTGGCCTCATTTTTAGATACCACCTCCTAGGTCTTCCCACAAACCTCCAAGGTTAGAGTTATTATTATACCCATGTTGCAGAGGGAGAAACTGAGGCTCGGACAGCTTGCCTTCTTGCTGAGGTCATTTAGTGATTGGTAAAATCGACAGGGGAGCAGGATTTGAATCCAGCTCCCACCTTTGCAAAGCCCAAACCTATTCCCAGGGAGACCAGTGTCTCATCATCATGGTGTTTAATAAGCACAAAAACATCTCAGGAGTGTAAGATGCTGAATTTTCACTTGCTCATTTCACTATGTGCAAGAAGTCAATTGTGTCCTTTTAAATTTGCATTCCAGTTCTGGGTTGTTACAACCAACCCCACGGCCCAGCCAGCAGGAAAGTCTAAAAGAAATTGACAGGTCGAACTGTCTGAATGACATCTTCAAAATCACTAAGTGTTTTCCAAAGGTGATACAATATTAAGTAGAAAGAATGATTTTCTGGGGACACCAGGTGCCAGTTATAAATTTTAAATGCAAATGATCTGCGCTAGCTACACTTAAAAATCCTGGGGTATGACCAACTAACGTCAAATATAGAATGTCCTCCCATCCTGGGCATTCATCTGCCGGTCATATTGTCGGTTAAAAGTAGTCATTTTGAAAGCAGTAATTCACTCTCTACGGTCCTTCCTTAACACAATTTCAGCCTGCAATTTAGATGATAGGAAAATTACAACCTCTGTGCACTATATTATGTGGTATAAATGTTATTACAATTAAGCCTGCTATGAACACACACACACACACAGACCCCAAAACAACTGGTCCTTGATTTAGTCTATTATAAATAACCATTTCCTATAAGCCAAGGAGTTCCAGTTAGTTCAGTGGGAAACAGGACCCAAACATGTCTCATACCAGTGACCAAATGTACTGGACAAAAGCTAGACTGGAAAGGGACCAAGTGGAAGATGATTTGAGAAGGTCTGAGTTTTGCCTTTACTGGTCAGGAAATGAATATTGATCTGACCTGACATTGTGAGGTTACCAGCCAGCATGAATGCCAGAACCTCAGGGTGATGCAAGAGCCTTCTCCTTCAGCTTCAAAGCTACTCAGGACTGGGGACTTGAACCTCCCAGATCCCCTGATTCTGCCCTGTCATTTACACCCCAGTCACTTTCTTAGATCAGCACATCACATTGTGTGCTAGGTTATCATGGATTCTCCCTAACTGTCCTCTTTGCCAACAATATATTTGCTCCTCAGTTTAGCTTGAAGATCATCGTTCAGGGAGTTCCCTGGTGGTCCAGCAGTTAAGAATCCGTCTTGCAATGCAGCGGATGCAGGTTCAATTCCTGGTCGGGGAACTATGATTCCACGTCATAAGGAGTGGCCAAAAAACAAACAAAACAAAAAAGAACCAGGAAAAAAAAATCCTCAAAAAAAAAAAAAAAGGCTAAGAGAAGATGATGTAGAATGGCTTCAAATTCTCAGGCTCCTTAATTGCATTTTTTCAAGTAAGAGACACCCAGAGCCTCTGTTTTCCAAACAGAATGAGCTTGTATTTCCTTGTTTGGGTTTTGGAAGCAGACCAGTCTTGACCTACCAAGGAACAAGGCAGCTTGTTTCTCTGGGACACCGTCAGTTTCCTATGCCTAGAGGGCAGAGAATAGGACTTTTCCATACTCAGCTGCTTCTTACCATGGACCCTCAACCCTCCACCAAAACACAGGATATAAAATACTTAATACAGGTGATCGAGTTTGACAGGAGGGACTAGAGATGCCAGTGCTGAGCCCCAGGTGAACCAGAACTTCCAGCATAAATACGCGTCTCTAAATTTTTCCAGCATCTCTATATCCAGAGATGTACACATCTTACTCTTGGATACAGATGACATGGTCTCTTCCTACCCCAATTTGCTTATCATGGAGTCAGATCTTCATCGTTGTGTTTGCAAAAATAACTGGTAGTTTGGACGATCTTTTCCTAACTCTTTGAGCTTTACTAATTTCTCTGCCAGATTTTTTAAGAACACCTTTTTACTGTGACCAAATGTGAAAGTTCAATTTATTTCACTCTATATTCTATACATTACTTAAGTAGAACATATTTAAATAGGAAAATGGCAACCAAGGAAAAAATCATGGCGCTGGAGAAGATTCTACTTTGTGTCCTGTCTTAATTTTCTCATCCCGACCCAAGAGGCACTTCTGACCTGACTTGAATTTAAGGAGATTTCCAAAGCTGTAAGAAAGGCTATTAATTCAGAAAATCAGTCCTGACTTCCCTGGTTTTTCAGTCAGTCCATAGGAACTGAGCTAATTTGGATTCTGTTCAGACTTGTAAACCTTTTCGCTGCAAACACAGCCCCAGAGCACCGCTGGAATGACAACCGGGCTGAGGTTCGTTCATCAGCTTGGAGAGGTTTTCTAAGCGAGCATAGGGTGTGAAAAGGCCCAATTTGATAATGGATGTGCCTTTCTGAGCTCTTAATTATGTGTTTAATTGGGCACAAAATTCAGGCTCTCAGATTGAGCACGGGGGCTGGCCAGAATAATCAAAATAGTGGTCAGAAAAATGGCGTGGCAAAGAACTCCCACCTTTGGTTCAACAGCACCAAGGAAGCCCTCAAGTGAAGTCCGTGACGTTAAAGTCTGTTTCCAAGGACCAGAAAACTGTGCGAGATTGTCTTGATCAGACTGACTGCCTCGCTGACATGAAGGATGTTCGGTGATGAACAAGAAACGTTCCGATGCTGACGGTAGTGATGGCTGTCACATCCAGGCCACCAAATATGGCTACTAGGGCTTTCCCGGCTGGACCCGTAGGAGCAAAACTGCCCGGTGACAGAGCCTCCCCTTCCTCTGCCTTTATCTGAGATCCTGACATCATGACAGGTGAGAGGCGGTCTGCCTACAGCGTGGTCTCAGCACAACTTATTTCTGATTGAACAAACTGAAATGCTGTCCATTTGGCAAAGACACACCATTAGTGGTTTGAATATATGTGGGTTTTTTTTTTTGTGTAGTATAATTGCTTTTCAACGTTGTGTTACTTTCCACTGTACAACGAAGTGAATCAGCTGTATGTATACATATACCCACTTCCTCTTGAACCTCTCCCACCAACCCACACCATCCCACCCCTCTGGGTCATCACAGAGCACCGAGCTGAGCGCCCTGTGCTATACAGCAGCTTCCACTAGCTCTGCTTACACAGGGTAGTGTGTATATGTTGATCCAAATCTCTCAGTTCATCCCACCCAACCCCCCTTCCCCCGCTGTGCCCACGTATCCAGTCTCTGCTTCTGCATCTCTGTTCTCGCCCTGGAACTAGGTTCGTCTATACCATTTTCCTAGATCCCACATACAGGCATGATAGGTGATATATGTATGGAGTCTGTCATACAGAGTGAAGTAAGTCAGAAAGTGGATATGTGCTTTTAAATAAGGTAATTTATTATAAACCGTTGGTCAGAAACCAAAGTTCCCATAGAAAGATGAGTTGCTTTCCATTTTCTTCTGTTGTATTAACTGCTGTTTCTCCTGGGACACTTTTCCTTCATGTTGTTCCTTCTCGTACGACTTATGGCTTCCTTCCCCCCACCCCTACTTCCTTTCTTTCCTCCCTTTCATCCCCCTTCCCTCCCTCCTTCCCTTCTTTTCTTCCTTCTTAGCCTATAAACAACCACATTTTCTTTCTCACAGTTCTGGAGGCTGGGAAGTCCAAGAGCCAGGCGTCAGCACGGCCGTGCTCTGCTAAGAGCCCTTTACCCAGCTCAGTTGATGGCTTCTGCTGTGTCCTCCCATGTGTCCACTAACTTCCTCATTTTCCAATCACTGCATTGAAGATTAAAATTTTCTGCTCAGCATAACTTAGCTCTGCCACACGTATGTTGACCTATAGTGTTTCAGTCATTTGGCTCTAAATATTTTTGGGCAACTTCCACTGTTGTTTCTTCTTTAACCCATGAATTTTTCAGGTAGGTGTTTTCAGTTTCCAAAAAGTGGAAGGGGTTTGGCTGTCTTTTTAGTATTAATTTTTTGTTTTTTTAAGAAAAGCAAGTTATTTAATTTTTTGGCTGCACCCTGCAGCATGTGAGGTCTTAGTTCCCTAGTCAGGGATCAAACCTACACCCCTTGCAAGGGAAGGCAGAGTCTTAACCACAGGACCTCAGGAGAAGTCCCTAATTTCTAATTAAGGTCCATTTTAGTCAGAGAACAAGCTTCTAACCTCTCAATTTTTTGAGGTTTGTTAAGAATTTCTTCATTTAAATATTATGTGTTTTAAACAAGAAAACATATTCCCTGTAAGGTCAAGACTTCCAAGCACATGTCTTAGATTGAGTGGGTTGGCACTGTTTGTTTGCATTAATTTTCAGTCTGCTTTAATTTCTCTGCTTCTGAATCTTGGGTTACACTCTCCCATTAAGTTTGTAGATTTATTTACCCATGCTTCCGGATCAGTCTCTGCTTTATACACTTCAAGGTGAAATAGTTAGGTTTATGAATGCTTTATCTTATTTAAGGATATTTCCTTTAAAAATCCTGTCCTGTCTCTTTTCCGGTATTACCACTTTTTACCCTAAATTCTACTATTGTCTGCTCTGAATACAGCTACCAGCTCTCTTTGGCTTAGTACTTATCCAGAATATCTTTTCCAGCCCTTTATTTTCAATCTTTCTGTGTCATTTTGGAGCAATTTGTAAGTACTCTTGGACTTACTTTGTTTTTCAAAAAACACAAAGAGCGTTAAGATCACTCAGTGATAAATCTAGCTTAAGGCTCGGAGATAAAAAGAACTGTCCTCACAATGAGGTTCTTCAAATACTTAAAAACAACTTGAAAATCTATAGGAATTACAGAAACAAAATTAGTTCCCTTCTTTATTTGCCCATCTGTACTTGGGAGTTTTTGAAACCTGAGGCTGCAGGCTTTTTTTTTCCTTCTTCTTATCTTTCAGGGAAATCTTGGACAACAGTTCTGGGATGCTGAATCCTAGAGATCATTTCCCCACTAGGAAGGCAATAATGGTGTAACAGCTCTCCACGCCCTTCAGGGAGTGTTCTGTTTAGAAGAGAAAAACATCCCTAAAAGCATTTGTGAGAGATGACTGAGTGTTTTTATCATCAGCGATACGGACTTTTCCCCCATAAATATATGGCATTCAATAACACAATCTCCTTCCCCAGCTCTATGCACTCGTCCTTCAAAGCCACTCTTTCTTCAACCATGTGACCATTCAGCAGAGAAAAATCAGCCCGTTTACATAACAGCTGTTAGTGCGAGAGTTGACATATTACTTCAGGGCCTTCTGCCTATAATGGGTTTTTCAAATGTGTTGCCATGTTCAGTTGATTAGTTGTGGGTGATCTGAAATGTCAAACTATTAGCCTTGACAACTACTGCCAAGGTTACTATCTTCGGAAAATATCTTTTTAATAATATAACTGTTTGTAAGTGGAAAAGGTGATGCTCAAAATACAAAGTCACAATAAGTGTGGATTACCGAACCACTGATGGCTTCAGTTTTTTCATTCTCCTTGGTGATACATGGTCTGGGGGCTTCTTTTTAATGAGAAAGCACCCCCAATCCAGCCCCAGAGCTGCACAAATGTGGATGGCAGGATGAGAAACAGAACACAAGGAAGAGAGGGAGGGTGGACAGAAAAGAAAATTCTGGATTGAAGAGTTCTACCATCTTCTGCAGGAGTGATGTCATAAAGTTACTTTCAAGCCTGCTCACGGAAGAAGCTTTGCAAATCTGACTCCAGTATGGAGGGCGTCTTAAAATCTGAATTTGTATATTTCAATCATCAAGATGGTCTGGGCTGTCAAGGAACCTGGAAGGGGCTTCAGTTAGTCTCGGCCCCTCCTTTTTGTTTTTTTGTTCTCTGTTCTCAACTGTAGGGCCCCTATCCAAGGGCACCCTGTGTTTTTATCAAGTGTCTTCTAATCAGTGATATTTCTAATTGCAGTTAAGTCTTTCCTGCCCTTTTCTCTGTGTACACTAAATTTCAATCATTGTCTTCACCTCTTCTTTCCGCGCCTAAACTGGCCCATATGACGATATTACCAAGAACTGAACATGATATAGAGACATCAAGGTGGGCTGTGACTGCCAGTCATCCTACCAGTAAGGGGTCAACAAGTGTCCATATAACTGCCCCTCTCAGGAGAGATATTTCCATTATAACCCAGCCCTCCCTGTTAGTCCAGGCATCTTTGCTGGGCTAGGAAATGCTGGTAGGAGAAACCAACAGACATCTTCCTTTTATGATCAGAGTGACATCAACGCTTACCCAATAAAAAAGTGGAAATCTGCAAGGAGACTGACCACCACCAGGAGTTCATCAGCTGGGCCATCACACAATCAGGGTTTCTGCAAAGGAGGAAGAAAAAAAAAAAAACACCACACACACATCATGCCATCTTCACATGAAGAAGCACAGAGGAGCTGTGATGTTTTCTTTTTCTCTCTCTTCATAACAAGACCGATTGAACTCTTCCACAGGAATATGTCTTAGTGGGTGAAATGGGGAAGGATTTATAAAGGAAGAGAGAAGGATTGAAGAGGCATTTTATAATCTATGAAAATACAAGAAAGTGCATCTTTCCTGCATCATTTTTTTAGAGCAGAGACTCTAAAACCACAATACCCAAATCCCACATCAGATTGATAGTGAGGTTTCAGGCACTGTGTCCGTGTGGTGGGGAGGATACTCAGGGGCAGGTGGTCATTTGCTATTGGTTTAAAGGACTCTAAAGAAGGCTGCTACGGGACCTCCTTGGCTATCCTGTAGTTAAGAACTGCTTTCCAATGCAGGGGACATGGGTTCGATCCCTAGTCTGGGAACTAAGATCTTACATGTCGCAGGGCAACTAAGCCCACAGACTGCAGCTAAGAAATGACACGGCTAAATAAATAAAAATAAAATAAAATTTTAAAATCCTTCATTAAAAAAAAAAATAAAGAAGTCTGCTGGCTCTCCAGGAAGGCAATCACTTGAAAACCAGTGCAGGGCAACTCTGCTTAAGCATAGCTCTGGTCTTTCACACGTTCTTCCCACCCCAGTCCCCTACTCAGAAGACCTGGAGATGTGGAAAGCTCACTGCAATAAAAGCCTTTTCTATAAGTTAGATGCAAATGTCAAATGTGGTTTATCTAATCATCACACGACAAAATAGTGATTAATAAAAATAGTTTAATAGATACATATTCTAAAGTTTGTTACAGATGTTAGTTAAAATGGGTACATGGGTAGAACTTGAAGAAATACTGAGTTAAAGTGAAAGAAGTTCAAAGGTCACCAAACAAACTGTGTCAAGGGAGTTATCATTTTGTTGTTATTGTTTACTCTCTAAATCATGTCTGACTCTTGCGACGCCATGGACTGTAGCCCTCCAGGCTCCCCTGTCTATGGGATTTCCCTGACAAGAGTACTGGCGTAGGTTGTCATTTCCTTCTCCAGGGGATCTTCCTGACCCAGGACTGAATTCATGTCTCCCACATTACAGGCAGATTCTTTACCACTGAGGCACCTAGGAAGTCCCTGTTATCATTTTAAATGTGTATTTTTGTTATTAGTTTCTAAAGCTGAGGTCTTGATTGCTTTCTATTGAAAATCATCTCAGAATAACATTTTACATGTATAAAATAAAATTTAGAGGAATACAAAAGGGATCCAATACTTTGAAATACAGTTATTAAAATATTAAAACACTAATGTGTGATATGAGCATACATGAACTTGTTAGTTCATTCCTTCACAGAATCTGGGGTGAGTTGTTGTCCCTATAACTTTAAGGTAGTGATGAGCATACCTAGTGGTTTGTTATCTCTGCAACAACTGCAATGTGATGTGAAAATATCTGATTTCTATTGATGACAAAGTCACAGGTACTGTTAATACTAGGGTGGTTTGTTGACCATATTGATAATGAAAGGAAATGCCAAAGTTCAGCCAGAGATTTGAGAAAATAATAGAATTTTTTTTTTCTCATTTCTCATTCAGTTTCCCAGACACTCTGAATTCTAACCATGGACCTCATAGGGATCCACAGACTCCAATGGAGAACCGACATAGTTCACAGAAGTTACATCACATACTGTGTTCAGGGTCTGGCTTTTTATTTACTTATTTGGATCTTAGTTCCCCAACCAGAGATCAAACCTTCGTCCCCTACACTGTGAGCTTATCCACTGAACCTCCAAGGAAGTCCCAGAGGTCTGGCTTTTTTAAGGAAGGCCCTGCCCCTCTCCTGATCCAGCACAAGCCCAAGTCGTGCCCTCGAATGCCTGTGGACGTTATTATAGAAGCTTCGCCCTTCCTCATCGTGGGCCCACAGTGTCTGATTTCAGACCCTGAGACTCTTCTTCAGGTCACAGCTGTCTTACCAACTAGAAATCTCAAATGTTTCATCATTTCACTGTAGCTGTGAAGTGAATCCTTGTTCACATCCATAATTCCTCTGGAATAACTGTTGAACCTGGAAATTCCACAGTTTCCCTGCTGTTGATCAGAAGCTCCAACAGAAAAGACTTCTTGGCTGCTGAGCTTCTGAAAAAAGAAAGGAAAGAATATTTTCTTCCACAAAATGTCTTTGACTTAAAAATGTTATAGTTAGTATCATTAATTAAACCATCTAATAATATCCAGTAAATAGCCAATTAAACCCAAGTCAAGACTATTCTGAGAGGCAATGCAACATGGTGGATGTGTCTCCAAACTAATCTGGGTTCAAACTCCAGCCAGATGTTTAATAAATATGACCCTGAGTATTTAATCTCCCCCAGCCTCAGTTTCTATAGATGTAAACTGTAGAGAGCCACACACATTCCAGAGAAGCAGTGGGAGCATGAAAGGAGGTAGTGAGATACGTACGGGCACTTAGGACAGAGTCTGAAACACAGAGGTCCATAAAGCAAATGCGGTCTTTACCCTGGAAACATAGTCACTCCTGCCACTCCCCTTTCTGTTTCGTGGCTCCTTCTAGGAACGGTATAAATGTCAGTTTCCTCATCAGAAAAATGCTGTGCTGTACTCTTGAGACTTCTTATGAAAAGGTTAATTGGAGAAACACATTTTTATAGGACATCCCAACTCCCCCATGAGGAATACTTGCTAAGTTTCTGGCACAGAGAAATAATTGCAAATGGGGTGTGGTAGAGGAATCAGAGCAAGAAGTTTCAAAAAACAGAAGTATCATATGAATAGTCCAACAACAAAATTGCAAGGAGGTAAATTAGGTTCATCATTTGAAAAGACCCTGATACTGGGAAATATTGAAGGCGGGAGGAGAAGGAGATCACAAAGGACGAGATGGTTGGATGGCATCACCAACTCAATGGACATGAGTTTGAGTAAACTCCGGGAGTTGGTAATGAACAGGGAGGCCTGGTGTGCTTCAGTCCATGGGGTCACAAACAGTCAGACACAACTGAGCAACTGAACTGAACTGAGCTGAAATTAGGTTCCAAACTTCAGACTAAAAGGTAATGATTCAGTTCTTCATGGGAACAGTGCCATTGATTCAAATTAATAACAAGGAACACTGTATAAATCACTGTTTCCTTCTTTTTGATTTCCAATCTGGCAAAATTGATTCCTTTAAACATTGCCTCAAATCCATGGTAGGAGTCAATTTGAATGCAATCAGCTATTTTAAGGTCTCTGAATTTTTAAAAATTCGGTTTTTGGTACCTATTTGAGCACATGATTGAAATATAACTTGGGCTTCCCAGGTGGCACTAGTGGTTAAAGAACTTCCCTGCCGATGCAGGAGACGTGAGACATGGGTTTGATCCCTGGGACGGGAAGATCCCCTGAAGGAGGGCACGGCAACCCACTCCAGTATTCTTGCCTGGAGAATCCCATGGATGGAGGAGCCTGGCAGGCTACAGTCCATAGAGTTGCAAACAGTCGGACATGACTGAAGCAACTGAGTATGCGCACACACAAAATATAACCTGAAAGGACTGATGTTGGTGAGAGACCGAAAGAGTCCCGCATCACGTGTTGCTCTTGCTATTTCACAGGCCCATTTAGGAAATCTAGGTTAGACAAATGAGAACTGAAATGTAAGGTGATCATCTATAAAGTAAGCAACGAAAAGCAACCTCCATCAAAGAAGACACTTCTTTCCTCCAACTGTCTTTCAGTCTCAAACACCTTTAAATCAGTAATAATGACAACAACCAGCATTTCTTGAGCATTCACATACTACATGCTGGTCACATGAACGACCTCATTTTTCCTCCACACAAAACCCTAGCAGGCAGGTCCCATTAGCGTCCCATTTTACAGATCTGAAGCTGGTTTACAGAGGTGCAGCTAGCGCAGAAGGGAAAGCTAATGTACCCATGCAGGGGTGTCCATGGGCAAAGACCATTCAAGACATGCTTATTCTTGCACCGGCAAGTCAGTGTGTCACAGCTCTTCCTTAATGAAACTGCAGACTCCCTCAAAATGGAGTGATACATCAGCTGACAATTACCTAACAATCTTTTTGTGGGAAACTTCAGTCCAAGAACTGGAAGTTCTGCCATCAGAATTTGCCAAACAAACCCAGAAGACGAAGGCTCCGTGCTCTCCCTGCCCTCCTGAGGTCAGTGGCTACCTAGGGACCAGGGCATGCGGTGGAGGGAAAACCCGAGTGTTAATATTGGACACCTACCCTCTTCCTTAAGAACACTGCAGCTGCTGCTAAGTCTCTTCAGTCATGTCCGACTCTGTGCGACCCCATAGACGGCAGTCCACCAGGCTCCCCCATCCCTGGGATTCTCCAGGCAACGATACTGGAAATGGTTGCCATTTCCTTCTCCAATGTGTGAAAGTGAAGTTGCTCAGTTGTGTCCAACTCTTAGCCACCCCATGGACTGCAGCCTACTAGTCTCCTCCGTCCATGCGATTTTCCAGGTGAGAGTAGCGGAGTGGGCTGCCATTGCCTTCTCCTAGGAACACTGAGAGGAGGCTAACTCATCTTACTCTTCAAAATGTTTGCTGTGAGTGGTGTGCACACTGCCACTGAGACTTTTGGAAAAGATGCAAAGTAACCAGCATTGTCAGAGAGTTGACTTGAATGGAGTGAGAGTACTTTTTCCAGAGAAGCTGAGAGTTTCTGGAGCTCTTTACTCTGCCCGCCCCCCTGCCCCTACCAGCCCCACCCTGACCTGTGATCTGGTTTGCAGCTTTCCTTATAGAAATGCTCGTCTCAAATGAAAAATCTAGCTTTGAAATCCTGGCATTCTCACCATGAGGCAAGGTGCTTGCCCTACAATGCTACCAAAGAGAGGTTTCTCCTCTAGATTATTGAGAGTAAGACTTTTGTTATAAAAATCGTCTCTATTTGCTGAGACAATTGCTCAGGACACTGCTTCCCCGCCCCCCCACCCCCAACTTTGGACTTAATCAGGCTTTGTTTTGTAAGTCAATGAAACTGAGAAATTTTAAATCAACACTCTGCCCCCATTGCCTTTTTTTTCCACTTTGTGATGTTAACCATGAAGAGGGCAAAGTTTAATATTTAATTTACCAAGAATCTTCCCAATCCCTTAGAGAAAACTACACATTTTTATTCTACACAGAGTTTCAACCACCTTACTTTATAGAAATGGGCATAAGAATCAACGAAGGAAAGATGAAGATGGTTAACACCATGAAAGGACCAGTCTATTCAAATGGCTCAGCATGGCTGGCTACCTTCCCAAGTTCCTAATGTTTCTACAGGCAGTGAAGAAAGAATGAGAAAGGAAATTCCTAGTTACCATTCACTGAGTACTAATTACACGCCAGGCGCTGTACTGCTCACGTTGTTTTGTACAGATATTGATTTTATTCTTACCCCTCCTTGGGAAGATAAGCATAATAATTTCCATTTGAGACATGAGGAAACTTTGTGTCAGAGAAGTGAGTGAATTTCCAAGTTTCCACAGCCTGTAAGTGGTTTGAATCCACACCCTTGACCTCTGGGCCTCCTGTAACTTCTGCCCTGAAGACATATATACACAGCCTAGGAATAAAACTCACGTGTCCAGACTCAGGCGGAGGTCTGGAGGCAAAGGTGGTCAGCTGACTACAAAATGGGCAGACCTGTTACATGGTTTGCCTTCCAGAGCCATCTCAGCAGTATTGTAAACCACAGTTTCTCACATTCTGCCAAGTCCCCATCAGGGGCAACTTGACATTCACATTAGAAATATACTAATTTATTGGGATGGCTTTTCCCATTTAGATCATAACACATAGGCTGTAAAAAGTCCCAAAGTAATGGCTCTCCTTTTATATTCAGATTGACTTTGAACAATATTCTGGGGAATTAGTAATAACTCCTACAGCATCTTGATGAAAAGATAACAGTATATCCATTGTCTATTTGTGGGGGGGGGGCATAGAAGAAAAATGAAGGTATCTAAGGGCTAATCACATAATCCGAGGTTTAACAGCAAATCAAGTGAAATTATGTAGGTGTCAAAGTATCTGTTGGATGGAGTTGTTGAGTTGCTCAGTCGTGTCTGACTCTTTGCGATCCCATGGCCTGCAGCATGCCAGGCTTCCCTGTTCTTCACTATCTTCTGGAGTTTGCTCAAACTCATGTCCGTGGTTAGAGAGCACTACCAAATATAAGGCGTATATGAAGAAGGCCAGTACTCCGTAATGTGTGGACTGCTACACTCCAGGTGAATTTTGCTGGCTATAATCTGGGACATCTCCCTGACTAAGTAAGATTTTCTAATTCATTCACTCCTTGAACACACACTCAAATGCCAGATACCACACTGGCACGAGGTACCACATTCCTGAGTTAGGAACCAGCAGACACCTTGGGGAAAGGAGAGAAGCAGAGATGAGCTTTTTAAAGGACGAGGAAGAATCAGAGTTCAGGCTATTGGAGATTTTATATCAATGATATCCTGAGCTGAGAAATGCTGGTTCTATTTGGTATCTCCTGGGCACTCAATAAAGGGGTACTGATGAACTACGGAGCTGAACCAGAGTCCACAAGGCAAGTTGGAAGAGCTAGGTCATTTAAATAGAGGCCAGAGGAAGTTTTGGCTGTAAAATCACTTGTGGTGTTCTAAATGCAATGCATCAGGAGGTGTAAATGGTTTAGTAAATAGATTTTTGCCAAATAGTTTCCTCACAACTTTTCCTCCCAGAGCAATGTCCACATCATTGTGGAATCCAGTTTATCCATTCTAGGAATTTGAATGAGTACCTCCCCCCAAAAGTTATCTTAACAAAAAAGTGATACCCTGTTATCTCATGATCCAGCCAACAACACAGAGCCCTTCTATCTTGGAGACTGAATTTATGGAAAGGCGGGGCTTCTCCTGCTCACAGCCACTGAGCCCATCCAAGCTCCAACATCTCCACCTTCAGGAGACAATGTAAAACTCACCTCAGTACCCAGTCCTTTTTGGATATAGGATCCAGCAGTACACCCTACAGCCACCTCATCTGCATTTCTTTTTTTCCTCTTTTTCAATCCCAACCCTCCACCTCTCTCCTCATAAAACACCCTGATTCTTAAGGCTGATCTCAGACATCCGCTTCCCCCTCCCCTGTCATGAGAAAACAGTGGGAAGAAGGGAATGTCCCTCGTTCTCCTCGTCTGGACAGCAGGCCTCTTTCAAGGGTCCTTTCTGACAACTCAGCAGACAGACAACACCCAGGTCAGAGACATTCCTCCAACCATGGTTCTAGAGGAAAAGGGGAACAGAAAAAAAGATCCAAAGACTCCACTAGAAAAATGAAACAGTTCAGTTCAGTTGCTCAG
The DNA here is from genome assembly GCF_042477335.2 of Ovis canadensis. Lineage (NCBI taxonomy): Eukaryota > Metazoa > Chordata > Mammalia > Artiodactyla > Bovidae > Ovis > Ovis canadensis. The sequence continues at coordinate 55,193,477 of NC_091257.1, read as the reverse complement.
TTATGTCTGACTCTGTGACCCCATGAATCGCAGCACACCAGGCCTCCCTGTCCATCACCAATTCCCAGAGTTCACTCAGATTCACATCCATCGAGTCAGTGATGCCATCCAGCCATCTCATCCTCGGTCATCTCCTTCTCCTCCTGCCCCCAATCCCTCCCAGCATCAAAGTCTTTTCCAATAAGTCAACTCTTCGCATGAGGCGGCCAAAGTACTGGAGTTTCAGCTTTAGCATCATTCCTTCCAAAGAAATCCCAGGGCTGATCTCCTTCAGAATGGACTGGTTGGATCTCCTTGCAGTCCAAAGGACTCTCAAGAGTCTTCTCCAACACCACAGTTCAAAAGCATCAATTCTTCAGTGCTCAGCCTTCTTCACAGTCCAACTCTCACATCCATACATGACCACAGGAAAAACCATAGCCTTAACTAGACAGACCTTAGTCGGCAAAGTAATGTCTCTGCTTTTGAATATGCTATCTAGATTGGTCATAACTTTTCTTCCAAGAGTAAGCGTCTTTTAATTTCATGGCTGCAATCACCATCTGCAGTGGTTTTGGAGCCCCCAAAAATAAAGTCTGACACTGTTTCCACTGTTTCCCCATCTATTTCCCATGAAGTGATGGGACCGGATGCCATGATCTTCGTTTTCTGAATGTTGAGCTTTAAGCCAACTTTGTCACTCTCCTCTTTCACTTTCATCAAGAGGCTTTTTAGTTCCTCTTCACTTTCTGCCATAAGGATGGTGTCATCTGCATATCTGAGGTTACTGATATTTCTCCCAGCAATCTTGATTCCAGCTTGTGTTTCTTCCAGTCCAGCATTTCTCATGATGTGCTCTGCATAGAAGTTAAATAAGCAGGGTGACAATATACAGCCTTGACGTACTCCTTTCCCTATTTGGAACCAGTCTGTTGTTCCATGTCCAGCTATAACTATTGCTTCCTGACCTGCATACAGATTTCTCAAGAGGCAGGTCAGGTGGTCTGGTATTCCCATCTCTCTCAGAATTTTCCACAGTTTGTTGAAAAATGGTATAGATGATCTTATTTGCAAACTGGAAATAGAGACATAGAGAACAAACATGTACACCAATGGGGGACAGAGGGGTGGAATGAATTGGGAGATTGAGATCGATATATATACACTGTTGATGCTATGTTTAAAATAGATAGCTAAGGAGAACATACTGTATAGCTCAGGGAACTCTACTCAATGCACTGTAGTGACCTTAATGGGAAGGAAATCCAAAAAAGGGAAATACATGTGTACGTACAGCTGATTCACATTGCTGGACAGTAGAAACTAACACAACATTGTAAAGTAACTATACTCCAATAAAAATAGAAAAAAGAAAAGATTCAAGGATTCCAGACATTTTTCTGATTGTATAGAAAGTATTGGCTACAGTTTCCAAGAGTTGGGAGGTTTAACCACAGAACGATGGAAGACTGCAGGCCAGCAGAGGTGGTCCAATGACTCATGTTTCTTTCTATCTCTTAATCAAGGGCTGTTGGCTTCAGCTGGGACCAGAGGGTGAGTCTCCCCCGACACTAAGGTCCACCAAGATCAGGAACAACCATCACTTCAGAAATGTCACACTGCCCAAGGGGTCCCATTCCTCCCAGCAGTTACATCTAGCACTGTCCAAAAGCCCTTCCAGCCACGGTGAAGACATCGTTTCTTCCTGCTCTGTCCACTTCAGTAGCCACAGATGATGTGGCTCTGGGCACTCTTGAAATGTGGCAAGTGGGACTGAGCAGCCAAATGTGTGTGTTTCCTATCATTTTAATTAATTTTAATTTCAATAACCACCTGTGACCAGCTGTTAGCATCTGGGTTAAAATACTCTATGCCAAGTCTCGAGTTTGTCAGCGTGAAGCTGGAGATGGTTTCTACCAGCTGTATCTTGAACCCATGCTTTCTCTCGGCTTCCGTACACGGGTCCCTTTCTGATTTTCGTTTTCCCACATGGCCATATAGTCATCCTTTAAAACCATTCCCTTGCTAAAAAGAAAAAAAAAAAGGTCTCAAGCAGAAAAGTGGGCAAACATCCCAGGCAGAATCTTTGGCTTTTCAATTAAAGGTTCTTTTTTTTTTCGTAAGTTACATTGTTTCCATGCCTTCCAGATTATCTGACTAGAGTCAAGCTAGATAAGTACTCTGTGACGTAATTTGTCACGTGGGCCTCTACTTCCAGGCAGAAGGACTTCCAGAGCTGCAGATGCTCCGTCCACAGTTGCAGCCCAGAGTCCTTTGGGGGCTGATGTGGTAACAGCCTCTTCCCATGGCTTCCAAACTGCCTGATGGTAGAATTCCCCATGAGCTCCTCCTGGGAATTTTCCAGGGCCCCTCTCAAACCTGAAGAGTCAGACTAGGCAGAGGTGGATCCCCCACCCTTCAATTTGATGAGCTTTCCAGCACAGAGTAAGCAGACACTAGTACCTGGAGAGCTCTGGGGACGTCCTGGCCTGTCCACTCTGGGCAGGAAAGCTTCAATGGCAATGTCCTTTCCACTCCATCCCCCAGTGGGTCCAGTCATGGGAAGAGCAGAAGGGAATTTCAATGGTGTTACACTGAAAATGTTGCGACTTCAGGGGAGAAAACCATGTTCAGCCTAAACAGGCTGAAGCTCTTTCGCCCCTAAGGGTATGAGAGTTGGACTATAAAGAAAGCTGAGCGCTGAAGAATTGATGCTTTTGAACTGTGGTGTTGGAGAAGACTCTTGAGAGTCCCTTGGACTGCAAGGAGATACAACCAGTCTATCCTAAAGGAAATCAGTCCTGAATATTCATTGGAAGGACTGATGCTGAAGCTGAAACTCCAATACTTTGGCCATCTGATACAAAGAACTGACTCACTAGGAACGACCCTGATGCTAGGAGATTGAAGGTGGGAGGAGAAGACAACAGAGGATGAGATGCTTGGATGGCATCACCGACTCAATGGATATGAGTTTGAGTAAACTCTGGGAGTTGGTGATGGACAGGGAGGCCTGTTGTGCTGCAGTCCATGGGGTCGCAAAGAGTTGGACACGACTGAGTGACTGAACTGAAGGATTTTGAAATGCCTCTTCTGTGGAGGGGTGGCAACAAATGCTGCAGAGACCACCAGGGAGCACAGGCAGATTCTCACCTGGGGTGGAAGGTGCTGGAAAGCTAGCTGCCACACTGGTGGCCATTCCTAGGGATTTGAATGGACCAGGGAGCCAGCTGTGCAGAGGAGGCCAAGAGCACTGTGGGATAGAAGAGAATCACACAGGCCCACGGAAGACATCAGGGGAAGAAGAATTCCTCCAGGCCTCTACAATCCCACCAGTCCTTTTATGAGGAGGAACAAACTATATATCAGCATCTTTGAGTTGGTTATATCTGCAGCTTAAGTTCCACGTGGTAAAATGCACACGGCTCAAACTTGCTGGGTGTGGATCCAATGATGAAGGATTCCTTTTTCAATGTCACAGAGACCCCAAGCTAATCAGTCTTGCAAAAGGGGGCTAGGTGTGGCCGCCAGGACTGAATGGACCCTGCCCAGGTGTTCCAGTCAGGATTCTGGGGTGCAAAAACCTGCCCACACAGACTGGTACCCTCACTGAGGTTTGTTTCTAAGATGAGATTTGCAGGCAATATCAACATTTGAGAACTAGAGCCTAAACCCTGATGTCTTTGTTTTTCTATTGCCTTTTCCCGCTTCCTTCCTATTCTATTTCTATGTCCCAAACTAAAATATCTGGTTAAATTATGCTGGCTTCATCTTCCCCTTCCTCTTGAAGAACTCTCTGGAGGGAGGGGTAAGCTGGGTTTTCCAGCATTTTCTCTCACAGGTGTGGAGGGGGAAGAATGCACGACCCCAACCACGTCAGCGGAGGGGGAGGGGCACACACACTTTGTGGATGAGGCATTGCTGTAAGCCACACCTATTTGTTGTAGATTTTCTTTGGTCTCTAGGGCTTTCCTTGTGGCTCAGCTGGTAAAGAATCTGCCTGTAATGCAGAAGACCTGGGTTCGATCCCTGGGTTGGGAAAGACTCCCTGGTGAGGGGAAGGGCTACCCTCTCCAGTGTTCTGGCCTGGAGAATTCTGTGGACTGTATAGTCCATGAAGTCGCAAAGAGCTGGACATGACTGAGCAACTTTGACTAGGAATTGAGGCTGCAATTGATAAATGGGTCACTTCCCTTAAACATGGGTGGATTCTAGGGCCTCAACCTCCAGATCCCATTTAGTGCCCTAGAATTCAAAGACATTTTCTTTATGCTTCCACTAGAAATTTCTTGGGGTTTTTCTGGAAGTGGACACCTGAAACCCAGGAGGGTTTGTTTCTCACTGGTTGGGACTCTGACCTTTGAAAGTGTTGGCTCCATCGGATATGGAGATGTGCTCAGCCCAGTGCATCCTTTCCCTGCGTGACCACACACCAGCTGCTCATCAAGATGCCCTGGGCTCCTGTTTTCTGCTGCTGAACATTTCTGTTCTTGCCTGTTACACTTCTATACTTCTGTCATTAGCTGCATCTGCTCAGACGAGCTTGCTTCCATTTATCTTATTTACAGTAATGTCGAGTGCACCATTAGTATTGTTGAGAATTACCCTGGCTCCATGAAGATGCCTTCGTCGTTTTGAAGGAAAGCCACCCAAATTACAGTGTGTAGGGAGGAGAGTTCACACTAGTCTATAAATGTGAAGATCTTCAAGCATTGTGCTGCTTTTTTTTTAATTTGTTTTCCCTGGAGTAGGTTAAACCTCTTGAATTAAGATCCATGCTCAGAAGCCAACAGGAAATGGAGTGTGTATGGAACCAGATCCATCAACTTGAATGTGTTTATTGCTTAAGTGTCATTTCTCCCTTCATCTCTTACAAAGCCTTTTCCAGTGTTCAGAAAGGAATCTGGTGTTTAAGATGATTTTTATAATTTCTCCCAAATGTGTGCTCTTTGAGTCTGCTGGGAACTATAGCAAGTTTTTTCATTCATTCTTTTTTTTCTCCTTTTCTAAAGTTATTGCCCTGTTCAATTTGTAAAACAATGGTTCCGGAAGCTTTAGCTGAACTCTGATTTTTTAAAAAACAATTAAGTGGTACTACAGTACTGCCTTCATTTCCAACAGGAAAAAGAATTGGTATTGCTTTTTAGGATTCTGCTCATCTCTCTAAGTCCACTTAGAACCTAAGCCCACTATTCTCCTGAATTTGTATCTCGCAGAGATGGGAGAGAATTGTGGCCAAAGGTGGAATTGCAAGCGGAAGGTTTACCTCCACGATGATTACACTGTGCGCTCTCTGCTGGCCTGGTTTATGGCAACAGCTGTCGGGGAAACTGGTCTTTGGAAACAGGTGTTTAGGAAGACAGTGCTTCCCCAGTAGCTCTGCGGTAATCTGCCTGCCATGCAGGAGACCCGGGAGACAAGGGCTCGATCCCTGAGTTGGGAAGACCCCCTGGAGAGGGAAATGGCAACTCCCCTGAGTATCATTGCTGGGAAAATCCATGAACAGTGGAGCCTGGCAGGCCCCTGTTTATGGGGTCACAAAGACTTGGACTTGAGTGAGCACTCACGCGCGTTTAGGTAGAAAAGTAGAAGAAAATGAAGACGACTAAAATGTCTTCTACAGACCCTCCCCAAAATGGGTAAGAATAAACATTCTTAGAAACTTTCAATGAACTGTCCCTGGAAGTTAACCTCCCATGCTTTTAAAGTAACAGTCCAGAATAATATATTAACATTTATCATGGTAGGGGCCCAAGCAGGATGCTCAGGGGAGGAAGGGGGCATGCGCCCTCACGTGCCTGTGTGTGTTAGTCCAGCTCTGGCATTTCCATCTGCTTCTCCATAATATACATATATATACATATATATATATATATACATATATATATATATATATACATATACATATAGGCAACTGGCATTTCCTCAAACTTATGCATAAGGTGTTACACAAATGTACCTTCAAAGTCCCCCCTTCACTGCTTCCAGGGCCAGCTAGATAACTGCTTCTAGAGACAAAATGCAGGCCACCACCCTATCTGTCACGTACTGCAGTGCAACTGGTAGCTCAGCCGGTACAGGATCCGCCTGCAATGCAGGAGACCCAGTTCAATTTCTGGGTCGGGAAGATCCCCTGGAGAAGGGATAGGCTATCCACTCCTGTGTTCAGGCCTGGAGAATCCCAAGGACAGGGAAGCCCAGCAGGCTACAGCCCATGGGGTTGCAAAGAGTTAGATGCAACTGAGTGCACACATACACACACACACACACACAATCTATCTGTTCAACTGTCCAGTTATACGTAGTGGAGATTTACTAGATGGTGATTCTGAACTTCTCTTGTGCCCCTGAAACATGGCTTGCTTTCCTTCCCAGCCATTCTCGGGTGACCAGCCAAATCCTTGGATATGGAGGGGCTGTAGTTATGTCTGGATTCCAACTTCCTGGGCACCTCCAGAGGGTGGAGGACTGACCTGGAAGGCACGCGCTGAGATGAGATGCTAGCAGTGGTGCTCGGTGCTCCTTTGGGGCTGAGGCCTCAGACAACAAAATTGTAACAACGTTAGGAAGATAGAAGTTCCTTGGATTGGGACAGAACCAATGTGGCTTCTGATACATGGCCAACATAGGCTCCAGTGAAGTGCCCACTGCCCCAGCAGGACAGGCCAGTGCTGTGGTGGCCTCCCACCTCTCCACCACATCCACTCCCCCGTCCCTGCCACCACTGTGTCCTCTGCATGCTGACAATAGCCTCCCTACCGCTCTTTCCATTCCCACTTGTCTCTCTCGTAACCTGCCACTCCACTCTGAGCCAGAATGCCATTTAAATGTCACACCAGAGAGTTCATCCCCAAATCCCAAAGTGATCCTTGCGCCCTCTGGATTAAAACTTTCCAAAGATTTCCACTGCTTTTTAGGATAAAGACTAAAATCCCAGCTTATGGGACCCCTTATCTAACTTTCCCATCAATCCTGAGTCCAAAAAGCCTCCTTTGTTCTCGTTGTGTATTGCAGGAGTACGTCTAATATCAGAGCCTAAGCTCCGTAAGGGCAAGGTGAGAGCCAGGGTTCCAATCAGTCACCGTACCCCAATGCCCTGCACACGGAGCCTGGTATTCAGCAGGTCATCCATGATTATAACTATTCGCTGAATGAACTGATGAATACACAATGCAGGCGGTGGCCTGGGTAGCTTCTTCAGTGCCAAGAATGAGAACACCAGCCCCTTTGGGAAGAGCTCCCTTGGCAGGAATATTGGTGACAGCCGCCATCCTTCCTACTCTCGTGGCTTCACCGGCCACACAGTAATCAACGCCAGACATCACCAAGAGGGGTCAGAGCAGACAGGAAGGATGATGGCGGGCCCCACGCCTTCACCAGGAGAATCAGATGGGGACCAGAGCTGAGGCACCTGCTGGCCAAGTGCTGGGAAATAAATGTTGGGAGGCCCAGGGTTCCAGAAACTTCCCTGGCAAGGGCCTGAGCTCTAAGAAATATGCCTTTTCTTCTCATATCACTTGCCAAGATTTCAGGATTAGGAATATCAAGTTACCAAGCAACAGGTATCTTTCTAGTTCTAGGACCCAAGGAAAAGAAAAGAGCCCATTCAAAGAAAGAGCAACACAGACTCAATGAACTTCAAGGGTTTCAGCCAACCATGACCCACAGGATTCCACACCAGAAGCCCATTTTGATTACTGAGATGTTGTCTCATCTGATTGCACTTCCTCTGATCATGTATCAGGGGCATAAGAAGGCTTACAGTTTCAAAATATGATCTAAATGTGTCTCAGCACTCTTTACAAACTTATGTTTATGGCATATGACTGGGTCTTTTAAATGTGTTTTCTAGAGATCTTGTGTTATTTTACAGTCACGTCAACCTTGGAGGATGGGGAGGTCTCTGGATTCACTTCACATGTATCATGGCAGCAATAAGACACTCGTGCCCCTTAGGAAGCTTGCGAAAGTCAAGTGTCCACCGTCAAATCCCATGAATCTCATTCAGATTCCCTGGGGTTACTGAGATTCTCTGTGACTCTTTCCCAGATGTTAGAGTCTGCCTGCAATGTAGGAGACTTGGGTTCGATCCCTGGGTTGGGAAGATCCCCTAGAGAAGGGAAGGGCTACCCACTCCAGTATTCTTGCCTGGGAAATCCTATGGATAGAGGAGCCTGGTGGGCTACAGTCCACGGGGCTGCAAATACTAGGGACATAACTGAGCGACTAACACACAGGACAGCAAGTGTTAGTGGGAGCATGGATACAAAGGAACTTCCAAGCTGCTGTGCCTGTGAAAGCTAGCTGGTGGTGACACAGTCAGAGTCAAAAGAAGGAAGGTGATCTGGATTTCTCCAATTGGTTTGCTCCTAACACCACCAGTGCAGACACTGGACCATACTTGTCTCTGCTCCTAAAACATCCCTGGGTGAACTCCTGGGCCCATTGGGCCCTCATCATCCCCTCGTAGAGAGAGTGGCCACCCCTCTTACTCTGCCTCCAACTCCAGACATCTTCTAATTTAGCCCAAGTGTGGTCTGGGCGCCAAAGGTCTAGCTATCTGCCCCTGGAGAAAACTCGAGATGATCATGAGGGTCTGGTCTCTTGCAGCAACCCAACTAAACTAAGAAAAGCAGAAAGAGAAACAGAAGAGGAACAATCTGAAGGTCCCTCCAATAGCTGAGGCAGGTACATAAACACATATGTACTTGAAAAGTGAAGAAAGTGTTAGTCGCTCAGTCGTGTGCGACTCTTTGGAATCCCATGGACCACAGCCCACCAGACTCCTCTGTCTGACTTTCTAATCCCCACCCACTAAACAAGTCTCATACTTCCCACCTGTATCCCCTTCCTCTGCAGCCCTGTCCCCTCTGACGGTGGACACCACAGTATACCTGCAGGTGCTATGCTTGAGCACCTCTGTGTACTCCTGCCTGGGAAGTTCCTTCAACTCAGAGAAAGTCACCATTCCTCCAAGTAATCATGTCTCAGCGTGACTTTTTCTCTTTGGGTTTCCCCCCAACTCCTCCGCAGTGCTTTCTGATGGTCTTGGTGTACCTGCCTTAGAGAGGTGCCACCTTCAAGCTTGTGTGTGTATGCTGAGTCGTTCAATCATGTCCAACTCTTTGTGACCCTTTGGACTGTAGCCCACAGGGCTGTCTGTGGGATTCTCCAGGCAAGGATCCTGGAGTGGACTGCCATTTCCTCCTCCAGGGGATTTTCCCGACCCAGGGATCAAACCCACATCTCCTATGAATCCTCCACTGCAGGCAGTTTCTTTACCCGCTGAACCATCAGGGAAGCTTTTCAAGGTTAGGGGCCACGTTTTCATATATTCCCATGCCTCTCTCATACATCTTACTTGGGAGTCACTCACTGTCTCAATGATCGTTTGCTGAAAGGAAGAATAGTCAATCGGTGACACTGTCTGGTTTGAGTGTTCTTCTTTCACCCCTGAAGCAGATACTTCCAAACAGCAATGCCTTCTGCACAAAGGCGGGCAAACAGTTTAATTCACAAATGCCCTCCTGCACTGAACAACAATGATCTGACCGGAAAATTAAAAAGACATGTTTCTTTTCTTATTTTTTCACCCACCCAGGAAACTAAGTGACAAAGGCCAAGGATGAGAACAAGTAGTTTTCTAAGCTCCTGAAGAAGAGGTGTAGTTTGCCTTGCTCGGAGCCAATGGGAAGCGCAGGTGGGAAGAACACTGACTACCTTCATGTAATAATTATTCCTCCTATTTCAGAAAGTTCTTATTCAAATCCCTTTTGTGGATATTACCTGCTTTTACTTCAGGCAAATACTTGACTTTTATTCCTTTGAGTTAAAAAAAATAATGCTAACAAACAACCAGAAACTAGAATTCAGAGCAGATATTTTTGCAGCAGGAAATCTTTTTCCCTGACATAGTTTTCTGGGGGGGGGGACCTCTGTATATATGAGAGCTGTTGCCTTAACTCTCAGTTCCCATTTTTGTTGCCATTAACACTGATTTTCATGAATCCTTTCATCAGTTGGAGGCAACTAGCTAGGGTTCAAAAGAACCTGATTTTAAGCATAGTGCTTGAATCAACAGCTACTCTTTCTTCAGAAAGGTGACTATTCTACTATTATGTCCTACAGTGTTTTTGATATACACCTATGTCAAGAATCCACTCAGAGGGCGGTTCTAAGGTAGAAGTCAACCTCCCAGACTCTCCTGATCTGAAGGTTGATGAACATTCAACTTAAAAGCAAGGAAATGAATTTTTGTTTTCTCCCCATCCCTTACTTCCTCCTTGGTTTTCCTGCAACAGAAATTTCAACTAGGATTTCCACTAATTTAAAAACTCTTGGGCAAGACAAAAACTCAGGGATTTCTCAGTTCACTCCTTGCCCCTTGGTCCAACCCTCTCAACCCGTCCCACAGCGGGTTCTGTGGGCAGCTTTGAAAGGTCTCCATAGGCATCAACTTCGACTTTCCCCTATGGTTTGCTTTGTCTGATTTCTACAGTCTGTTTTGTCCTATTTCTGATCTGAGCCCTTATGAAACCTTGGTACTTGCTTGTTGGACATCTTCATCTTCTGGCACTTAAACTCCATGAAAGCAGGACTCCGTTTCAGCCACTGCATCTAGAAGAATGCCTGGCACACAGCAGGTGCCCAATAAATACTTGCCAGTTGATGGTGGTCAAAGTAAGAAAGCACTCATTTTTTCCCCTGATATTTTTATACAAGATATGGAGCTGAGCAAAATGGTTGAATTAAATTTAAAAGATTAGAGAGGAAGGGGGAGGAAGAATATGAGGGAAGTTGAGACTTAGAAATCTGCACAGCTATGGGTGTTAAGCAAAGTTAGTCTGTGTCAAAGAAACCCACCCATCCATACAAAGCCAGTGTTTCTCAAACTGGAATCCCCTAGAACTCTTGCTTGAATGCAGAGTCATACTCAGGAAGTGCCCCTCATCTGCATTTCCAACAAGGTTGGGGATGCCGTTACTGCTGCTCTGTGAACCACATGTGGAGTAGTGACGTAGTAAATAACCAAAGGAAATAAGCGAACTCTATTTTGCCTTAAGGACAGAACACTGACCAGATAAAGGGTGTTTTTTTTCTCTTTGTTTTTGTTCTTTTTGCCAGAGACCCTAGCTCTAGAAAGTACACACATATATCATCACAACAGAAATTATTCCAAATAGGGAAATAGGCAGCTCGGTAGTTGGCAGGCTACTTAATACACTGGGGAAGAAAAATCAGATTTGAAAAATTACATGGAAATAGTTTCATTCCCATTAGATATTTTAACTGATTTCTTTATGACCACTGCTGTAAAACAAATATACTCAGATGGGTCTGGGAGGAATCTTGCTTCTTCACACGTGTTATTTCATTGCTACGCAGATGATGGAAGAGGAGGAGGGGGAAAGTGATCCATGGACCGAGTGTGACTCTCCAGCAAATCCACTCTGCACAGAGACACTCCAGGTCCTCTGAGGGTGCAGCCCTGGCACCAAAGTGCCTCTTTGTGGGGACATATAAGATGCCTTCTTCCTTCAAGCTCTCTACTATGGCTCGGATGCTGTGCAGCCCTCCAGATGTTTATGAAACAGAGCGCTAAAGAGAGGCAGACAAAAGAAGGGTGGACAGAGATGTCAAGGGCTCCATTCATTGGAATAGACCTGCTGCCATCCTGTCCAGCCCAGCGATTTGTGCTAAAGCTCCCTGGCTGCTAGAGGCTGTTTTCCTACTGCTGGGGTGGGGGGACCAAGCAGAAGATACAAGAACTGGAGGGGGTACCTGCCTCTGGTACCCCCTGTGGGTTCATCTCTCTAGGATGCAGAAACCGTACTCCTGAGTCTGCGGTCACTCGAAGCCCTGGCTTGATTCTTGAGCCTGACCCCTTGATGGTTGTGGCCCTGTTTCCTTCCATTGCACAGCCTTGCTTCCTGAAGGATGGGGACCCTCACTCTCCCAGGGCCTTGAAAACTCGGAAGCCCCAGAAGGATGAAAACAAACACAAAACCTCTTCCGGTTTCCCTCTGGAGCATCCTGTTCAGGATGAAGAAAGTTGTTTTTGTCAAAGCTCACCTATCAGTTTGCCATCTGGCAGGTGGAAATTAAAGACAGACCGCGTGTTCTGAGAAAATGAAAGTGGCTTCCAATCCCTCGCTGATAAGCACAGGCCACGGCTGGGTGTCACACATGGGGTTATTGCTGCTCACACACACCTGCAGCCCTGCACCCACACCTCCTTTACACTTTTACACACATATTGTGGAGTAAGAACCACTTCATGCTTTCAAATCCAATAACGTCCAACCTGGGACCCCAACACAAAAATACCCTGTCTGGTTTCTCTCGTCTAGGGTCTGCCGTTTTCATATTTAGAACCACGCACTAGGCCCTCCTAGGATGGAAACTTAAAAGGCCCAAGAAAACTCTGAAGCAATTCCACAGTTCTGCAGTCCTTAAGCTACTCTGGCTTGTTTGCCCTCAAGAGTCTTGCGCCCCCTGTAGCCCAAGTTCAGGCTCCAGTTCGCACCCTTGCACCTATACTGCTTCCCCGTCTGCTTCCTTCATGATGACTGTTGAGTCCCAGGGACGCTTCTCATTCTTGCTCTGCCATGGTGCCTGGTCTCTGCAGCTGGCGGAGGCTCCACTGCCGAACCCCTCGCCCCACCCTGCATCGGGATCTGAATAGAGCCTGCCAGCCTGGCCTGCCTCGTGTGCATATCAGTCTCGCTCTCAGTCACCCCCAGGTGGATGTCCCCCAACCCCACTAGTTGCCTGGGTGACCCCTGGTTGCCTAGCATTGTATTTTATCAGTCAGATGGGCTTTCTGTCACTGGGGATCTGGGTCTATCACTACCCTTCCACACGTGGTCCACCAGGCTCCGTCTCCCAGACACCTCGACCCCTGTTCCAGCATCCATCCAAGTCAGCAGATAAAATTCTTAGATAAAGAACAATGAAACAATCCATTGTAACAACTGGCTCAGCTATGGATAAAAAACACTGCCGTATTATTTGAACCAAATGACACCATCACCGAGAAATGGGTCACAAAAGGTGCTTCTCCATCTCCTTTTGCAAATTTGTGTTCTTGTCCCTATGTCCACCTACATCAGCGTTCACAGGCCTCACCCCACCAAGTGGATGTGACACAGGGAGTTTCCAAGGAAATAAAAAGGATTCTGACATGCTAACTAAGCCAATGAAGAGTATATTTTAAAATCAGTCTAGACACTTCCCTGGCGGTCCAATGGTTAAGACTGTGCATGCCAATCAATGCAGGGGGTACAGGTTCAATCCTTGACCGGGGAGTTAATATCCCATGTGCCTTGTGGCCAAAAAAACCAAAACATTAGACAGAAACAGTATAGTAACAAATTTAATAAAGACTTTAAAAATGGTCCACACATACACAAAAAAGTTCTTTAAAAAGATAAAATCAAAGAGTGTTCAAGGAAATAACCCTCAGTACCAAAATTATCTCACATCACAAAACAGAAACTAGCCACTAAAAATGAACTTTGACTGGAGGAAAAGCATATGTAAAATAGGTACTTACAAAATAGAAAAACAAAGCTATCAATAGCTTTTATCAGAAAAAACCTGGTTTGTGAGTCTGTGTCTGTGAATTTGAGCTGTTTCCTGAAGCTGATGGTTTGAGGTTTCTACAGAATCCTGGAAATCCACACTTTATCTTCACCATGAAAAGGAGCAGTGTGGGTCACCAACGAAGATGCATGCTTGGGTCACTTGCATCAGAAAGAAGTGACTTCTTTGGCGAGGCGAAAGGAAGCCAGGTGATGTCGACAGCTGAAGACCTGGAGGAGAGGGAGGAACTGCAGTGGGAAATGGAGGAGAAGGCTCTGCCCGTCAGGACACGGGGGGTTCTCCTGCCCGTCTCCTTCCTCCACGCAAGGACAGGAGGCCACTGAATACGCCGGCCATGAACCAAGGATGTCACCCCCAGCAGGAAAGGAGGCTCAAGCTGTCAAGGCACTACATTTAAAAAACTATAAATGTATATTCTCATACTGCGTTGAAAGCCATTTATACAAAAACCTCTGAGTACCCGGGCCCTGGCTGGCAGTTGTTGTCGTTCAGTTGCTCAGTTGTGTCTGACTCTGCGAGACCATGGACTGCAGCAAACCAGGCTTCCCCGTCCTTACTATCTCCTGGAGCTTGCTCAAACTCATGCCCATTGAGTCAGTGATGCCATCCAACCATCTTATCCTCTGTTGCCCCCTTCTCCTCCAGGCTTCAATCTTTCCCAGCATCAGGGTCTTTTCCAAAGAGTCAGCTCTTCACATTCAGTGGCCAAAGTATTGGAGTTTCAGCTTCAGCATCAGTGCTTCCAATGAACAGTCAGGGTTGATTTCCTTGAGGATTGACTGGTTTGATCTCCTTGTAGTCCAAGGGACTCTCAAGAATCTTCTCCAGCAACACAGTTCTAAAGCATCAGTTCTTCCTGATCTCCTGATATCAATCATCTTTTACCTATATCTAAGTCAGCAGTTTGCCAAGAACAAGGAGTCAAAGATGAATATTTTTTAAAAACAGTATGACTTTTTTTTTTTTCATTTTAACCATCCTGGGAAACAAGATTTAGAAACAAATGTTTAAAGAAAAATTATGTAAACTGCTTTTAAATTGAAGAATTTTCCCCCATGGGGTTACAATAAAATTGCCAAAAATCTTTCAGTTGAAACAAAGTATAGCAAAGTTGGCAGGAGGAAGAAGCAGAGCCCAGAACGAATTACCTAAGTCCAGGGAAGTTAAGGGGGCTTCACAGGTGGCGCTGTGGTAAAGAACCTGCCTGCCAATGCAGGAGACTCAAGAGACTAGGGTTCGATCCCTGTGTCAGGGAGATCCCCTAGGGGAGGAAATGGCAACCAGCTCTAGTATTCTTGCCTGGAAAAATCCTACAGACAGAGGAGCCTAGCCGACTACAGCCTATGGGGTCGCAAAGAGTTGGACATGACTGAGTGAGCACACACAGTGAAGTGAAGGAACTCCGGCAAACCACTCTGGTGACTCTAGGCCTTCTGGGCAGAGTATTTATTCCCTTGAAGCTGCCGGGCTGGGTGGTCTTTCCAGACGGGAGAGCCTCACATACAATGTGACTCTCTTGGGTCAGAGGCATTCTTCAAAGAGGACTGGAAGACGTTTTACCACTGTCGGACTCTTTATGACCCCATGGACTGCAGCACGTCAGGCCTCCCTGTCCGTCACCAACTCCTGGAGCTTGCTCAAACTCATGTCCATCAAGTCAGTGATGTCATCCAACTATCTCATCCTCTGTCGTCCCCTTCTCCTCCTGCCCTCAATCTTTCCCAGCATCAGGATCTTTTCCAGTGAGTCAGTTCTTCGCATCAGGTGGCCAAAGTATTGGAGCTTCAGCTTCAGCATCAGTCCTTCCGATGAATATTCAGGACTGATTTCCTTTAGGATTGACAGTAGAAGCCTGCTCTGAAAAGACACATTTATTTTCTGGTCCACACTGCCACCTTCTGGTCTAACCATCTCACTACATTAAGCATTTGGGGTTTCCAGTAGATTCAGTGGTTAGTATTAATATTTTATTCTAAGATTCATAACATGACTGAGCGACTGAACTGAACTAAGATTCATATACTTGTGACTTCCCTGGTGGTCCAGTGGCTAAGACTCAGAGCTCCCAGTGCTGGGGCCCAGGTTACATCCTTGGTCAGGGATCTAGGTCCCACAAGCCACAACTAAGAGCTCACGTGCTGCAGCTAAGACCTGGCGAAGTCAGACAAATAAAAATAAATAAATATTTAAAAAATCCACATACTTGACATGTGACTTCACTCTATTTCCAATACACTTTAGGGAAACAGTTAATAAACCAACTCATCAAACACAAGTCAACTCATGTTGACTACGACGTGAAAGGAAAGAAGTCAAGAAGCTAAAAGTAACTCAGTGTCTCTGAGCTTCCCTGTCTCATTTGGATAATTAGTACCTACGCATGTCAGTGGTTAGATTGCCTGGTAATTACAGCCTACGTTAAACAGGTAAATCTGATAGCCCCACAAAGGCTGTTGATGAAATATCTCGGTATACAGCAGGAGCCCCATGGCAATTAGCGGGCTGTTACAGGGTTTTTATATATGCAAATAAATATTTAACAGGAAAATGTCTCTAGAAGACAGACAGCAGGTTCAGGGGAAGCGGTGATTTGTTACCAGCGTGGACTACTTTGGAGACTTCAGTGATGCAGGTAGGCAGGAAAATGTCAACGTGCATTTGGAACACCATATCAGAGGGGCCTTCAGAACCAGGATGTCCATTTATTAATAGCTGTCACACACATCACAGATTTGCAGTCCTTCAAAGGTTAATCACTTTTGTCCTCCCCTATAAGCCTGAATTTTTTTCTCTTCTCATCACCTATTGTGCATGCTGAGTCACTTCAGTCTTGTCTAACTCTTTTGAGACCCCATGGACTCATGGTAGCCCACCTCTGTCCATGGAGATTCTTCAGGCAAGAACACTGGAGTGGGATCCTCCCGACCCAAGGATCGAACCCACATCTCTTATGACCCCTGCATTGGCAGGCAGGTTCTTTCCCACTGGTGCCACCTGGGAGCATCACCTCTCACTGACACATAAATAAAAGGAAAGGAAAATGAGGAAGAAGAGAGAAAAGGGCAAGAAGAAAAACACAGAGGAAGTTCCCAGGGAACTGTTATACATCTGATACATGTAGGTGAAACTGCTACTCCCACTGTAAAAAATTCTGAGACAAAAAGGAGAAGCCTGTGTTTGCTCTTCTAACCAGAAGAAAAGCCGTAGGAAACGTTTGCAATGAATAGACAGCTTCTGACATTTTCTTTTTCTAATTTTTAAACTTTTTTTTTATTTGGACCATTTCATTTTAAAGTCTTTATTGAATTTGCTATAATATTCTTCTGTTCTTTTTGTGTTGGATAGTGGAGACTCTGTTAATATGGGAGCACATATGCGAGGCACTGGGAGAGTTGGTACTCACAGTTTTGGCCCTGAGGCACATGGGCTGCTCGCTGCTGGACCAGGGATTGAACCCTCACGCCCTGCATTCGAAGGCGAAATCTTAACTGTTGGATGGCCAGGGAAGACCCTGGAGCTTCTGATAGTTTCTGGTGAATAGCGTATGTAAAACAAAATGGGGGATTTTCTAAAGAAGGAATGGGATGGAGATTTGACTGAGTCACAGGCTCTGAAATAGTCAGAAAGCAGATCTTAAGGGAGAAAGCTGGTTCTATATGGGCTGCCCGGAATGTGATTGCTCCTGGAACTGGAGCCTCCTCTACTTCTATTATGATCAACAGGCCATCCTGAAGTTCTGAAATAAGAGTGACTTCTTCAGTGTCAAACCATCCCCACCTGCAGAAAAACAGGTCAGCAACATGGCATCGCTCTGCTTTCCCCGCAGATCAATGAAGCAGACCTCTGTATAACCTGAGGGTCCTGAGACTTTTCTCTGAAAGTAGAATTCTTGTAAATCCAGTACTTTTCCTGGAGCTTTTTGAAAGGACTCCCTCATGAAAAATTCTGGCAAGCAAACAGCCCTGCCAGTTTTTCTGGGGGGGATATCTGGGTTTCTCCTAGAGACACAGGCAACCTAGTTAAGTAAAAGTCCATGAACTTGAAAGAATGGTGGATACGGAACAGAATGTGTGTTCCGGAGGCTCAAGGGAGCAGGCTTCAGAGAGGAGGCACACAGCATGCGATGGACAGGGTGTGCAGAGGGAACTCAGCATGGAGTCCCTTCCCTGCCCATGGACCTCCCTGGCTGAGACAGAGGTCATCCCAGCTCCAGGCTGACTGTGACTCCGCTGTCCACTCTCCGGCCCCAGTTCCCATTTCCATACCCCCCGCTTCCGCAGCGCCTAGGATGGGCTGAGCGCCCCACTTTGGGGCATTTCCTGGGGCTCCTCCACTGTGCCCCACTGGATCACAGCTCTCCAGGGTTTTCTCAAGTCCAGGCTCTCCTCTGTAAGACTCAATCTTCCTTAACAACAGTCATCCACACTTGTTCTTTACAGGAGGATGTATAAACTGCTTTTGCTCTTGGGAAATGCCCGTGAACAAGACCACACTCCACAGACCTCCCTTTATCTTGGCATCTGCTGCTTGGAGGGCCTGGACTGATACATCCGGGAGGAGGAATCTGTTAGAAGAACATGGGGCAGACCGTAAGCTGTAAGGAAAACCCCAGCCAGTGTCCCGTAATCTAGGCACTGAAAACTAGCGGATGGTCAGTCAAGGCCCCATCATCACCATGAACCCGTTCCAGTACCTTTCTGCCTCACAGAACGGGAACTGACTGACCTCACATAGGTATGACCTCATGTAGGTCATCAACCCACCCTTGTCTGGTTTGTCAGGCCCTCCAAGACTGCCTGTAACAGGAAAGCATAGCCCCCTAAGGAGAAGTGGGAAAGAAGGAACGGCAGTGGGATGAACAAGGACGACCAGTGTCCTCACCATGCGTAGTCCAGGATGTTCTCTGCTGAGTCCTAAAGTGTCCATGTGGAGCCAAGCTCCACCGTGTCTGTCGCAGTCTGGCAGTGCCCTCACCGCTCACCTGCTCTTCTTTGTCTCAAAGCTTTCTCTGCCACACAATCGCCTGTCTCTCTGCGGGCCAGGAGAGCCTGGGAATGACCAGCAGCCAATGACTAGATAGACCCCTGATCCCTCATCCTTCCCGGGGATTCTCTCCACTGGCTCCCATAAGTACCAGTGGGTTTGATTGCCAGTGGCCTATGGTGATAACCTGCTGATAACACACCCATCAATGGCTACCTGCCTTTCCTGGGCTCATTTGCTCATTCACTCCTCAGAATCTCCTTCATCTCCCAAATATGTTACTTATACTCAAATCCTTGATTAGGGCCCATGCTGGGGGACTGAATGGCGGTGCATTGATACCATGAGACATGTTGCAATGAGAGTGAATGGTCCACAAGTGCATGCCACCGGGTGGGTGGATCACACATGCGTGATACAGAGTGAGTGAGGCCAGACGCAAGGGGACCCTCCCACCGAAGGGAGGCCCACTGACAAAAGGAGGAGGCAGAAACATAAATACATGATAATTGTAAAACAATCAAAACATACACAGAACACAATGAAAGATTCCACTTTCAGCACAAAAGGCCGGTGAAACCATGCTGTCAGTGGTCAGCTTTAGGGGCAGGTAGTGACTCCTGGTGGTACAAGAAAGGCATCTGGAAATGCTCTGCTTGTAGGTCTAGGTGCTGTTTACAAAGGTGGGTTTAATTTGAGAAAATCCATCAAGCTTGTGAGTGGGTGCTTAGTCATATCCAACTCTTTGTAACCCGATGGATTGTAGTTCACCAGACTTCCCTGCCCATGGAATTTTCGTGGCCAGAATACTGGAGCGGGTTGCCATTTCCTTCTCCAGGGGATCATCCCGACCCAGGGATCAAACCCGCGTCTTTGGCGTCTTCTGCATTGGCAGGCGGATTCTTCTACCATTACCACCACCTGGGAAGCCCCAATGATTACTTTTTCACATTTCTGTAGATAAAAACTTAAAATATTTTCCAAAGATACAGCACGGGGTGGAGGGTGGGGGAGATTGTATCATTGGTTTGTCTATCTGTCCATCCTTTCATCCATCAAATAATTAAATCTGAGTTCCCAGGAGGCATGGGTCTCCCTCCCTAACTCAAGAAAATTACTGTCTTGTGAGTGAGAAAGGAAAGTAAACACTGTAGCAGGGTTCTGTTTTAATGTGGAAATATTAAAACGAAATATTTCCATATTTCGGGCAAAAGTTTCCTTATGTGTAATAATGAGTGAAGATGCTGGAGAATAACACTTCTTTGTCACTTAAGAAGGGAAGTATAAAAATAAATTTTGCATTTGATGGAACATTCTTAACTTCTTCAACTGCAAGAATAAATGTCTTTACCATGCCTTCAGAAAGATGGGACTGGAGAGGCAGATACCCCAAGCAGTGGCAGGAGCTGTAATTGGTGACTAATATATCATCTGTGACAACTCAACACCCTCCAGGCAGGCAGAGCCCAGCACCTGGCTTCCCTCTGCTCTCTTGTCAGTCTGGGTGATTCTAATCTAGTGCCTTTCCTGACACTACACTGGAGGCGGAGTTCCCCTCCCCCACAGGATGTCTCCTGACAGCTCACAGCCTGCTTCTTGGGAGGATGTGCGGGGCTTTGGAGAGATCCCTATAGATTCACTACCAGTTCATTTCAGCCACTCAGTTGGGTCTGATTCTTTGCAGCCCCATGGACTGCAGCATGCCAGGCTTCCCTGTCCTTCACCATCCCCTGGAGCTTGCTCAGACTCATGTCCATCGAGTCGGTGATGCCAGCCAGCCACTTATCCTCTGTAATCTCCTTCTCCTCCTGCCTTCCATCTTTCCCAACATTAGGGCTTTTTCTAAGGAGTCAGTTCTTCGCATCAGGTGGCCAAAGTATTGGAGTTTCACCTTCAGCATCAATCCTTCCAATGAATATTTAGGATTGATCTCCTTTAGGATGGACTAGTTGGATCTCCTTGCAGTCTAAGGGACTCTCAAGAGTCTTCTCCAACACCACAGTTCAAAAGCATCAATTCTTCGGCGCTCAGCTTTCTTTATGGTCCCACTTTCATGTCCATATATGACTACTGGAAAAACCATGGCTTTGACTGGACGGACCTTTGTTGGCAAAGTAATGTCTGCTTTTTACTGCGCTGTCTAGGTTGGTCATAGCATCTCTTCCAAGGAGAACCCCAAGAACAGTATGAGAAGATTCACTACCAGAAAAGACCCAAAACTGAAAACCACTTCCCTGGTGGCTCAGAGTTAAAGCATCTGCATCCAGTGTGGGAGACCTGGGTTTGATCCCCGGGTCTGGAAGATCCCCTGGAGAAGGAAATAGCAACCCACTCCAGTATTCTTGACTGGAGAATCCCATGGGCAGAGGAGCCTGGTAGGCTACAGTCCACGGGGTCGCAAAGAGTTGGACACGACTAAGTGACTTCAGTTCTTCACTTACGACACAGCTTCAATAACCAGTTCTATTTATTCTCCAGCAGAGGGCACTAGAGAGGAGCTGGCCAAGCCTGAGGAACACTGACCACAGTCACATTTAACAAACAGCCAGTTCAGGAGCTTGGGACTGACATATATGCACTGCTGCTGCTGCTGCTGCTGCTACTAAGTCGCTTCAGTCGTGTCCGACTCTGTGCGACCCCATAGATGGCAGCCCACCAGGCTCCCCCATCCCTGGGATTCTCCAGGCAAGAACACTGGAGTGGGTTGCCATTTCCTTCTCCAATGCATGAGAGTGAAAAGTGAAAAGTGAAAATGAAGTCGCTCAGTCGTGTCCGACCCTCAGCAACCCCATGGACTGCAGCCCACCAGGCTCCTCCGTCCATGGGATTTTCCAGGCAGGAGTGCTGGAGTGGGGTGCCATAATGTATGCACTACTATATATAAAATAGATAATCCACAAGGACCTACCGTAGAGCACAGGGAGCTCCACTCTGTATCCCGTTATAACGTATTTGGGGAAAGATTGGATATGTGTATAACTGAATCACTTTGCCGTGTGCCTGAAACTAACACAACATTGTAAATCAACTATACTGCAGTATAAAATAAAAATTAACGAAAAAATAGCCCTTCAGTCTGGCCTCCTTAAGGATTCTCTCCACCTACTCACCCCCCATTCCCAACTTCCTCTTCAGAATACAGCCACCATCCAGCTCTCAAGCACTTCTGCTGACAGAGCAGGAAACAGACCTTGGGACGTTTTCCTAATCAGAAAAGTGAGAGTTGTTTACAAGTGGTGGTCATTGTCTTGTGGGTAAGATGTCAGGATGCTTGGTGATCCTTGGGGGCACACGTTTCTCTGCAGATTTCTGAGGGAGCCTCCTCTTTTAACAACTCAGCCCTTTTTTCTCCTTTGAGGAGAAATAGGGAGTCAAGGAGAGGGTGGTTGTGGAGCACAACCCAAAAGGCCACCACTAGGAGGATTACTTGGACCTTGACTTAATAAACTGGGTTGTTCTGACATCTCCAGATAGCCATTATTACTATTGTCTCAAGAAGTCTTATTCTTTGAATGCATTTCTTAACCTAAATGCATTAATATCTAAATGATTGCATAATATCTAAACGTATTGATATCTAAGTGATTTAGCAAACGTTTACAAAAAGTAGGAATTTTTAAGAAATTAATCACTGTTTTCTAATTTTATTTTTTCTGACCTGTCTTTTTCTCTCGGGAGGCCTGTGGAATCTTCTCTCTCTCCTTGGTGGTTGGAGGGATTCGGGGGAGTGCATCACCCAGATCCCCTTTGGGAGTGAGGCACTGGGAGAGTTGGTACTTGCCATTGAGACCTTCTCTGGAACTGACTTTTACCAAACGGAATGATCTTGCAGCCACGTGCATCCAACGTCTGGACAATATGGAGGTACAAGGCTGAGTCCCCTTGGCTCAGTTGAAGACTATGTTAAAGGGACATCCTGGCTCCAGAGCTGCCTAGAAGATCAGCTGAGACTCTGGTTTGCCAGACAACACTTGCCCCCCTGCTTCCTGCCTGGCCTCTAGAACAAGAACTAAGGTCAAGTCACAGTATACCCCAGTGAGGGAGGGGCTGGGTGTGCCAGGTGAGGACGGGGGCCATCTGGTGATGGAGCTGCAGGGCCCGGACATCGTGTACCATAGGAGCCAGGAGGCTGGTCTCAGGGCTGTGCCCTGAGGGTACTGGACCAAAGTGGGCAGAGCAAGAAGTTGGATAGCGGAGACGCTATTAATATGGGAACACTCACTCACGATGGGCTTCCCCGGTGCCTCAGATGGTAAAGAATCTGCCTGCAATGCAGGAGACCCAGGTTTGATCTCTGGGTCAGGAAGATCTCCTGGAAAAGGGAATGGCTACCCACTCCAGTATACTCGCCTGGACAATTCCATGGACAGAGGAGCCTGGTGGGTTACAGTCCACCAGATGACAAAAAGTAGGACCTGACTGAGTGACTAACACACAGTCACTCACGATGGGGGATTTAGCAAGGATCTCAGAAGGAGGTGCTATCCCCTGGTAGGGTTATTCAGAAGCCTATAAAAAGTGGTGGCCACATTGCTATTCAGTCACTACATTGTGTCTAATTCTTTGAGACCCCATGGACTGCAGCACACCAGACTCTCCTGTCCTTCACCATCTTCTGGAGTTTGCTCAAAGTCATATCCATCGAGTCGGTGATGCCATTCCACCATCTCATCCTCTGTCATCCCCTTCTCCTCTTACCCTCAATTTTTCCCAGCATCAGGGTCTTTTCCGGTGAGTCAGCTCTTCACATCAGGTGGCCAAAGTATTGGTGCTTCAGCTTCAGTATCAGTCCTTCCAATGAATATTCAGGGCTGATTTCCTTCAGGATGGACTGGTTTGATCTCCTTACTGTCCAAGGGACTCTCAAGAGTCTTGTGGCCACACAGAGCTGTAGAAATGCTGGAACAGAATCAAAGGTTCAGGGTCAAATCATGCTCAATCGTATGTGCTATGTAAAGGCAAAAAACCCACTAGGTGACTTGGGGCCATGGATCATCCCAGAAGACACTTCATTGACCAAAGCAATGAGGAGTATACAGAGAAGACAAGGACCCACTGTCTTCTAGAAGTTTAGTGTTGGCTCTTCCCTGTAGGACAGCGCTGGTGGTAGGAGATAGTGTTATAGAGCTGGGATCCTTGCAGCGAAGAGGGTGTGAGGAGCCAGAACTCAGATGAGAGTCCTTGTTAGAAGCCAGGTGGGCACAATTGTTGTAAGAAGTGGCATGGCTGGAAGGGCAGCCAGTGTCCCCTGACCAATAGAGAGCTAAAGGGGTGACCAGTAAAATATGTTGCCCTGAGGGCCATTTAGGTGGTCAGTTGTGTCATGGTACACAAACAACCCTTGGTGATTCACTAGGACTTTCAGAACGCGGAAGAGCTGTTGTTCTCATGGTTACAATTTATTGCAGGAAAAAGATACAGCTTAAAATCAGCAAAGGCAAAAGGCACCTAAAGAGGGCGGGAGAAACTAGGGGTGAGTATCCAGCTGTCCTCTCCTAGGGGAGTCACGAGAGGTGCTTCAGTCTCCCAGGAATGGTGTGTGACCACACGTGGCGTTTTGACAACCAGAGAAGCTTAGCTGAGCCTTCTAGTCTAAGCTTGGGGTTGGTCATGTAGACAAGAAGTTCCCAGATGCCTGACCTTTGTGGCTCAGCCCCCAGCCCCTTCAGGTTTCAAACTGACACAGCGTGGCCTAAAGCTCCCCCCATAAGTGACATTGATAGTGTTAACTATCTGTGTCCCAAGGCCCCAGGTACAAGGCACTGTAATCAGTCAGGATATTCCGAGGGCTTAGAGGTTATCTCCTACTAGCCAGTAGAGAGCCAGTTTCTTTGGACCATGCATGGTTTGAACATCCCAGACCTGTTGAGTTAAATCCAATACTGCACATCAGCCAACAGGAATCTTGCTTTTTTTGTAAAGAAAAGAAATCAAGGATGGATGATCAGGAGTTTGAAGGGTGTTCCCCCCAAAAGGGTCCCAATTCCTTGCCCAGTTACAGGACTTGCAGCTCTGAGTCCTGGAGCACCTGGAGGAGAGGAGAGACCTGGCCCCTGGGAAGGAGGACCCTCCCTGCTGTGGCAAAGTGTGTGGTGGGCATTTGACCCCAGACCTTCCACTTAGCTCACTGAGCACTGAGGACAAGGGGACACACAAGCTCTTCAGGGACTATTAAGCACATGCACTGAGCTGACACTGATCCCTGAGCACAAAACATCATTCTGGCCCCTGGTCAGAGAGGGTACACATGGGACCAGGCAGCTGAGGGTGTCCTGGGTCAGTCCAGCTCCTAGCGAGCCCACCAGGCCCATTGACCCAGGTGGTGCTCATTTTCAAGTCTCTGAAAGTATCATTGGAGCACACATTTGATAGTTGCTGGAGTTCTCACAATCCTTCCTTGACCTGAGGCGTAAGAACTACGCTGGGAAGACCAAAAATGAACCCTGGAAATGCCCCCTTTCAGGCTGCTAAAATATACTTTTAAAAAGTCACATTTAACACGCTGCTATATTTAAAATAGATAACCAACAAGGACCTACTGTACAGCACAGGGAACTCTGCTCAATATTCTATAATAATCTAATTGGGGAAAGAATTTGAAAAAATGTGCTGCTGCTAAGTTGCTTCAGGCATGTTCAACTCTGTGAGACCCTGTAGACTGTAGCCCACCAGTTCCTCTGTCCATGGGATTCTTCTAGCAAGAATACTGGAGTGGATTGCCATGCCCTCCTTCAGGGGATCTTCCCAACCAAGGGATCAAACCCAGGTCTCCTGCATTGCAGGCAGATTCTTTACCATCTGAGCTACCAGGGGAAAAGTATAGATACATATACATGTATATGTATAACTGAATTACTTTTCTGTACACCTGAAACTAATACAACATTGTTAATCAACACTATTCTAATATAAAATTGAAAAATAATTCCCCTGCTCTCTGAAGAAGGTGGGAAATCTGGATATTCTGTAGAATATCCCCTTTGGGTATAATATTGATTATATTAATCAGGCCAAGTGAGTAAGAATGTCAGAGGTATTGGTAATTATGTCCCTTTTATTTAAAAAATAATTTTATAATCCACTTTTTACCGATCAGTTTGTTTATCATTGAATTCTTTCTGGATGGACACAGAGAGCCCAAGCATCACTGCATCCTGATACCAGGAACTAAGGCCTGACCCAGGAGGAGGAGGGAATGATGACTCTTCCTGACTTCAGTCAACTAAAACTTGGACTCTGTTGACCTTTGCCCCAATTCTTTGCTGAATTCTCCTCTGCTCAAGCCCCTTTATGAGTATGCATGTACTTCTAGGTTAAAACTTCCCCAAGTTTGCTGCTCTGAGAGACCCTGGGAAAAGATTCCCCCATCCCCATTCTCCTTACTGGCTGCAAGTAATCAATCCTTCCTTCTCCCCCCTCCATAAAAAACAAGTCAATCACTCTATTATACAGCTGTAACATATAATATTATACACCAACCATACTTCAATTTTATTTTATTTTTAATATAAATTTATTTATTTTAATTGGAGGGTAATTACTTTACAATATTGTATTGGTTTTGCCATACATTGACATGAATCTGCCACGGGTATACATGTGTTCCCCATCCTGAACCCCCCTTCCACCTCCCTCCCCATCCCATCCCTCTGGGTCATCCCAGTGTACCAGCCCCAAGCACCCTGTATCATGCATTGAACCTGGACTGGCAATTCGTTTCACATATAATATACATGTTTCAATGCCATTTTCCCAAATCATCCCACCCTCGCCCTCTCCCACAGAGTCCAAAAGACTGTTCTATACATCTGTATCTCTTTTGCTGTCTAAATTCCATATTTATGTGTTAGTATACAGTATTGGTGTTTTTTTTCCTGGCTCACTTCACTCTGTATAATAGGTTCCAGTTTCATCCACTTCATTAGAACTGATTCAAATGTATTCTTTTTAAGGGCTGAGTAATATTCCATTGTGTATATGTACCATAGCTTTCTTATCCATTCATCTGCTGATGGACATCTAGGTTGCTTCCATGTCCTGGCTATTATAAACAGTGCTGTGATGAACATTGTGGTGTCTCTTTTAATTCTGGTTTCCTCAGTGTGTATGCCCAGCAGTGGGATTGCTGGGTCATATAGCAGTTCTATTTCCAGTTTTTAAAGGAATCTCCACACTGTTCTCCATAGTGGCTGTACTAGTTTGCATTCCCACCAACAGTGTAAGTGTTCCCTTTTCTCCACACCCTTTCCAGCATTTATTGCTTATAGACTTTTGGATAGCAGCCATTCTGACTAGCATGAAATGGTAACTCATTGTGGTTTTGATTTGCATTTCTCTGATAATGAGTGATGTTGAGCATCTTTTCATGTGTTTGTTAGCCATCTGTATGTCTTCTTTGGAGAAATGTCTGTTTAGTTCTTTGGCCCATTTTTTGATTGGGCCTTTTATTTTTCTGGAATTGAGCTGCAGGAGTTGCTTGTTTGTTTTTGAGATTAATTCTTTGTCAGTTGCTTCATTTGCTATTATTTTCTCCCATTCTGAAGGCTGTCTTTTCACCTTGCTTATAGTTTCCTTTGTTGTGCAAAAGTTTTTAATTTTAATTAGGTCCCATTTGTTTATTTTTGCTTTTATTTCCAATATTCTGGGAGGTGGGTCATAGAGGATCTTACTGTGATTTATGTCGGAGAGTGTTTCGCCTATGTTTTCCTCTAGGAGTTTTATAGTTTCTGGTCTTATGTTTAGATCTTTAATCCATTTTGAGTTTATTTTTGTGTATGGTGTCAGAAAGTGTTCTAGTTTCATTCTTTTACAAGTGGTTGACCAGTTTTCCCAGCACCACTTGTTAAAGAGATTGTCTTTACTCCATTGTATATTCTTGCCTCCTTTGTCAAAGATAAGGTGTTCCATAGGTATGTGGATTTATCTCTGGGCTTTCTATTTTGTTTCATTGATCTATATTTCTGTCTTTGTTCCAGTACCATACTGTCCTGATGATTGTGGCTTTGTAGTATAGCCTGAAATCAGGCAGGTTGATTCCTCCAGTTCCATTCTTCTTTCTCAAGATTGCTTTGGCTATTCAAGTTTTTTTGTATTTCCATAAAAATTGTGAAATTATTTGTTCTAGTTTAGTGAAAAATACCGTTGGTAGCTTGATAGGGATTGCATTCAATCGATAGATTGCTTTGGGTAGTATACTCATTTTCACTATACTGATTCTTCCAATCCATGAACATGGTATATTTCTCCATCTATTAGTGTTCTCTTTGATTTCTTTCACCAGTGTTTTATAGTTTTCTATATATAGGTCTTTTATTTCTTTAGGTAAATATATTCCTAAATATTTTATTCTTTTCATTGCAATGGTGAATGGAATTGTTTCCTTAATTTCTCTTTCTGTTTTCTCATTGTTAGTGTATAGGAATGCAAGGGATTTCTGTGTGTTGATTTTATATCCAACAACTTTACAATATTCATTGATTAGCTCTAGTAATTTTCTGGTGGAGTCTTTAGGATTTTCTATGTAGAGGATCATGTCATCTGCAAACAGTGAGAGTTTTACTTCTTCTTTTCCAATCTGGATTCCTTTTATTTCTTTTTCTGTTCTGATTACAGTGGCCAAAACTTCCAAAACTATGTTGAATAGTAGTGATGAGAGTGGGCACCCTTACTTCAATTTTAGAATGTGACATTCAGGGATGATGGCAGAGACTCGTGCCATTCTTAGAGATTTAAAAAGATGCAAAGTGATGGTCCTAATGACATCCCCATTTAATTCTTTCGTCTGTCTCTTACAAAAGCTGACAGGTCCTAGAGGATGACTGTGGAATAACATTGTTGTTGTTTGGTCACCCAGCCGTGTCGGACTCTTTGCGACCCCTTGGACTGCAGCACACCAGGTCTGCAGGAATAATGTAAAGCTAACCAAATAAAGTTCTGTGCCATAAATAAAGGTGTAGTATTTTCCTAGAGCAGATTATCCAGCCTAAGGTGGGAGGTATCCACCTTTGATCTGGGGCATGTTCTTCACTCCTGTTCTTAGAAGGGTCAGAAACTCTTTGTGTTCCCAGGGGACCCACAATCATACACACTTAACAACCTTGCCCTGGAGTGTTATATTAATTCTCCTGCTCTGTGTCATGACTATCCTCTGAAGAACATGGGAAATCCGGACAATCTGCTGAATATCCCCTTAAGCAAGAATGTCAGAGGTATTGGTAAGGCAAGTGTACTCCAGGGGGTGGTAGACAAACCATGTGAAGAGTCGGGATCCTAGCACATCAGTAGAACTGTTCACGGCCAGTGGTCTGGGGCATGCCTGGACAACCCTCCAAAAGAAAAGATGAACTATTACCTCTTACAGTCCCTACCACTAAGATAAAAATCACAATACGCCACAGGCTTCTTTGGATCCTGGAGGCAGTATATTCCACAACTAGTATCTTTCTCTGATCCATTTATAGAGGGACATGAAAAGATCCCCGCTTTGCCTATGACCCAGAAGAGGAAGGCCGGTCTGCAAAGCCAGCAGCTCTGCAGTGTGGGCCATACAAACCCACACTGGTGATGAGAAAGATGCTGTGAAATATTCACACGAAGATCCAATAGGATGATCACATCGTAGACCTTAAGGTTCTGGAGCAAGGCTGTTTCACCTGCAGCAGAGACCCACACATCGTTCAAGTAGAGATCTTGGGTGATCGCTGGCCCTGGTTGGAAACTGGGTGACAGGTAGCCTTAGCTCCTTGATGTGAGCTGGAGTCTGTGGAACCCACTGAATCATAAGGCAGGGTGATTGTGAGGTGGGACGTGTATACATGTGATCCTCCCATGAGTAGGATGGGGGTCATCGCAAACTGTCAAGTGTGGTGAACCAAGCCCACGTCACCCACTGCTGTCACACCAGCCCCTGTCCACCAGCTCATCCAGGATAGAAGAATCCTGGCAAGTCAGTCGGGGGCTAGAGGAGGAAGGTGGGCACAGGAGGTCTGGGGAAGAGACCTGGAGGTAGAGTGCCTCCAAGTGTGAAGATCTTTGCATCATGTGTTAACACCCATCAGAGCCCTTCTGGCCCTTCAGTTGTTTGGCATCTTTTCCGTGTCAGATGCTGTCTGGAGGAGATGGGTTTTCTCAGTAGACAGGAGTCCAGAGAGACCAAGCAGAGGTGGAAGAGCCTCATTCCTAGGTGATTCCTAGAGGAGTCACTCTGATCACCTCAGTGTTTGGGGAAGGTCTTCCTCTTTCTGGGAGCTGAGGTCATAGCATTAAGTTATCCTGTCTGTAAAATAAAGTTCCTATGTCTGGAAGGAAGCAGACATGTCCACTTCATCCAGGGGCTCCATTACCTAGGCTCAGAGCCTTGGAGTGACTTGCAGGCATCCAGCAGCAGCTGAGGTAAGACCTGGTCTCCCATCTTGGCTCAATGCCTGTCCACCCTCCACCACCTGGGGTCTGGACTTTGCAGAGTGTTTGAAAAGCCAGCAAATGAAAATCTATTGCTGCCCTCTTGTTTATCTGCTCCTGTTTGAGGGCAAATTGAGACCTTGAATCTGGGCATTCCAAATGGCAATCAATTAGCCAGATGCTGGCATTGGACACAAAGGCAGAGTTACTCTTTCCATCCAGGCAGGAGGGAGCCAGCTATTCATTTTAACAGGAAAATTATAGGTTAACATCTATGACAGCATCTGAGTTTATGTTCTCTTAGTTCCTGGATGGTTTTCAGTGCATTCATCACCATATACGCTGTTGGGCTGAAACAAACATTTTTAATGATTGAAATGCTCTTTTTTTCTCTCCCATCATTCCCAAATCTTAATAAAACACAGCTCATTGCTTTGTGGAAAGGAAACCCCCAGAGGAGAAATGGAGTGTATCTCCTAAAACTTTCAGGAGAAATGGAGTGTGTCTCCTAAAACTTTCAAACAGAGTCACATTAGTGGAAATGAGGTCATTAAGAGCCTGAATTACTCAGCCCAGACCACTGTCTACCCTCTACATCAAGGTCATGGGATTTCTTTCTTCGCAGTCAGTTTGATAGTTTCATTGCCCAGGATGTCTCAGGTAGTGAGAGGTAGAACCAGACACCTGGACTCCTGAACCTACATCCTTAACTATGCTGACAGCTTGGAGAAGCAATCACTCCTCAATGGCAAATCATCTCTAGGAGTGATATTTTTTGATATTTGTCTTTGTCTGACTTGCTTCACTTACTATGATCATCTCTAGGTCTGCCCATGTTGCTGCAAATGGCATTGTCATCTTTTCTTTATATGTTAATCCTTTTATTTAACAAATCAATTTACTTTTATTTTTAAAGAGAAATTAGACATTTATTTCTTAAAAAAAGAAGAGAGAGAGACCCATCAGGGAATCTATATGAACGCTCAGGCCATACTTTTTGGTGATACTAACAAGTGCTCTTGATGGTACAGGTAGGTGACTATGTCAGGAAGTATTGTCACCTTTTAATGACCGCTGCTTCCTGTAATGATATCAACATTGTAAGTCCTAAGTGAAAATGGATACTGGGTAGTCATAGCGGGTGAGTGGCTGTCACAAACCTCAGCAGACTTAGTCCTTGGGCGTCACTGGAGGAGTCTGAGCAGTGAGGTGATTGGGCCGAGAAGATGAACTCGGCAGAACTGTGGGAGAAACAGAGTGGGTGAGCAGAGGCCTGTGCTGGTGGCGTTCCCCTCAAGGGAAGAGGACACCCCCAAGGACATCTCTCGATGTCCCAAGAAACTCAGGCAGCAGTACTGCACTGCTTTCAGATGTGCAGCTCGGGCAACCCTTTAAGGAACCGGCCTGATGGTCCTAAAACTGAATGACGAGAAGTAGAGTCAACTGTCATGTGATTAGTGACTTTATCTCGTCACGCTGGATGTCACGCCTCTCCTTTACTTTTAGAAAGCCACCCCCCAAACACTTTCAATCTATCTTTTGAGCTCATTCTGACATGAATGCCGTGTTTTATGATTGAATAACATTTCAAACCCTGTTCCATTTGAACTAGGTTCAACTGCCCTTGGAATTTTTGTCCTTGGGAATTTTTATCATCACCTTAGCACCTACTCATCAACTATGTAGTCACAGTTGAATAGGCATTTATATCAGGGAGAGGTTCAGGAGCTTTATGATTCCAAAAACAAAGCACAGACACACAAAACAAACAACAGCAGTTATAAGTACAGAGTCTGATCTGGTGTGCACAGGTTTTGTAATAAATTGTAGTAGAATCCGTTGTCAATCTGATGGGACTTCGAATTCAATCATTGCCATGCTTATGGCCTTCTTTCAATAGTGTACCACCTGAATTTCGAATATTGGGATTACTGAGATGTTTCCATGATTTATGGGGACAGAGGGATGAAGTGTTCGAAGTTGGAATTGTTCTGTATACAACCTTGGCTTCCTGCCTTGGCCTTCCACATGGTGCATCTTCAAAACAGTAGGGCTTAGGTTTGAACTGCATTTTCTTTGCTAGAGGAACACATGAATGGCAGGATGTAGTTCACTGTCATCAGCACTGAAAGTCAAAAGACTGGCGCCAGTGCAAGGAATGGTGTGAAACGGTCGGTTTTCCGGCCACAAAGTTCTTTGAGGATTTTCTGGGACTGAGCTGTGTTATAAACAAGCATCTCTAGGTCAGCTGCTGGCTGACCAGCAAAAAACAAATCAATCCACTGGGTTTGCCCCAGACTCGTTCCCTCACCTTAGTAAGACCTACACGCTTTGAACTTCATAAAGATACATCTACATTTGTTTTTTAAAACCTAGGTCTCTTGTGAGTGAACATGGCACTGTTTCCAAAATGCAGATGCAGAAGTAGAAATAATTCCATTCATTATGTCACCAAATTGAGTTCATTGTGCGGGAAAGAGTTCTGGTTTGAGCTGGGCACTTCGACCTCGTGTTTTGGCTGATCAGCAACATTCAGTGTTTATCTTTGATAATGGATTTCTGGCAAAACTTCTGTTTTCATTCAGTGAACTACTGAGAATTATAAATTCTGAAATCTGGGCAGACTGGTCAACAATGTGATAAACACAGCTTCACAACTACATAGATGGAGGCAGGGCCTGCCTCACAGGGCACAGGCCATGGAATTTATCAAAAGTTATTACAGTCAAACAGCAAATCTTCAGCTGAGTTCAAGAGTGAGCTATTCTTTCTAACAGAGCTATAACCTGATTTGCCTACAAAAACACATGTATTAATAAGAGCAAAAAAGAAAGAGCAAAACTAGCAGAGGCCAGGGGAACTGTTGGTGGCTGAAGGTCCAGGTCTCCTCTGGCTTGCTGCCACTCTCTCATCATGTTCCTGCCATATGCTACCTGTGGGGCAACCTTGTTCATAAAGAACCCGGGACGAACTAAAGTACCCTTTAGTTCCTAGTATCTACCAATCCCTCCACAAAGGCATCCCAAATGCACATGGACGTGGTGTCGAGGTACTTTTGCCACACTGCGGTAGCTCTAGTGTAAGTACCCTACCCCCTCTTCCAACCAGACAGCTGCTCCTAAGCCCTGCTGGTATGGACATTTTGGATAAGTCTCTGCTTAGAGGATTTAGCTTATCCCAAGCTGACAAAAGAGGCTTCTCTCTACGTCACTGCAAAGCCGGTGAATGAACCTACGCAAGGACCAGTCACCAAGCCAGACATCTGCACAGTACTGAGTCTGCTCATCTTTGGAAACCCAGAGAGATCCAGCCAGCTTTTGAGACCTTCACAATGGGAAGATCAAGAGAGCTGTTGCCTGGAGCGTGAGGTCCTTGCTAACTCTGACACCTGAACCGAAGGTTTGTTTCCCTTCCAGGAGTGGGCACAGAGCAGAGGGTTGCCCAACCCAGCCTCTGGACCTCGTTCATCGGCATCCAGAGAGGGAGCTAGGCATGCTTGCCATGGGTACCACTGGCCAACCTCCTTCACCCCCAAGGTCAGCTATTGTCTTGTCTTTGGAGAACGATGGACGTAAAGCCTGCAGGGAGAACCTGAATGAGGATGGTGGGATCTGCTCACCTAGTAAATTCCAACTGCACATCCATCTGACCCAGGCATCAAGTGAGGTGCTGGGGACCCAGCCAGGAGTGGGAACGGTGCCTCTCCCCAGGGAGCACCTCAGCATTTTCTGAAGAAATGAAGAAGAGAGGAGGGTTGACAGAGATAAGCCAGGGTCTTGTGGGGGTCTTAGTGGGGCTGTAAGATGACACCATAGACAACATCCTTGTGCTCATCTGCAGCTGTGGGCAGTTTCCTAGATCACTGACTTAATCTCACTTCCAGCACATGCCTGCCTCTCTCTCTTCTCTACCTGGGGCTGAGGGCAGCCAGGAGGTGTCAGGCCCCTGATGTCCCTAGGGTGACACTCAATCAGCTGGGATCCTGGTTTCTCTTCCGAGCCTCCTCCATGGACCCAGGGCAAGGCTGAGACAGACCTCACCCAGGGACCTGCCTCAGAGGGAGCCCCGGTCACCCACAGCTCAGCCCGCACACTGACACAGAACTTTGTCAACTTTCCTGCCTGGTGTTCCCCCCTCCCCCATAGAGCCTTCTAGTCTACCTCCCAGTTAGCCCCTTGGCTCAAATCCTTGCCTCAGACTCTGCCTTTATGGGGGATACAGGCTAAGGATCTGAAATAACACCTGATACCATCGTGACTCTCCCATGAAGGAGGGAGGAGGCAGCCAGACCCAGGTTCACACTCGGTCGGGCAGAGTGGCCCACCTTGGATGAAGTCCTACCTGTTCTTATGACCAAGCAACTTTGTGTGTACCCAGTCTGACCAGTTTTATGCAGCCATCCTCCTGAGGTGACTCCAAGAGTGTTTATAAAGGATTTGGAAAGTTAGCAAGTATGAAGCACTTAAGAGGGCTCATCTCTTCCCAGTTCCCCATGTGATGGATGCCCATGAGGTCATGGGTCACCCCTCCCCTTCCCGATGTCCAGACCTCAGGAAATACAGGCCCTCCTTTTCCTGAGACAGGAAGCACAGGTGCACTGTCTCTCAGGAAAATTTCTTAGGGCTAGATGTGTTTTAGCATTTGAATGGTTCAGCTGCTGGAGGGATAAAACACTGCTTATACCATATACAACATCTTACCTCTGGGAGAGTCTGAGACCACATCTCCTGATCAAACAGTTTAAAATTTCTGTATCTCTGTGCTGGACATGAGTTTGCCTCAACCGTACAGAAACTTTTGATTCTCAGAACATTTCAAATTTCAAATTGCAAGCATGAGACTATGAGGCTGTTTCATATCCTACTCACCGAAGTTCTGTCACCTTGGGGCCTGCCACCTGTCCCTCCTCTTCTGTGACCCCTTTTCTAACTTCTGAGGGACTCAGAGGACCCATAGTCTATAGCATAAAATATAGCTCTTGATACTACCTTAGCTTATATTGTTCTCTCATGGTTTTCATGCATGAATCTTTCATTTCAATTTTAAAACTTCTTGAAGGCAGTAATCACATTTTATGTACCACGCTGCATTTAGCAGGACTTTTTTGGTTGCAAGAAAAAATGAATTCATATTCAACTTTTAAAAATTGAATTTGGGGTCTTCTAACTGAAAAGTGCAGGAACAAACCCTGATTCAGGTCCAGCTGGATCCAGGGGCTCCATCAGTGCATTAAAGTCCTATCTTAGAGCTCTCTGTGTCTCTGGGTGCTGCTCCTTCTTGACCAGGCTTTCTCTATATGGCAACCCCTAGAGGTTCAAGGTTTATAACTAACTGAGCAGTTTTCAGGGAGGACAGCTTCTCTGTCCTGATGCTTCCGCAAAAACTCTCACCAATCACATCCATCGGCCACCTTGGTCCTGAACCTATCTCTGCAGTCAAGGGCAGCTCTGTTTTTCTTAACCAACGTAGGCACTTGTTCCCCCATTAAACAAGTGCTTCCACACCTTACTGGTAGAAGATGAAATGGTACAGCTCCCCAGGAGGGGCAATTACATGTACACTGACCCTTTGACCCAGAAATCCTATCTCCAGGAAGCTGTTCCACCAATGCAGTTGGCAAGCAAATGTAATATGTGCACACAGACTTATTAACCACAGAGCTATTTGTAATGACAAAAGATTGGAAATAATCAAACGTGCATCAGCAAGAGACTGATTGAATAAAACTAAGGCTCACCCATACAATGGAGCTGTTAAAAGGTGTGAGGAATATTGTCATGGTTCATTTTATGGGTTGACCTTACTGAGTTGTAGGGTGCCCAGATAGTTGGTCAGACACTATTCTGGGTGTGTCTGGGAGGATGTTTCTGGGTGAGATTAATGTTTAAATTGGTAGACTGAGTGCTGAAGGAAGCAGATGATCCTCTCCACTGTGTGTGGGCCACATCCAATCAGTTGAAGGCTTGAAGAGAATGAAAAAGCTGACCTTCATCCCAGTAAGTGAGAGGCCTTCCTGTCTGATAGCCTTTGAGTTGGGACATCAGTCTTTTCCTGCCTTTGGACTGGAGTATCTGACATCACACAGTGCAAGTAAACATCACTTCATGGTTGCTGAACCTCCTGATACTGTCCCCACAGATACACTCAGCAACGCTTCCTGAATAAATGAATATGTCAATCAATTAACCCACACGTGAAGGTTGACACTGCAGAGGTTATTCAGTCTGTAAAAACAAGGAACTACACAGGCTGGTATGAAGTTACACAATGGTTATTCAGGGTCTTTTGTGTCTCCATACACATTTATAATTTTTTTCATTCTATTTCTGTAGAAAATGTCATTGATAATTTGATACTGATTCCTTTGAATTTGTAGATTATCTGGGGTAGTGTAGTCATTTTGACAAAATTGACTTTTAAATCCAAGAACGTGGTCTATCTTTCTGTTCGTGTCATCTTCAATTTCTTTCATCACCATGTTACAGTTTTCAGAGTATAAGTCATTTGCCTCCTTAGGTGGGTTTATCCTTAGGTATTTTATTCTTTTCAGTGTGATGGTAAATGAATAGTTGAAAATGAAATGAAAAATGAAAAATTGGGAGTTTGGGGTTGACATATACATAGTACTATACTTAAAATAAATAACCAACAATGACCTACTGTATAGCACAAGGAACTCTGCTCAATATTCTTTAATGACCTAAATGGGAAAAGAACTTGAAAAAGATTAGATACGTGTGTGTGTATGACTAAATCACTTTGCTGTACACCTGAAACTAATGCAACATAGTAAATCAACTATATAAAATATAACATAGTAAATCAACTAGTATAAAACAAAATTTTTAAAAATAATTCTATACCTGGATCACAAGCATTGCTGGTTATAGACAGGAGGGGAAACAAAGCAAGAGAAAAGTGGTCTAACTCAGCCTTGCCAGATGGTGAAAATATGAAGAGCAGAAAAACATGCAGGTCCAGAATCACTCAGCCAGGGTCAAGGAAAGAATCTGAGGATCTGAAACAAAAACTTGTCACAAAGCACACTTCACTTCCAGAGCAGAACAAGCCCAACAGCCACTACGTGAAAGGTTTGACACGATTATCTTCAGAGAAATCGGACCACTGCAAGCTCTTCCTACTGTTAAGCTAGCTTGCCTCCAACTGCTTACATTCCTTTGTGGACTTTCAAATCATGAGCCTGCAAGGGATTACTCTAATGTTCTGCGGTAATCCGTCATTCCATGTAACAAAACATTTCATGATAAATCACTAAAAACATCCGCTGCAGCTTGAAAAGCAGATCTGTTTGGTGATGCAAGCATGGGGTGAAGAGGAGGTGGTTTGGGCTGGGCATCCCCCCTCCCCCACTGACCCACAACAAAGCTGAAACAGGTGCAGCCCCAGTCCTGATTGGCATGACTGAGCCCATCAATGCAAGATCCCAGCTCCCTCGGCCCCTCAAAAGTGGCTTCAGGGGATGAAGCCCCTGGGAGAAATGCCCAGAGGATGATGATGATCTTCAGGGGATGATGCCCTGGGAGAAAACCGATAGGACTTACTTCCAGTACTATCTGAGTCCCTCTGTAGTCTGTGCGTGTCCCTGACACAGTGAACAGCGCTTACTTGTTGTGGACTTGAAAAGGGTAAATGGGAACCTAGGTGACTGGACTAAACCTAACCTGGGGTCAGCAGTCCCTCTGCAGCGAAGCCTGGAGGTAGAAACCTCAGAGCAAA
Source organism: Ovis canadensis (assembly GCF_042477335.2). Taxonomy (NCBI): domain Eukaryota; kingdom Metazoa; phylum Chordata; class Mammalia; order Artiodactyla; family Bovidae; genus Ovis; species Ovis canadensis. Next base: position 55,155,773 of record NC_091257.1, on the reverse strand, counting down.
GACCTTATGTGGGAGGAAGGGGTCTCACCCAGAAGTCACCCAGGGGACCCTTGTATTAGCAAAGGTTCCACTCCTTGTCCCTTGGATGGGGCAACAGGAGGTTCGTCCCCAGGTGGACTGTGCCCGGTTTCCCGTAATGGTGGCCTCATCATAAACACAACCTGTACTGGCTGCTTCTCTGTCCTTCCCCACTTCTCAGCTCCCTGGGATGAGCTGCTAATACAGCAACGTTTTCCTCAAAGCCTGCCTCCTGGGAAACCAACTCAGGACAGCCCCAGAGGCCCACAGACCCCTCTGAGCTCAGCAGAACGTGGAAGAAAATCCAGACTCTTACCAGAGTTGTGTCATAGGCAGTGTTAGTGCTGCGAGGAGTTGATCGAGAACCATGGACATGGAGCAGCAGGGCCAGTGGGAACACAAGGGTCGAATTCTGTAGCGATGACGCAGGCAGAAACTGGGATTCCTTCCCTGTGATGTGGGTCTGAGAGTGAGCCCACCTCAGCCCAGCCAAGCTTGGCTTGCATCAGCAGAACTGTCTGCTTCTGAGTAAGATCAAATAGGGATTTTTTTAAACCCTTAAGGTTTGGGATACTTTGTTATGCAGCAATGGTAACTGCTACATGACGTTGAGGTATATAATTGATAAATACATTGTATGTATTTAAAGGGCACAATGTGATTATCTGATATGTAAAGCAAAAAATTGTTCCTGCTGTTACCAAGTAAGGAAGAAAATTATAGGGGATTACCTCCAATGTATTACCTCCAATGAAGTAGAGAGTAGGGTTGGAGACCATAGCTAATCTGCAATTTTTAACAAGTGATACCAAATACGTCCTTCCTTTAAGGTGTTGTTGGTTGTACTGGCAGGGACTGAACTATAGGTGTCTCCTCTGTCATCCACCCCAAATATTTGTTCTAGGGGCTGTGGCTGTTCAGATAACTGTCACCCGCTTTTATGGAGAGGATGAGAAGGTGTGTATAGTAGCCAGGTGATGTTTGCCACTGCATGGTGTGACATATAAAGGCCCTAAGACCAGGGCAGTGAGACTCCACTGAGATGTTTCCATCTCATTGGAGTGGGAAAGAGCCCAAGGCAGGTCAGGAAGGAGAAGCGGCTCCTGAAACACCAGGGATTTCAGAATGAAAGACTCCAGCCTAGGAGCACCCCCTGCCCTCCTCAGCTGTAACCTCTCAGTTCTCAAAATACCTCCACAGAGCATATAAATGGGAGAAAATATTTGCCAAACATATATCCAAAGAGGACTTGTATAATAGAATATGTAAACAATTCTTGCAACTCAATATTAAGACAACTCATTTTTTTTTAATGGGCAAAAGATTTAAACAGGTACTTCCGTCAAAGGAGATTTTAAAATGGCAAATATATTCATGCAAAGGTGTTTCATGTCACTAATTATTAGGGAAATGCAAGTTAAAAATCTTACTGAGACACCACTACAAATCTACTACAACAGCTAAAATTTAAAACTGACTGGACTTATCTGGTGGTTCAGTGGTTAAGAATCCACCTGCCAATGCAGGGGACATGTGTTCAATCCCTGGTCCTAGAACTAAGATCCCACATGCTGTGGCAAACAAAGCCCATGCACCATAACCACTGAGCCCATGCTCTAGAGTCTGGGAGCTGCAAGTTCTAAGCCAACGTATTGTAATGCTGAAGCCCTAGCACCCAAGATGCCATCCTCTGTAACAAGAGAAACCACTGAAATAAGAAGCCAGAGCACTGCAACAAAGAATAGCCCCCTCTCACCACAACTAGAGAAAGCCCACCTGCAGCACAACCAAAAATAAATAAAATTTAAAAATAAATAAATAAATAACTGACCATACCACTTGTTGAAAAGGATGTGAAGCAATTAGAACCACTCTGCTGACAGATAATAAAATGGTGCACCCTCTTTGCAAAATGACTTGGCAGTTTCTTTAAAAAGTTATGTATATTTCTGATATGAACTAGGTGTTCCATTCCTGGAGAAACGAAAGCAGTTGTCCTGGTAAAGACATGAGCATGAATGATCATAACATCTTTATGAGGAAGAACTGCAAGTTGGGCGAAACCCAAATGCTCATCAACAAGGGAATGGACAAACAGAGCAGTGCATCCATACAGGGGAACACTACTCGGCAATCAAAAGGAGCAAGCTACTGATGCACACAACAGGAATGAATCTGACAATCACTGTGGCGAGTGAAAGAGGCCATACTGTATATAGTGTGTATTCTGTTTCCACATATATAAAATTCTAGGGGGATACAAAATTAATCTGAAGTCACAGAAGACAGGGGACTTGCTTGGTGGTCCAGTGGCTAAGACTCCCTGAAACCAATGCAGAGGGCCTGGGTTCCATCCCTGGTCAGGGAACTAGATCCCACAAGCCACAGCTAAGACCCAGCATGGTCAAATAAATAAATAACATATTAAAAATAAATAAATAAAGTCACAGAAGGCAGATCTTACCTGGTGCTGGGAGGATTGAGGGGAGGGAAGGACTATAAAATCTTAAAGGCGCTTTTGGGAATGGTGTCTCTGTCCGCTGTCATAAGTGTGATGTTTTTGAGGGTGTATGCCTATGTCGGAGCTTGTTAAATTGTATATGTTAAAAAACAGGGAGAAGAAATCTTAAGGCAGACAAAGGCATGTGACACCTGGCACGTGTGGTGCTCCCTGTTCTGAAAAATTCATAGGCAAAATGGAACAGGGCGTGGTGTCTGCCTGATCACTTCCGAGCTCAGTCCCCACTTCACTCTGAACTCAGCAGACAAGGAATGTGAAACCTGTGTGACTGGTCCAAGGTCATTTATCAAGTCACAGCCAAGCCAACGGTCTGTCCCCCCCACATCCCAGCTGTGAACCTGCACTCAGGTCACCGGGTCACCCAGCTTCCCAAGCCCTTGGCAGCCACCCTTTGTGTCTCCGGTCTATGATTTCTCTCTGAGTGGTGGACCGAGAGCATTTTTCTCCGAAGTTCAGAGTTTTTAAGGGCGCTCTTGGAAACCAGTCTTGGTCCTCAGCAAAATGGCATTTCTCAATCCATTGTGTCTCCAGGTCACAGATAAACAGCTCTTTAGTCCCCCTGGGTGGCTTTGATCATCGGGGCCTTTATCCCTGATGTGCACCCGGCCGGCCTCACCCCTCCAGACCCCGCATGGGCCCAGCCTCCGCCAGGGTAATCTGGGGCTCAGTGCGACATACATATGCTTAGCTAGAGTCATAAATGCCTTCATTATCTGGACCACCCAGCTCATATTTTATCTTCAATGTGAATGCCCTGCCCCACAATGCCCCTGTTGTTCCTCATCCTCAGGCTGCAGCCAGGCCCCGCAGTAATCTCCCTGTTCAGAAAGGACCCCCCAGGGTTCAGGCTAGCCTTTCTACTTTTGTGAGCACTTGCAAAATCCTTTGGGAAACCGGTGCGGTTGACAGCCGCGTCTCCTGCCACTCGTCTCCCAAGCTCCTCCTGGCCATTCAGGGGGGATTTCCAAAGGCCCCGGGCACCACACACAGAGTGGCCGCCCACCCGCCCTCGCCCACGTGCCAAGACCACTTGGGCTCCACCCAGGGCTGCGTGCCGGCCGGGGAAGGCCTCTTGGTCCCCTCCACCAGGCTCCGGCATCCCCCTTTCAGCCTCTGCCATCCCTCCTGAAAGAAGCTCGTGCTCCGTACACACAACAGAGATGCAGGAGGGCACAAGAAAGAAATGCCAGTGGGCCAAACAAGACTCATCTTGTCCTACGTCTATACACCCTGGAGGAAGTGCCTGTCTGTGCGGACAAAAACACTTCCTGAGGACTTATTATTCCAGTGGTAAAAATGACTCTTGGCTGCTTCCAAATTGTGGCTGGAAATCTTTGATTTTATGTGTTGAGAAAGACTCCCTTTTCCAGGATTGTCTGCTGACACCTGAACTCTCAGCGTGGTTCATAGACCAGCAGAGCCAACATCTCCAGGGAACTGTGAGAAACGCTGACTCCCTTCCAGTTTTGCTGAATCAGAACCTATATTTTCATGAGATCCCCAGGTCATCAAAGTGAAAGAGACCTTCTCCAAGGGTCTCAGCCTCCTTGATACAAAGATGGAGAAAAGGTGCTTGTTTCCCAGGTCTTTGGGGCAATTTCTAGCAATTGCAAATTCCCCAAAATGTTGACTCCCCAGAGGTGCTGGTGGGAATACTTCTGGAAGAAAATTAAGAACACGGCCCAGGATGGGACACAAAGTATGTATTTGGGGTGGGGTAGTAGGCACAGGGGCTTCCCTGGTGGCTCAGACAGTAAAGAATCTACCTGCAATGCAGGAGACCCGGGTTCAATTCCTGAGTTGGCTTGAGAAGAGAATAGCTACGCACTCTAGTATTCATGCTTGGGAAATCCCATGGACAGAGGAGTTTGACAGGCCACAGTCCACTGGGTCTCAAAGAGTCAGACACGACTGAGCGACTAACACACATGCACACACACACACACGGGGCACAGAGAAAGCTACTGGAGACATAATCCCACCAGGGCCTTACTTAGCAGCCATCCTGGGTTCACCAGTTCATACAACCCCCACAGGTGACAGCTATTTTTACCAGTCTTCAGAAACCTCCATCACATGCCATGGAGGCATTTCGATTTCAATGTTGCCCTTTTGTGGAGGTAATGTCAGTTCCTTCTCTTTTTAGACCCATTTTCCATAACACACACCACACTTGTATCCAAATAAGTATGTTTAACCACTGGAAAAATGGAAGGGCAAAAGGTGTCTTTGCTGAACTCAATTGCTCTCCAGGAAAAGTCAAGTTATTGCCATTGCCCTGTGGTTTTCTTTCCTCTGCATCAGCTTGTTCTCTCCAGACTAGGGTTTCTCAGCTCATGGGGATTTTGTCCCCCAGCAGACATTTGGTGATGCTGGGGGACATTTCAGGTTGTCACAGCTAGGGAAGAGGAGGTGCTGTTGGCATCTGATGGGCAGAGGCCAGGCTCCCAAACATCTCACAGTGGAAGGAACAATCCCATGGTAGAGATGGGCCCAGCCCAAGGTGTCGCCTGCTTCTTGGAGAAACCTTGCTCAGCCAGCTCCCGGTCCAACCACATTCCATGGCCACTCTGTGTTGATCCCACCAAGAGCTGCTTCCCTTTGCTCTGCCCAGACAGAGCCGTCTCTCTCCTTCCTTATGGAAGACACAAAGGATTTCATAAGAATCTCATATCACGTTTATTAAATGCTGAATCCATCCCAGGTGTCGCTCTAGGTGCTTTCTATCTTCTTTCCAGCAACTCATGCACTTTTCCAACAGATGTGAGGGGTGCTACTATCATGATGGGCTTCCCTGTTGGCTCAGATGGTAAAGAATCTGCCTGCAATGCAAGAGACATGGGTCTGATCCCTGGGTCAGGAAGATCCCCTGGAGAAGGGAATGGCTACCCAGTTAAGTATTCTTGCCTGGAGAATTCCATGGACAGAGAATCCTGGTGGGCTGCAGTCCATGGGGTTGCAAAGAGTCGGACACAACTGAGTAGCTAATACTTTCACTTTCACTATCGTTACATCATTACTATTATCATCCCCCAGTCAACAGAGGCGGAAGCTGAGACTTGGAGAGGAACACTTTGCCTGAGGCAACCCAGCTGGTCAGTGGCAGAGCCAGCATCTTTACATGAGTGGATTGCTTCCAGAACCTACCCTCTTAACCAGAACACAATTTCTCTGGCAAAGAACTGAGGGTGATGAACAGAGAACTTGTTTCATGCCAGCCGGGACTTCAGAAGACCCAGCCCTTCTCAGAGGAACATGCACTCTTTTTTAATATTTATTTTTGTTTATTTGGCTATGCCATGTCTTAATTAAGACATGCAGGATCTTTGATATTTATAGCAGCATGACGGATCTTTAGCTATGTCATGCACACTCTTATTTGTGGCATACAAGATCCAGTTCCCTGATCAAGGACTAAACCTGGGCCCCTGACTTGGTGCCACTGGGTCACCAGAGAAGTCCCAGCATGCTTTCGCCTTGGAGCCAGGCTGGAGGGAAAAGCAACAGTGCTCATTATGGGGAAACCCTAGGAGTGAGGAGGTTTACAGTGTCTCTGATGCTGGCCATTAAGAAACTTCATCTTGTTTGACATGAAGCCTCAGGACATCAGTCCTGACCTAACTGCTGACCCTATGGATGAAGCAACACAGAGAATAATGAACCATCTTTTCTTGCAAGGTGACCTCCTTGCCTACCACCTGGTTTCTCTAAATGCCTCTTCCTGACAAGCATGTGAGTTCAGCTTTGGGGAGAATGAGAAAGCTGCAGATGGTCACATGAAGCCCCGTCTGGAGGCCAAAGAGAGTGTTAGGTGGAGGCTGAAGGGTAGGGGAGGTACTGCAGGGAGCTTTGAAGCCTATAGTCACATTGCGCTTGTCCAGAGGTTAGTCACAGAGGTCTTCAACAGAGGCTTGGCGTGGTTAGTGCACTACCTTGACTTCAGATTCTGGGATACAAACTCAGCTGTCTCCAGAAGCAGACAGGTAATATCTGGCTGTAAGTGGCCAGACCCATGTATTTCATACTAATTAGGCATGGCCTTTTAATTCTAAAACATTCTTCTAAAAGAATCATGCATTCTTCCACTTTTCTTAAACCACAAGGCTTTCTGTTATCTATCATTTTCCCTCTCTGGGAGAAACATGGGTATAAAAATGATTTTATTTCCCTCTTCCCTGCTTGTGAAATACCAAAGCAAGTCAGCTGATCATTGACAATGTATGTATATTTGGCTTAGATGCATGGGAGGGGGTGAAATTGGATAGGGGCTGAGATAAAGTGGGGACAGTGTACCACATCTTATCAAAGATAAACACAGCCTGCCACTGGTTAAAGTGATAGGGACAATTTCTAATCAGTAATAACTACTGTTTTAGGGAAGAGTCCAGTGTGAACTGCGTCTAGCTTTGAATTGAACAGAGGTGACTAGCAGTTTTAAAGGGAGAATGAGGGAATTGGGAGAGGGGATGATCAGGGTCCTGGTAGACCCAGAGGAGTGAAAAGTTACAAAGCAGAGAAGAGAGTGTTGTTCCCTGTGAGATCCATCTGGGTCTGCTCACTGGCACTTATGGAAGTGAGGCTCCTGACCTCCTAAAGAGGCTGGGAGTTGGGGTACCCTCAGTCATGGGCTGAAACAAGCAGGGAATTCTCCTGGCAGCCTGAGCTTTCTCAGGCAGGCAACTGAAGAGGGTCATGGATCATCCTAGGGATGTGGCCTTGAGCTCGTAGGGACTGTTGGTGTTTGTTCAAGCCTTTCAAGGTCAAGGTTCAGGCCTAGTGGAGAAGAGGCTCACAGGAGCCCAGCCAGGATCCGGTCAAGGACAGTCTCCACCAGTCTCCATGATGTTTCCACAGCTCAGTTTCCACAGCCATCTGAAACCCAATGTTGCTAAGACTTCCAGTTGCCAAAGAAAAGCCAGAAATGTAGATGTTTGCATGAAATCTCCCAACTTTAAAATTTTGGCACTTTATCCCAATACATGTATTTTTAACGTAGTGTAGCACAAGCTAACAAAACCTGCCCATGATTGGGCTCTGGCTTTCTGGCCAGCAGGGTGTAGCCTCTGCAGGAGCTCGTGGTGGGTAAGTTGACCCTTAACCTTCTTTCTTGCCTCTTAAAAATGTCACTCTTTGGCAAGAGCACTTTCCCAACTCTTCACTTTGTGTTCACTTCTATAAAAATACTTCCGGACAGATGACCTTTCACTTCCCAGGAAGATAGAGAGGAACATTTTTCTTATTTTGTTGCTGATTCTTAGGCTGATGGATCCTTTTCCTTTAAGAACATCCCTTGATTTCGTGCCTTCAGGCAACATGCTACTTTGCTGAGAAAACTTGGCAGGAGATTATATTTTAAAAAGTATAGAGCCAAGCACTCTCCTATCAGCTGCTCCAAAACCCATGACCCTGAAGGAACAAGGCCTGCAATCCGCTCTGTCTGCCTGTCCCCCAGAGTACTTGTTATTAAACACAGAATTGGGTACCTCTGGCTCATATGCCTAAGAGAAGTTTATAATAAGCACAGACTTAAAAGGGTTAAATATTTCCTTCCAATCAATGGAATTGCCCTGATGTTATTGTTACCTGAAATGCCAGTATTTTAAAAAGAAAGGTTCTTGAGAAGGAAGATTTCAGCTACTCCCCTCCCCCGACCTCCCCATCAGGCCAAGAGTTCACTTCTGAAGCCCTTTGCCTGCATTCACCTCCTTGGGAGCAGACAGCAGGTTTTACTCTTCAACACACTTTATACTTCTAGCTTCAAGGAGAAACTACTTAGATGGGTTAATCTCAAGGAATAGGGGCTGACTCCAAAGAGAGGTGAGAAGTCAGGCCACGGGGATCTTTCTGGAATTCACGGACAATTGTGCAGAGCGGGGGACTCACAGGGACTGAAATTCAGGCTCATATCAGAAGCCTAGAGGGGTTCCTGATCCCAGGGGTTCAGCTCCATAGATAGGGCTCTTGAGCCCCAGCCCATAGGAGGAGTCTGCCAATCCCTCCCCTTTATGGGGTATTACGGATGAAATTGGGTCCCTTCCCAGATTCATATGTGGCAGTCCTATCCCCGAGTACCTCAGAACATGACCTTGTTCAGAGAAAGGACTTTAAAGAGGTGAACTAAGTGAACATGAGGTCATTAGAGTGGGCCTTGATCCAATAGGACTGATGTCTTTATTAGAACAGGGAATAGGACACTGACGTGTACAGAGGACACAGCCACCTGCAAGCCAAGGAAAGAGCCTTAGAAGAAACCAGCCCACTGACTCCTTGATCTTGTTGGTCTTCCAGTCTCCAGAATGGTGAGGAAATACATTCTGCTGTTGAAGGCTCCATCCTGTAGTCCGCTGTCATAGCAGCGCTCGTGGACTCATCTACAGGGGTTGGCTGCTGCTGCCCCCGGGTGCTGCGGCCGCCATCTTACCCCTGAGTATCCGAGGCAGTGGCCTGCACTGACCCAAAGCTTCTGCTTCCAGAGCGCTGCTGTGTCCTCGTGGCTCCTCCTCTTGGACACAGCACTTAGACCAGCCCTGCTCTCAGCATGCTGGGTCACGTTTGCTGCCCACTTCCAACTCTGTGGCTAGGAGGTCACCGGTACGCTTGGAAGAGACCTAAGGCTGTCTGCCTTGGTGTGAGGCTGTGGGAAGAGACTGCCCTTAGAAAGGAGTGTGTGTGCATGTGTAAATACACGTGTGTGTGTGCCTGTATGTATGTGTATGATGCATGCTTAGATTTGACCTATGGCTGTGCTCATTTGTTCAAAAGCCAGTTTACTCTAGAAAATGCAAACTAGTCTGCTGTGGCAATGAGATGGAGGCAGGGGCAGGGGCAGGGGCAGGGGCATGGGAGGAATGGACAGCAGCGAGGTTTGAGGAGGAAGAAAATGTTTTGACGGTGGTTGTGATGTCGTGAGCACACTTATCTTTCAAAAACTCATTAAATCCTTTACAATATGGATGCTGTTTAGTGTATTAAATCAAAACTAAATAACTTCCAAAAAAGGAAAAGGTGGTTGTTTTTAAAAGCCATTTTATGAAGTCAGTTTCCAGATATTTGACACCTTGGAGGGTGACAGTCACCTTCAGTGACACCTGAAGGCTTAGGCCACGCTTAGTGATGGCTCTGCAGACACTTCCTTGTGTGACCTGAAAGTGTGAGCCCCCACCTTCTTGGACTGGCAAACCATGAAGCTGGTTGGGAAGGGCTGGTTGCACTGAGAAGTGAGTGACTGACTTGCTGATGACAGGAATTCAGTTCTCATGGTGTTCCCCTAAGTGCTGACTCAGGAAGTGCAAGAAAAGACCCCCTTTTCTGAGTCCTACATTTGTTCACACACCCATTTTGATCCGGAACCAAGTTTCCTCAGAATTCTAAGTTTCCACCTTGGCATGCAGGTTTGATACCTGCCCCATCAGTACATATTTATGAGGTGGTGTTGATTTCAGCATAACCTGGAATGAATCCTGTTGGCATCCAGAGGGATGAACCCAGACCATGCCCAGGGCCTGGCTTCATTCACAGTGGCTTCGTTTTAAATGATGAGGTCACCAAGGGTAGATGAAACCAATATATTGCTGCTAAATCAGAAGAGTAGAGTTCAAAGACATAGTCAAAGTTGAAAAAAAAAATGATTAAAAAGCAGAGAAAGAGATTTTCACCAGCTGCTCCTTCTTACAAACCTTGTATTGAGATCCAGCCCAGAAAGTGCACCAATAATAGAGGAACAGCTCCAGGAATTATCACAAATGGCAAATGCCTGGGTTGGCATTGGATCGAGACAGAGAAAATCACCATCAAATGGAAGCCCCCTCATGCTACCTCCCCGTCTCCTCCTCCCCGCCCCCCAAAGATAACCTCTACCAGGCTTCTAGCAGCATCAAATAGCTTTACCTCTTTTTGACTTCATATAAATTGACTCTTATGAGATGAATTCCTTTGTGTTTAGCTATTTGGCTCAAAATTGTGTTTGCAAAATTTACCTGCATTTTTACTCACTGTCATAGATGTTGACTCTCATTTGTATATTACTCACCTCTATGACTACAGCATAATTTATTTATCCATCTATTTTTTTCTGGGCATTTGGATTGTTCCAAATTTAGGGCTAATATGAGTAGTGCTACTATGAATATTTTAGTATATTTCTTTAGATGAATACATGTTTGGAATTCTGCTGAGTATATATTTAGAAGCTGCACTGTTGGCTCAAATGATCAGTTTTAGTAGATGCTACTAAATAATTTTCTTAAATGGCTGTAGTAATGTTCACTTTCACCATCAGTGTCTGTGGAACAGTTCCTGTGGGTCCTTGTCAACACTGCTTTTTAAAAATCATCTTTTTCACTGTCTTGCCTCCAGAATATACACAAAAACTTTCACAATGCAACAATAAAAAAAAGCCCAATTTTTAAAATGAGTAAAGAGTTTGAATAGATATTTCTCCAAAGAAAATATACAAATGGACAATAAATACATGAAAAGATGCTCAACACCCTTAATAATAGAGATATGCAAATCAAAACCACAATGAGATACCACTTCATACCTACTAGGATGGCTACGCTCAAAAGACCAACAATAGAAAGTGTTCATGAGGGTATGAAAAAGTTGGAACCCTCATATATAGCTGATGGTACTGTACAGTGGTGAGTTCACTTTGGAAAGCAGTTTGACAGTTCATTTAAAAGTTAAATAGAGTTACCAGTAATTCTATTCCCAGGAACAACCGCAAGAAAACTTAAACAATAGGTCCACACAAAAACTTGTACGTAAATGTTGAAAGCAGCGTCATTCATAATAGCCAAAAAGTGGAGACAATCCAAGTGTCTATCAACAGAAGAATGGATAAATAAAATGTGGCACATGATACAATGGAATATTATTCAGCCAAGTACTGATACGTGCTACAGCTTGAACGAACCTTAAAAACACTATGCTAAGTAAAAGAAGCCAGACACAAAGGTCACGTATTATACAATTCCATTTATGTGAAATGACCAGACTAGGCAAATCCACTGAAATATACTGAAGTGAAGTGAAGTGAAGTGAAGTGAAAGTCGCTCAGTCGTGTCCAACTCTTTACGACCCCATGGACTATACAATCCATGGGATTTTCTAGGCCAGAATACTGGAGTGGGTACCCTTTTCCCTTCTCCAGGGTATCTTCCCAACTCAGAGACTGAACCCAGGTCTCCCACATTTCGGGCAGATTCTTTACCAGCTGAGCCACAAGGGAAGCCCAAGAATACTGGACTGTGTAGCCTATCCCTTCTCCAGAATCTTCCCGACCCAGGAGTCAAACCGAGTCAATGTCTCCTATCAGTGTCTCAAATCAATGTCTCCTACATTGCAGGTGGATTCTTTGACACTGAGCTATGAGGGAAGACCAGTGAAACATAAGCAGATTGTATTTTCCAGGTTTTAGAGACTTACAGTGGAGGAGCAAGGACTGATTCATACAGGGTTTCTTTATAGGGTGATGGGAATGTTCTGGAATTAGGTACTGGTGATAGTTGCACAACTTTGTGAATATACTACAAAGCACTGAATCATACATTTCAAAAAGGGTGCATTTTATGGTATGTGAATTATGTCAATTAAAAATATATATCTCTATTTCAACATTGCATCAGGTATGCATGCAGTCAGGTTGTATTGATTAACCGTCCCAATGACATTTTCTTTCTCCTTATAAATTCTGGAAAATTCCCATTCTTTCACCTTTTATTTAATCACAGCACTTTAGCTTTGGCACAAAGACATTATTCTATTGGAAGCTGTTTTGTAGCTGAAGAACAAAATAAATTACTGTCACTGTGACTCAGTTTGAATTCACGTAAACTGAATTTTCTGCTAAGCAAAATTTTGAGAGATAATTCCTCTTCATCTGTGGTTGATAACTATGCCACTGGAAAAGGGAATGGCAATCCACTCTGATATTCGTGCCTGGAGAATCCCATGGACAAAGGAGCCTGGTGGGCTATAGTCCGTGGGATCGCAGAGTCAGACACAATTGAGTGACTAACACTACTACTTGCTTTAGAAAATACAAATTTGTACATTTTCTTCAGCATCGTTTCCAGTATATTCTATTGTGCCATGCTTAACACCAGTGAACAAATACAGCCTGCATTCACAAATAGGAGTTTTTCAATAAATTGTTTATTTCTCATTCATGAAAAATATTTTTAAGTTGAAAATTTGTTGAAAGATTGTGTTTTATAGCTTAAAAGGCATTTTTTAAAAAAGGAAATGAAAGCAATTATTCCAATCCAGTTTTTATGAATGTTTTGTCAGACAGTTTCCTGTTTCCAAATGTTTCTCAAACTATGTAATGAGCTGAGCTGCAACTCAAAAGTTATGTTAGAACCCTGACCCTCTGTACCTGAAAATGTCTCCTTATTTGCCAATAGGGTCTTTACAGAGGTAATCAAGTTAGGATGAGGTCATTAGGGCAGACCCTACTCTATCTGACTGGTGTCCTTGCAGAAGAGGAAAAATCTGGACATGTGGATAGACATGCCCTGAGGGGGGATGGTGTGAAGAGACCCAGGAGAACCCCACATGGAGGCAGAGGCGTGATGTGCCTAAAGATAAGCAGAAACGAAACATTCTTTAACTTGTTTCATCATTAGACTTTCACTTGTTCACGTGATTTCAGTGTTAACAGAGATTTCTGGGTTTTGTGTCTAAGTGAGTCTCTGCTCCCCCAGAAGAGACTCTAAGATAATGATGAGGGTGCTGATGTTTATTTTTGAGGTGACTAAAGGAAATGCTGGTGGGGAGAGGGGACGGAAGACAAGGAAGGAAACCAGACAGCAAGGCCGTGTGGTCAACAGTTTACCAGAGGCTTCCCAGGGGTGCTCCTGACAGGTAACTTTGGGGCACTTCAGGGGGCCCACCTCAGAGGGAACTGCAAGGTTGCTAGAACATTTAAAAAAAATTTTTTTAAGCTTATAACTTTTATGGTTTCTTTTTTTTAAAAATTAATTAATTAATTTTAATTGGAGGCTAATTACTTTACAATATTGTAGTGTTTTTTTTTTTTTGCCATACATTGACATTTAAATTTTTTTTATATTCATTTATAGTTGATTCACAATGTTGTGTTAGTTTCAGGTGTCCAGCAAAGTGAATTAGTTATGCATACACATATATCCACTCTTTTTCAGATTTTTTTTCCCATATAGTTATTACAGAATACTGAGTAGAGCTCCCTGGGCTGTACCCTAGGTCCTTGTTGATTATCTGTTTTATATATAGTCCTGTGTATATGTTAATCCCAAACTCCTAATTTATGCCTCCCTTTGGTAACCGTAAATTTTTTTTTTAAGTCTATGAGTCTATTTCTGCTTTGTAAGCTAAGTTCATTGGTATCTTTTTCTCTAGATTCCACATATAAGTGATATCATCTGATATTCATCTTTATTAAGCAATTCCCACCAGCCATGGGTTGGGGGTTACTCCCAAGGACCAAGGGGCCCCTGAGTCCCAGGAGGTCCTGAGGGCTCGTAGCTGGAAGCCGCTGGGTGGCATGCTCTCACATGGGGGATATGGTAGGATGGGGGGTATTGGCTATTGCTTTAGAGACCATCCAGCATCTATAAACTGTTGTCTCTAGAAACAGTTTATAAAATCAACATGCGTGCATGCCTGCGTACATGCTAAGATGCTCCAGTCGTGTCTGACTCTTTGTGACCCCATGGACTGCAGTCCCCTAGGCTCCTCTGTCCATAGTATTCTCTAGACACAAATATTGGAGTGGGTTGCCAGGCCCTCCTCCAGGGGATCTTTCCAACCCAGGGATCAAACCTTTGTCTCTTGCATCGCCTGCATTGGTGGGAAGATTCTTTATCACTAGCACCACCTGGGAAGCTCATGAACTCAACTTATGAAAGATCAAATCCTCACTTTGACAAATACCATCACCTTCCAAGAATTTCTTTCCATTGAGTTCTATCATTCCCAACTCTGAGTCTCAGAAAACACAAATGGCCAAAGTGGCTGTAACAGCAGAGCCCTGCAGGCAGTGAACGGAAGCCACTGGTAGCAGTGATAGGTTTGCTTTAGGCTGAAATGACTTCATTCTTGATCAATAATACAGAGTTCATGGGGCACTTCGCTCACAGCCTACTGTTTTAGTGTCAAACTTCCTGTTTGGCCAATCCTTGTTTCTTGGGCACTACCTGCAAACTGAAGTCCCCAAGGCAAGGATCACCTGGATTAAAGACAACGTGCAGAGGGTGGTCACTCTGTCAGTGGAGGGGTCTGGTCCTGGGTTCATGGAATTTCTAACTGAGCCCCGTGTGCTCTGCCTTCCCAAGACCGTCCATGTGCCTGAAAGGCAGTTGTGCTGTTTCCGGAGGCCATTCTGCCTGGTTCTTAGTGAGCTGAGTCTTCCACAGGCAAGGAGATCACCTTTTACTTGTCTGACCCTGTTAATAATGTCTGGATGCTTTCAAGGCCTCTGGATGGCCTGGGATGCCCTCCAGTAAAAATAACCCCCAGCAGTAACATGGGGATTGAGATCACCTTGATGAGCTGTCATCTCAGAACATGAAAGAGACAGGAGAGGGAAGTGTGGGCGAGAAGAGTGTGGGGATTTAAAGAGCAGGAGAGAAGAAAGAAAATGGAGACAGAGAAAGAAAGAAGCAGATTGAAAGAAGGGATGCGCAAGGACTTCCCTGATATTCCAGTGGTTAAGACTTTGCCTTCCAATGCAGGGGGTGTGGGTTCAGTCCCTGATTAGGTAGAGCTAAGAGCCCACACGCCTCGTGGTCACAAAACCAAACCATAAAACAGAAACGATATTGTAACAAATTCAACACAGAGTTTGCAAATGGTTCCTATCAAAAAAAATTTTTAATCTTAAAAAGGAAATAAGTAAAATTAAAGAAGGGGACTGGAGGAGTGAGACATCAGGGAAGGAACCCTGGGCAGAGGCTGCACATCAACACTGTGATCAAGCCAGCATCTTTGATAAGCCCCAGTGTGGAAGACACCCGCCAAGGGACCCTGCAAGAGGAGGAGTTGTCACATGTATACATCAGTCTATGGAAGCCATGGTTTAAGGGCTGCTCTTGAGGGATCTCGATTCTCTGGATCTTCCAGCTGGTCACAGGAAGTGCTCGGTGGCAATGCAGTGGGTGAGACACCCATGGGCACAGCAGGAAGGGTGAGATGACAGAGGGCCAGGCAGCCAATGCGGGCCACAGCTTTCTGCCCAGTTTCTGGAAACTCCTCTTATAAACCTCTGTCATTGACATTTCAAAGGAACTCAGTGATACTATCTCTGCTTGACTTGAATTTGACTCCAACACTTTGTTTCAACACCCCAGATGGAGGGAACCTGGAGAATCCTCCCCCAGGGACTCTATACCCCCACCCCCAACCCCCTTCAGGAGAGCAGAGGTGGGAAGGACAGCTCTACAGACATCTCCTGATTTCTGGGAAATTAGTCTGCTTCCAATTCTAGAGAAAAGGAAAAACAAAGACATGGACTTTATATATAAAAGTCTTACAGGAAGATTTCTCATTGCTTGAGGTGACTCACAGCAGGCAGTCACAGATGTCTTAAGCAAATAAGAGAAGAACAGAGAATGAGAGCTTTAGAAAAGTCCTTTTGGATCACAGCCAACAAAGTTCCTTTAGTAAAATAATCAGAGTATCTTGTATGGTGTTCTCACTTAAAAGAGGTTTGATGGTGTAGATTTCAAGGGCAACCTGTTTACTGTGTCTCTAAGTAACACCTGGCCCAATGGGGGTCTCAAAATGATGACCCAGATGCTTGTTAGATGCTTGTTTAAAATACTCGCTTAACAAATACTTGTTGAGAATCCAGTAAGAGCTGGACTCTGTTCTCTATGCTGGGAGAACAGTGGTGAACCACACTCACAAAGACCCCTTCCTAGGGGAACTTCTTGCACAAAATAGGCAATGAACAAGTAAGCAAAATATAGAGGATGTCAGATGGTGATAAACGCAATGGAAAAGGACAAAGCAAGGCAAAGAGTGTGAGGTGAAGGGAAAAGTTGGGAGCTGCAGCCTTAAACAGAGTGGGCGGGCAATACCTAAGCCCAGGGAGGAGGGAGGGAACCACTGGCATCTCTGGGGAAGAGCCTCCAGGCAGAGGGAACCTCAGGTGTGAAGCCCTGAGCTGATAGCCTGCCTGAAGGGTTAGAGGTGCAGTTAGAACCTGGGGTGGCCGGGACAGGCCTCTGAGGGACAGCAGAGTGGTATAGCATGATTTGCTTGGGCAGCTGAAGAGGGAACAAGTTAGGAGGTGCCGGGAGGGTGGAGGGCAAGGTGAAAGTGGGGAATCTCCACTTAGAGCCTCCATCCTTGGTGTCAGTGTTTGACCGTGCTCGTGCTCAGTTTAAGGGTGGTACTCCCAAGAGGAACTTCTGACAGCTGGCAGAGGCAATTTGGAAAGATTCAAGGGCTCCTTTATGCCAGAAACACTTCCCACAAAAAACTTCTTTACATTTGGTGATTCTAGTCCACACACATGGCCAGAGAGAGTAAGACACTAACTTTAAAAGGCAGGCTGAACCTGGTTTAAAAATGACTCAAAGACCTTAACAGACAACTTGCCAAAGAAAAGGTGCAAATGGCAACTAAGTGTATAAAAAGGTGCACATGCACAGTGGCTTAGCCATGTCCGATTCTCTGCAGCCCCATGGACTGCAGCACGCCAGGCTTCCCTGTCCTTCACAACTTCCCGGAGTTCGCTCAGACTCATGTCCGTTAAGCTGATGATGCCATCCAACCATCTCATCCTTTGCATTTGTGTACCTTCTGCTCATTTTTACTGTGACCTTATAACTGCTCTAAATGTGAAACTCTATAAAATAAATGAATAAAGTGGGTTGATATAAAGTAGTTGCATATAAATTGTTCTCATTAATTAGCATTTGAAGACCTGCCCTGGGGCTGGGCACCATCTGCTGTTTCGTTGTCACCAAAGCCCTTCAGGGTGGGATATAAACCTTAAGATCCTCTATAATTCTTTTCCACCAACCCTACCTAGCACTCTCCAGTCCTTGGGGAGTATGAGGCAAGGGGATGTAATTCCAGCTGGTTCCAATGAGAACCTTTCTTTGGACTTTAATTCCAAGAGTTTGGTTGTCTTGAGCCAAGTTCCCTGCTGGAGACTGAGGTAGATGGAAATATATGCCCAAAATGTAGCATGCTGGTATCCACTCAATGGAGGTTTTCACGGCTGTTTAAGATAATGACTCTGACAACTTTGCGACAATATAAGAAACCTTTGGGGGAAAAGCAAAACAAAATACAAAACTGAATTTGCGTCAACATTGCCAATATACATTTTAAGGAAATTGACAAAAAATGGGGGGGAGGGACAGGAGGACCATGCATGTGAGCGAAGTTCCATAAGGTCACATGACTAAAACCTCAGCAGCTGTAATCCCTAAGGGTGCAATATTTTTTCAAAACTGTTTTGAACTCCTTGCTCCCTGCTTTTTCCTTTGCTCCCAAAGAAAGTCTGGTTTCTGTGAACTGACAGTTTTAAAGAGCCAACTACACTCTGAATGTCAGACTGTGGACAGCCAACTGGGCCGGGTCTCTCCTCTTCCTGTATCTGGAAACTTAGAGTCAATCGTATCCCAGAGGCTCCTGTGCCCACGTGGGAGGCCAACCTTTTAATCACTCTATATCCCTTTCAGGGTTCGGGAACAATATAACAATTTCCTGGTAGTAATCGCTAGTCATCAGCAAATTAAACGAACAAGGAGACCTGACACTGTCTTTCCTCCTTCCTTCTTTCTTTTCAGAAATTGAGTCCAGCAGGAATTTCCCAGGTCACCTTTCTTGCCATGTGACTTTAAAATCCTTCCAACAGCCTCAGACACTTTGCTGCAGTGTTAATGAATGAACAAGACCTGTTAACAAATGTCAAAGGAGGAAATTCAACTTTGAGCTTTAACTAGAAAGGGGGGCAAACATAGGATTTACAAAGAAGTCTGTTCAGACTAAAATGTTCAGAATAAAAGTTTTAAGATATTAAGTCCACATGTTAATGCCTATAGGAAGGCGGCCATTTACTTCTGTCAATGTATATTTTATCTGTGTAAAGCAGTTTATAGAATCACTCAGGAGCTTAATTCTTCCTTCTGTGGGAAGTTTTTGAAACTTGCTGTCCAAAAGCCCCCTGGTTGTACTACATTGATAATTATTGAGTATTTATACAAACCAAGGACTTTTGATCTACAAAACAAGTTGCCACACTGTCCCAAATGCATTTAAAAAGCATTCAGTTTATGAAATCTCTACTTTGTAGATGAACATCTAGTAAGATGCTCCCATGTAACAATCGTGGAATTTTATGGCTATTTCTTTTTTTTTTCCCTGCACCCACCCCCTCACCTTCCTTTCCTCCTTCCTCTCCTTTTTGTCACTTGTGCTCCAATGGCAGTATTTCTCATAACCCTTAAATTATTAAGTGTATTTAACTGGTAAACTTTAAAAAAATTTTTTAGTAGATGAAAATGCAATTAGTGACCGTTGCCACTGTATTTCCTCATGTCCTCCTCTCCTGCCTTGCTTTTCTTACTTTGCCTTTGTCCTTTTGCAAATGGGAATGTGAGAAAGCCACATCAAGATTTGGGGGGTAATGAGGCTCCATTGCTGGTCCATGTGCTAATTAAAGTGGGAGTTGGCAGGGCTCTGCTAATAAACCTCTGCATCCCAACTCCTCTGCTGTGACCTCACTCTTTGATGTAGCCGTTGTGTGGCTCTGCTTCCAATTTCAGCTGTAAAAAGCAGACCCCAGCATCAGTTGGCACATGTGTGCAGTTGTGATCATCCTCTGGCCTTCCACCAGAAGCTGCATGGTTCCTGCTCTGCTCTGAGCCAAGCTGGCTTGTCTTCCCTCTCTTTCTTTCCTGATTCTGCAGTTGGATGTGGCTGGCTTGTAGATGACTGTGATTTGGAGTGAATGTTTCTAAGAGGTGTCTTGGAGAAGATTATGTATCTCAGTGGCTACCCCAGCACCCTGGTTTCCCTGCCTTTGCTCTCAGCTCCAACACAACTTCTCTCAGACTTCCTCCTGTTCAAGCAATGACTCAGATCTGCTGAAGAGAGTCCAGATATTTACACCCAAACTCTTAACAATTCTTCTAAAAATAGCTCTCTGGGTCCACTTTGTATCCAGTAATATATGTGTGTACTCAGTCGTGTCTGACTCTTTGCGACCCCATAGACTGTAGCCCACCAGATTTCGCAGTCTATAGGATTTTCCAGGCAAGAACACTGGAGTGGGTTGCCATTTCCTTCTCCAGTGCATGAAAGTGAAAAGTGAAAGTGAAGTTGCTCAGTCATGTCTGACTCTTTGCGACCCCATAGACTGTCAACCCACTCCAATACTCTTGCCTGGAAAATCCCATAGACGGAGGAGCCTGGTAGGCTGCAGTCCACGGGGTCGCAAAGAGTCAGGCATGACTGAGCGACTTCACTTTCACTTTCACTTCACATGACATGGAAAACTTTACAAGGAAATGACACTCCAAAGAAACAGAGCTCTATATTTTTTGTGTGTTTTAAATATATCTTGGCCCAATTTATTTATTTTTTTACTTTAAGGCCATGCAGCATGTGAAATCTTATTTCCCTGACCAGTGGACCCATGCACCCTGCATTGGAAGTGTCACGTGAATGTATGTTCCCCGGTTCTTTGTCTCGTCACAACAAAGATTTGGAGCGATGGACATTAAAACTCTCGATGCGTCACAGCTCTCGGATCTTGGACAAACTGTGTTATAGCTCCTAGGCAAATCAGTGTTACAGCTCTATTTTATTTAGAAGATGGCAGGAGAATCCATCCTTGAAGTGTGAGGGCATGCCAACCCAAAGACTTGAAGAGAAGAGAGTGGAGGAGTGCATGGGGGAGGGAGAGAGAGAGAGGAAGAGAGAGAGAGAGTGCTTTGGCTCCTCCTTTTATATGTTTTTGCCTCCCCCTGGGCCTGCCCTTTGCAAATTGGGCTTAGCCAGGAGGGCTGTTTGTTCTACCTGAAGTCCTCACTCTGGTCCTCGGACCTTCCTTTGACCTTCCTTGTTTTCTAGCCACCGCCATTTTGGACTCCTTTTCCCTATTCTACCTACCTAACAGAAGCATGGAGTCTTAATCACTTGACCACCAGGGAAGTCCCAGATTTATGTACTTTTGTGCTGGGTTGGATGAAGAATTAGACATGCATGGAGGGAGGAATGTGACAGGTTAAAGTGTGTGAGGAATGGTAGAAAACTGAGGGAAATTAGCAAGTCCTATTTGCTAAGGATTCTTTTCAGTGTCCCTTTATTTTGGAGAAAAAGATGTTGCTTTCTTCTGGATATGGGGGAAACCTCTTACAGGAGGGTCTTATGGCCTGTTCCAGGGAAGAAGGGCTGGGGGGAGAAGGTCAGAGTGGCCTTCTTGGTTTTGCCATTTTCTCAAACTCCTACATCTCAAAATATTCAGCATGCCAAGGTGCCCTATTGTGGGGGGCCTGTCCCAAACCCCATCAAAACACAGCAGTGATTTTTAAATATGAGTTTTTGACATGGCATGTTGCTTAAAACTATTTAAGGTGACATTTCTTCAGGAGCCAAGCAACATCTCCAGTTAGAACTTGCATGTTAGGTTGATCTAGGTGGTTGCAAGAGTACAGATTTGAAGAGGAAAGAGGGTTTTATTGAAGTATGTAAAAAAGATATGCATATCAAGAGTATATCCTTCAAACTGAACACTGCCCTGTAACCAGGACCCAGATCAAGAATCTGTACCCGCCCAGCCCCCAGACCTGACTGTCCAGCCAGGGTAGCCATACCCTGACTTCTAACAGCATAGGTGAATTTTTCTATTTTTGTACATCTTGAGCATGGCTTCTTTCAGTCCACATCATGTGTGATATTTCCGTGGTTGCATGCAGCTGTAGTTCATTCATTTTTCTTGCATTTCCATGATGTAGGTAAACCACAGTTCATTCCACTGCTGCTGGGCATTTGGTTGTCCAGTTATGGCCATTACAAAGAGCTCTGCTGTGAATGAACATCCTGACATATGTTTTGTGGTGCACACGGGAGCTCATTTCTAACGAGTACAGCAAAGTGACATTGCTGGATCACAGAGCATGGACATGGCAGCTTTATTTGACACTGTCTCCCAGGGTGGTGGTGTGTCAGTTCACAGTATGAGAATGTTCGAGTTATTCCATTCCTCACCCACATTTGCCATTATCTGTGTTCTTCATTTTAGCCACTCTGAGGGTGGCCGTAATTTGCATTTCCCTAGTCGGACACGACTGAGCGACTGAACTGAACTGAACTGAACGGCTAATTAAACTGGCCACATCATTGACCGTCCAGATATACCCTGGGGAATAGACTTTTGATGTTTCCAAGGAGCATTTGCTTGTGCCATATAAAATGAAGTCGAGGAAAAAATAAAAATGCAAAACTAACTTTTCACCCTCACTTAGCCTGTCATCCAGGCATGCAAACACAAGTGGACATCACTTTCCTGGCTGGAAACCATTTAACTTAGATGGGTCAGTGAAGAGACTTCTACAGTGGTACAGGCAGGATTCACAAGAGAGCAAAATGCAACGAGGAGCCCACAGCAATGGGCGCCATTAGCACCCCAGACCTAAAGGTGCAAAGGGAAGGATCTCAGGAGCATGATGAGAACTGCTCCAGGGAGGAGGATCTCCTAGCAGAAGCCATAGTTGAGAAGGGGCACAGACAGTGCCAGGAAACACTGCCCGGAGCAGAGGGGACTTGGGGAAGACATACCTTCATCCCTTTTCCCCCTGCTCTCCACTCCCTGGCTCACGCCAACCATTGGTCAAATCCAGCTGATGTCCAAGGGACAAGGGAGCCCGGAAGAGGTACCTCAGGGCTCAGAGCAGGGGAACAGAAGGGTGAAACGGCCCTGCAAGGGATGGTAGTGAAGCATAGAGATTAACCAGCACCCACAGGTACAGAGGTATAGTAGAAAGACCTCAGTACCTGAAGCTCTGGACTCTTGGAACTAACTCACTGCTGGGTCACTGAGAAAATACACAGTCTTTCAAAGTCTCACTATCCTCAGCTGTAAAAGAAAGGTTTACCTGAACAGTCTGTGAAGTTCCTATCTGTCCCCTGATTTTGGTTTTCAAAAATTGATGAGTCACACTGAGTGGCTATTGCCATCTTCATCAGGATGGACTAGCCAAGTTCCCGAGGTCTCCACCCTTTCCTATAGTCCTATACAGCCCCCACTGGCTTCTGGGTTTAAAAACTATGGCCTAAGGTTTCCAGGTGGAATAAGATCTCAATTAAAATCTGTTCCTGGGAGACTTCTCTGGTGATCCAGTGGTTAAGACTCTGTGTTGCCAATGCAGGGAGCATGGGTTCGATCCCTGGTCAGGGAAATAAGATCCAATATGCCATGTGATGTTGTTAAAAAAAAAATCAGCTCCTGCATAAATCTTATATTGCCACCCATAAACATGTACCTGCTTCATTAAAGAAGTACCCCAGTGAGAAAGAAATGATCAACTCGTCTGGGTTTCAGATGCTCCATCCTTCTCCAGCAGAGAGGAGCCTAGATGCAGGGCAGGCCCACTGGGGAGGATGTCGTGGCATAAAGCACAGGGTGGTACTAAAGTTACCAGTACAGGGTAAAATAGAGTTGTTGCTGTTCAGTAGCCCAGTCGTATCTGACTCCTTGCAACCCCATGCACTGCAGCACACCAAGCTTCCCTGTCCTTTACCATCTCCAGAGCTTGCTCAGACTCATGTTCATCAAGTCAGTGATGCCATCCAACCATCTCATCCTCTGTTGTCCCCTTCTCCTTTTGCTTTCTATCTTCCCCAGCATCAGGGTCTCTTCGAAAGAGTCAGCTCTTCACATCAGGTGGCCAAAGTACTGGTGCTTCAGCTTTAGCATCAGTCCTTTCAATGAATATTCAAGATTGGTTTCCTTTAGGTTTGACTAGTTTGATCTTGCGGCCAAACAGGCCCCATGCCATATGCTAACCACACATGAAAGGAGGGAGAACAGAAGTTGTCAAAAGCATCCCTGTAAAAGGTACCAATATCTCTTAAAATCTAAAAAATCAAACACCTTATGCTCCAGCAATTTCACTTCTGGATATCTCCCCTTAGGGCTTCCCTGATAGCTCAGTTGGTAAATAATCCACCTGCAATGCTGGAGACTCTGGTTTGATTCCTAAGTCAGGAAGATCTGCTGGAAAAGGAATGGGTTACCCACTCCAGTGTTCTTGGGCTTCCTTGTGGCTCAGCTGGTAAAGAATCCGCCTGCAACATGGGAGACCTGGGCTCAATCCCTGGGTTGGGAAGATCCCCTGGAGAAGGGAAAAGCTACCCCCTCCAGTATTCTGGCCTAGAGAATTCCATGGACTATATAGTCCATGGGGTGGCAAAGAGTCGGACATGACTGAGCTACTTCACTTCACTTCACTTATCTCTCCTAAAGACATCTCAAGCATGGTTTAGGCTTCATGTTAATGAACTAACTTGAATTGGGGTTCTATTCTTTATCATCTCCTTATTCCCAAGTCTATATGATCAGAGTGTATTAACTGACTAATAATTTACCTTGACATTATATTTGTGGGGGCTGTTCTTTGAACTTCAGTTATAGGCTTGGTTTCTGCCATCTGTGGGAGTGTTTTCATTAAAAGTCATGCCATCCAGAGAAATTCAATGCCAGGAAGTGGTGCCCAATAGATAGAGGGCTAAAGCCAACGGTCAGTGGCCCCTGCCAGGTGCTCTGCAATTGCTGACTGACCTTGGGTGACCTTGCTCATGGTTCTTCTTCCCTTCATCTGCCCCAACAGGTCTTTGCCTCAGATCTTGAGTTCACTTTCCTTAATCAAGGATCTCTTGAAAACTTCAAGTCTTTCTCTGCTTCACAACAAAGAATACCTCTGCCACCATCTAAAGTAGATACTTGTCTTTTTTTTTTTTTTCATTTCTTCCTTTTCTGTTGTGCCTCACAGCTTGTGGGATCTTAGTTCCCTGACCAGGGATTGAACCTGGACCCTCAGCACTGAGACCCCAGGACCACCAGGGAATTTCCAGATGCCTGTCAGTTTATCAGGTTTCCCCAGTGGCTCAGCGGTGAAGAATCCATCTGCAATGCAAGAGATACAGAAGACTCAAGTTCGATCCCTGAGTTGGGAAGATCCCCTGGAGGAGGGCATGGCTACCCACTCCAGTATTCTTGCCTGGAGAATTCCATGGACAGAGGAGCCAGGGGGGCTACAGTCCATAGGGCTGCAAAGAGTGAGACATGACTGAAACGACTGAGCACATCCTTTTATCATCTGCATTTGAGTTGTTGATGTAAAAAATAGCTATTCAGACATCAAGCCATGGACGTCGTTTATTAAATGAGACTAAATTTAAATTGGCATTTACAGCCTCAAGAAGTCAGTGAACTTATTCGATGAAAATTTTATCAGCCAGGTAAAGTTCATCTGTCTCCTAGTTTAGAAGTAGACATGCCACTGAATTTAATAGTCAATGAATAAAGAACTCTATTGACATTATGAGTCGAATTACTCAAAATTTACGTGGTATTGCAAATCATTATGTTTCCTCTGATGATGTGAGATGGTGGGATTTTTCAGGTCAATGAAGGTATGGCATTTTAGATTAGTTTCGACGCTCCAGCTTTGTCTGCTACAGAAGATGAGCCTTAATGATAAAGATTTTTTGAGTTAAGAGGAAATTGTATAGTTAAAAACGTAAGGAATACAACAATATGGATTTCACGGACATATTGTTGGGCCAAAGAAATCAAACGTAGAAGGCAATATACTATAGGGTTCCACGTGTGTGAAGCTCACAAGCAGACCAAACTGGCAGAGTCATGGTTCCTTCTGGGACATGAGACTGTCTTCTGAGTGCTCGAAATAGTCTGTATTTTGGTGGTTTCACTGGTATTGACATATGTAAAATTTATCAAGCTGTATCCTTGCTATTTTTGTCCTTTGTTATATATAGCTAAAAGATAAATTAATTAAAATAATTTTTAAACAACTGAGCAAAAAACCACACGGAACACAGTGGCAGCTTAAGATGACGTATTTTGCAAATCGTCTATCTATAGTCTAGGGTTATTCTGGTACTATTTTAAGAAACTATGAAAAAGAATAAAGACAATCCACCTTTGATCTATATTTAGAAAACAATTGATATAGGTAATTAATAAATCAATTTGTTTTACATGAATCTCCCAGAATGAAGAGGCATAATTTTTACTAAGTCTGATTAATTTCTCAGCAATGTCATGCCCAAGTCATCTGATACCAATGTACTGGGTCACATAGAATGTTCTATGATACAATATATTTTAGTAACCTTATTGTTCATAATGTTCATATATAATTACAATGGATTTTCCTATAGTACTTGCTTTTATGTATTTATTTGCTCAGATAATATCTTGTGAGGAGCAGGGTGATGATCATTTTTCCTTTAATATGTTTTCAGATTTTTACAGTTTTCTGCAAAACATCAGTTGTGTGGCTAAAAATGAATCTCTCTTGTTGTGTTCTGCTAGTTGTTAGATGGAAAATAGTGCTGACAAATTTTTGATCTTGAAACTGTAATTATTGTCATTTCTTTCACAGTGATCTGTCTGAAAGAAAAGAAATGTCAAGCCCCCAAATTACTAGTGAGCCAAGAACACTTGTTAATCAGTCCTGTACACAGAGTGTACTGGACAGTTTTATGTTTATTTTCAATTGCATGCACAAGGATTGTTTCCAGGTTATTTTTTTTAAACTTCTGCCCTAGAGACCTGGCACTCGATAAAGCTCAGACATACAAAAAAAAACAAGGAAGTGACCGATAAAAATCATAACGTGGAGTCTAGAACTAAACAGTTTATTCTGTCCACAGAGATCATAAAAGTTCTTACTTGTGGACATTCTTGGATGAATTCCACCACAAGAATTGGATAAGTCCCCTGTTACTAAGCCACAAAGTTGGGCTCCCAGGGGCTGAAATGACTTATTGCAAACAGACACTGCTGGCACTGTCCATATTTCTTGGCATGCTTCTCACTGTTTACATGCAACCTTTACCAGTCCTCACTGACCCCTCAGATGTCAGTGTATTTTTTCTTCCAACAATCTGAAGCATATTCTCTAGCTACCATGTTGCCCAAATGTGCAGACGGCCAGGAGAGCTGGGAAGTTACTCCTTTCCAGTGACTGTTAGGTACAGGACTTTATAACCCAGCTTCCTTGTCTCAGGTTAGATCAAATTCTCAGATGTAACTTTCCATCCAGCATTCCTCATGGGGTCAAGTTGAAGTCAGCTTCTGCAAGACTCTGCCAGAACTTGCATCCCTTCTTGATGTCCTTCCTTCCTCCTCTGCTCCCCTGACTATGTCCCCACTTCCTTAGCGACTCCCCTTGGGGAGACTCTGTGCTCCCAATGCAGGAGGTCAGGGTTTGATCCTCAGTCAGGGAACTAGATCTTGCATGCTGCAAGGAAGATTTCCCATATGGTAGTGAAGACCCCAGGTGGCACAGCTAAGACCCCACACAGCCAAATAAATAAATGAACAAAAAAGAAATATTAAGACATATGCAGTAAAGAAAGGAACAAGATTGGCTATCCATTTTCCACTCCATGTTCATGATTGCAAATGTAATAGTGAAAAATACTTCAACTCTTTGGAAGAACCGCAAATATGAGAGTCAAACATTCTCTCATAAGGACTGATCGTGAGTTCCCAATATTCCTTACTGGAATACTGACTACCAATTTGTACTTTAGGAAGCCCAGGAGACCTTATTCAGCAATCTTGTTTGTGATTTCTAACATCAAATAGAATTCTTCCTTTTCTAGCTACTTTTAAAATCTCCCTGGAATATTAATAACAGAGGGGAATAAGTGGATGTGTTAGTGTAAATAGCTCAGTGTTTATTTTTGTCAATATGTTTTAAAATAATCAACCAATCAAGTAATTGTTAAGTCTCTGAGATGGCAGCAGATGTCGCCTGCCTAAAAATAGGGCACAAAAACAGAGCCATTCTTTTTAATTTAATACTTTTTTTCTCACAACTCAAGGATTAAAACAGCTCGTTAGTTGGGTTATTAATCACTGTTACAAACTATTTTTCTGAAGAGTGAGTTCTGAATAATTCAGGGGATAGTTCTTGTCTGCTATTCCCCAACAATGGCCATGAAAAGTAGGACCACAGTGATGTCAAAGCATGAAAATGATTGATCAAATAAGTGGCCCCTGGTTCTTGGTCTTTATGGAAATGGGTCTTTACCCAAGACCCTTGGACACAGGAATTTGGGAACAGCTGTCAGAGCCCCACTGTGGATCTCAAGTTCTTTTTCTTTGCTGTACATGCCCTTTGTGGGAGGGTGTTTGTGGCTTCTACCAGATTCTTAAATGGGTTCATGTTCAGCATGAAATCTGGAAAACCCCTGCAACAAAATGTCCCAGTTTTGTTCACACAGGATACAACTTTGATCTCCCGCCCTGATCTAGCCTCTAGCCACACCAGCCTAATGATATGAGATGAGGGATGCTATCATTCACCTTGCCACAAGGCATCAGAGGCAGCTTAGGGCCTGGAAAGGTGAGGAAAAACAAGGCAACTGGAACAGTTTTGAAACATATACCACACCATCACGCTTTCCAAGTTGCTCTCGACTAGAAATTTTGGCAGAATGCACATCAGTAACAAAGAGAGAGTTCTAACATCAAGACAAAGAAATTATTTGCAACAGTGAGAATGGGTGACTTGAAAGAGGAGAGTAGAAGTAAGATTAGAAAGTGGTCAGATCTTGAATGTGTTTTTGAAAGCAAAGCCAACAGAGTCTGCTAATGAGTTGGAGGCTGGTGTTACAGAAGAAGGGATGTCAAAAATTGGGTTGAGTGTGATCATCTGGCAGGATGGAGCTTCTATAGATAGGGGGAAGCTACTGGAGGAGCATTGGGTGGAGCAGACTGGAGTTCTGTCTTTGATACATTATATTTGAGAGGCCAATGAGCCATCCAAGAAGAGTTATTGAGTAGGCGGTTCACGGGTAATGTCCAATCTGGACGCTCACATTTGAGTCATTAGAATATAGACGACAAGCTTCACTTAGTGTGACAATCTCTAGGTCCATCCATGTTGTTGCAAGTGAAAAGGATTACTTCTTTCCTTTTTATGGCTGAGTGATATTCCATTGTATATATGTACCATACTTTCTTTATCCATTTATCTGTCAATGGACATCTATATTGCTTCCATGCCCCGGCTATTGTAAATAGTGCTGCAATGAACATTGGGGTGCATGTATGCATGTATCTTTTTGGATTGTGATTGTCTTCAGTTATATGCCCAGGAGCGGGATTGTTGAAGCTAGCACAACATTGTAAATCAACTATACTCCAATTAAAAAAAAAATTTTTTTATTGCTCATGAACAATAACAACAAAAAGAATATGGGTGATGGAAAGCCATGAAATTCTTTGAGATCACCAAGAAAGAGAAGAAAATAAAAAACAGAAGAAGTCCAAGGACAGAGTGCTGGGGACCTGAAGTTTGAGGAGTGGAGAAGAGGAATACGTGAAATAGGATGAGGAAGAGCTGCTGCTGAGACAGGAAGAAGTCCAGGAGAATGTAGGATTCCAGATGCCAAGTGCAGCAGATTATCATTTCCAAAGATGGTGTCAGCCATAAAAGAGACCACTCAGTGGCACTCCACCACTCTCTTCCCCCACTCAGTGGCAGCTCCATCCTGCCAGGCGACCATGCTCAACCCAATCTTTGACGTCCCTTCTCTCATACCCACTTCCAATTCATTAGCCAGCTCTGTTGGCTTTTATCAAGCCACTCTCTCCCTTGACCACGTGCTGCTAACCCTGCTCGTTCAAGAGGTGGAACTTGGGAAACTGACTTCCAGTCTCTTCCTCTCTCTCTCAACACTTGTGAGGCCCAAGAATGTAAGCCATCTGGCTACTCTGAGGCAGACGCCAGCCACCACGCTGGGGAGATCAGATAGAGGAATAGAAACAAAGAGATGCCCTAGAATCCCAAGGGCACCAGCCCCTTGTGTCCGAGTCTTTGCAGCCCAGGCATCAGGCATGTGAGTGAACAAACCTCAGCTGATTCCAGCCCTTGGCCTTCAAGTATCGCCAAATGTCCTTGGCTTTCAAGTGTCCACTCTGATACAGAATGAAGCAGAAATGAGTTGCCCCCACAAAGCCCTGTCCAGTTTGCAGATTTCTGAGCAAAATAATTGTGTTCATTGTTTTAAGTTATTAAATTTGGAGATAAATTTGTTACGCTGTTCTAGCTACAGGAATATCAAGTGAAGACAGAGTTTCTGAGAGAAGCAAGTTCTCCCTTGCGTCAAAGGCTGCTGGAGGCAAAATAAGATGATGGCTGAGGGGGACTTCCCTGGTGGTCCAGTGGCTAAGACTCCATGCTCCCTATGTAAAGGGCTTGGGTTTGATCCCCCATCAGGGAACTAGATCCCACAGGCTGCAACTGAGAGTTTTCCTGCCACAACTAAAGATCCCACATGTCGCAACTAAGACCTGGTGCAGCCAAATAAATAAAAATAAGCCAAAAAAAAAAAAAAGTGATGCCTGAGAGTTAACCACTGGGTTGACTGTGTAAAAGGCACTGGGAACACGGGGTGGGAGGGGGGGTGAGGGCAGAGCTGGAATGGAGTGGGTTTAAGAAAGAATTGGAATGAAATTGTAAACAGCTGGTGATGGCAACATTCAAAGGAGTTTTGCCTCAAAGTAGATTTGAAAAACGGGGCAGTGGCTGGAGAAAAACATGGGGTGAGGAGACTGGCTTTGTATGGGAGATACACTGGTACAATGGACATCGTCCAGTAAAAGGGGGGGAAATGAACACTGTGAAAGCAAAAGGAGAACATGGCTGGAGACCGTTCCACAAGAGATAAGAAGTCTAGGGGTCAGTGACTCCGTGACATAGCTGCAGACGGTGGCGTTAACTCGACTGTGCCAGTTTATTACTAGCCGCAGAAGGCAAGGATGGAAACGTCACCGAGGGAAAGATGAGCAGGTACTTGTCTGCTTGCTTCCACTTTCTTAGTGGGAGAGTCAGTAGGCTGAGGCAGAGTCTGGGCTCATGGAGCAGCACGATGAGACCCCTCATCATGAACTGAAAGGGAGGATGGTTAGTGTGGCCATGATCTTGTCCAGCCACATTCAGTGGCCTGGGTACAAACACAGAGAAGGGGCGTCAGACTTAGAGAAAACCAGTGAGAAAGGAACAAGGAAGCCAAGGGTCTCTGCAAGGGAGAAATGATAGAGACTGGCTGTGGGATTCAAGCTGCGTAAAGAGGAAAGGAGAGCTGCGTGGGGTTGAGGGGCAGCAAAGACGCGGTAGGATCTGTGGACTGCAGGTTGCAGTGGAGTTCAAGGACTGCTTGAACCCAGACATTTTAATTACCCCCATTCTGAGGATGAAGAGCTTCTGCTTAGAGGGGTGAAATTACTTCACATGTGAAGTAGCTAGGGAGTGGCCAAGCTGGCTTACCCAGGCTGTCCGGCTCCTGTGATAGTGAGAACATTTTTCAAACCCCGACTGTTGGTCACAAAGAAAGGAGAGAAAAAAAAGAGCAACCAGTGTTGATGGTCACCAACGGCCCCAAACACCAGATCCGGAAGTTTCTGGGAGAGGTCCCTGGGATCCTGGAAGCTTGGCTTTAAGTCCTGAGTGAAATCATGTTATGTGCTTTTGAAAAGATCTGTGCTTTAAGAAACTCTGCTCAATGTCATGTGCCAGCCTGGATGGGAGGAGACTTTGGGGGAGAATGGATACATGTATACATATGGCTGAGTCCCTTTGTTGTCCACCTGAAACTATCACAGCATTGTTAAACGGCTATCAGTTCAGTTCAGTTCAGTTGCTCAGTTGTGTCTGACTCTGCGACCCCGTGAATCGCAGCACGGCAGGCCTCCCTGTCCATCACCAACTCCTGGAGTTCACTCAGACTCACGTCCATTGAGTCAGTGATGCCATCCAACCATCTCACCCTCTGTCGTCCCCTTCTCCTCCTGCCCCCAATCCCTCCCAGCATCAGAGTCTT
The DNA here is from genome assembly GCF_042477335.2 of Ovis canadensis. Classification (NCBI taxonomy): domain Eukaryota; kingdom Metazoa; phylum Chordata; class Mammalia; order Artiodactyla; family Bovidae; genus Ovis; species Ovis canadensis. The sequence goes on along the minus strand of NC_091257.1, from coordinate 55,124,143 downwards.
TTCCAATGAGTCAACTTTTTGCATGAGGTGGCCAAAGTACTGGAGTTTCAGCTGTAGCATCATTCCTTCCAAAGGAATCCCAGGGCTGATCTCCCTTCAATATAAAACAAAACGTTTGTAATAAAAACGATCTGTGCTTATTTTTCTTGGAAATCAGTTGTTCACTCCCTTTAGAATGGGAATGCAGCAGAAAGAGTTGGCATGGAGTGTAGAAACTACAAACTTGTCATTTTGGTCTATCTTGTGTGACTGGTGCATGCATCCTTCCCCACTGAGGTATTTCCTGCAGCCCAGGGAAGATTTCATCAGAGGAAGCCTGTGCTGGAATTGCATCACAATCCTGATTGTTTCAAGTCTGTCTTACAACCAATTAATTATAATGAGAACAGGGGGCTCTCCATCTTGTCCCTGGTAAGATACTTTGGCGAGTGGTTATCATACCACGGTTATAAGAGGATGTTTGCAAGAGCAAGTTTTGTAAGAAGAATTTGACAAGGCTCTCATGTGTATTCTGCCCACCATTGTATTTGCAATAGCATTTCCTATAGTTGATTGTCCTGTAATTCTGGTCTTGCAGCAACTCCGGCTCGGGTAATGTGTTTATTTCCAGAGCGGGTGGTTTGGGTGGGGATCACGAGATGACTGACAGGTTGTCCTTGTGTGTTTAAAAAGGGCAGGTCAGCCCCAAGGTAATTATCTTCTCTTTCTTTTTGCCTGTAGGGAGAGAAAGAGAAAAAAAAAAAAAACATGGCTAAGTTCTATGATTTAAGAGATGAGTATATTAAAATAGTTCAAAGAAACTTGGGTCATTCAAAACACAAAGTTTGTAGGGAGGGAAGAATTTTCTCTGCCCATTGCTTGGACCACATTTTTCTCACTTCACCCCAACACCGTTCTCCAATCTTACCCACACTGGGAGTTTTGGGAGCTCCCGTTACTTTGTAAATATTGACACAAGGCACAGGGGGAAAAAAAAATAACACATTAAGTTTTAGCCTTAGAAATACCTGAGTTTTTATCTAAACTCCATCTATGAATGAGTAGCCTTGAGTTAGATAAAGCTTTTTGAGCCTCGGTTCTGTCCTCTGTAAAGTGGGGATGATAATGCCTACTTTGTAAGGTGGTTTGTGAGGCTTAAATGAGACAAAGTATGAAAAAGAAACAAAAAACAAAACAAAAATAATAGAAAGTATGAAAAACATTTGGTTGCCCATGACTGGCATATCTCCTGCCTTCTCTCGGGCTGTCCTTCAATCCTTCCCATCATCTAGTCCTGACCAAGGTATACAGAACTTGAAATGTTGCCTACATCCCAGCACATATGATGTGTTTCCCGTCCCTTCTTTCACCCGCTCATCCTTCCTTCCTTCCTTTGAGGCTTCCACATTCCAATTGTCAGATAAAGCCTTTCCAACTACGAGAAGCCATAGTTTACATACCATGTTTCCCTTGCCACCGTATGAAAATATCCACGACTCACGTGGCTCACCATGGTATCAGTCCTGTGTTCATTCATCCTATCATCTGATTTGCAAGCTGGGTCAATGTTTCCTTTCTTGTTTATGCCTCCCATGTTGATATCGTATCTGACATCCTATATTTTTATAGTGTTTCATACTTTGTTTCCAGCATGTTTTATCATATATTATCTCAGTTGAGCTTTATAACATCCTGTGAGGTAAGCAAGACATATCAATATTATCAATTTTTATGTTGATGAGTTTAGAAACAGGCTGAGCAGAGAAGGTAGCTTATCTACCACCGCCCCCCAAGATCAGAACTATGGTTTCCAGAAGCTTGTTGTCATTATCTTGATTCAAGGCAGACACACGACCTTCACAAGCCACCTCCTGCTTGTATGTGAAATCTATAGCATGTGAAATCTTCCCACACCAGGGATCGAACCAATCTCTCTTACGCTGTATGTGATCCTAACTCCATCAGTGGAATTCTCTGGCTGCAGAGCCTCAGGAATAGGGGTGTCTGTGTACTCCAGTCACTTTTTTCCAGGTTGCAAAAGGACCTATTTGAAGTGCCCTTAATATTACATATGATCTGGCTTTTTCTTTAATCTGAGATTTCCTTAAGTGCTGAGATAGACTTTGGTTTTTATTTTCTAACAGTTTAGGACCATCAGAAGCAATATCTTCATCCTGATGGTGAGGAGAGAAGATTCCCAACAAAGTATCGAGCTTCAAGATTTGTCACGTATTTGACCAAACAGGTTTAGCCATTCCTAACTATAATTCATAAGTTCAAAAGCATGCTGAGTTTTATTGTTGCAGAACCTGTTTATCACTTATCTCATAAGCAGTTGCCATGCATTTAGATTAAGTCGATGATTGCTCTTAACATCTCAGTCCTTAAGCTGCCTAGTCGCCATATACATTCCCATAAACCAAAAATCTGAACACACCCATATTGACAATAGAATAACCTTCTAATTTTATTTTGATTCCAGAAGACCTGTGTTCCAGGAGATTTGACTTGTGGAATCTTGCTCACCTCATTTGTGTTGTGTTCGGCCCCATTTCAGACTTGAACCCTACCATGAGGCATGTGAGCCAAAGATTTAAACACAATGCTGGGAAATACACTCAATGTTTGGAGTTTTTAAAATGAACGTGCTGGCATTATAAAATGTTTCTGATTCCTTTCTGATCCAGCTTTGGACCCAAATGTCACTGACAGTTACCCATTTTTGACTCTGTTTTCTTTCAAATTTATCTCAGCAAATTTTTATTATTTTGAGTATATATCTGTGGCTTTCTGTTTTCCAAGGAAGCTTTATATGATTAACTCATTACACATAAGATGTGAATTAAGGTGGATATTATTTCTTGGTCTCTTGAGCTAGACTTAAAAGGCAATCTAGGAATAAAGGAATATTTGGAAATGAATTTTCAATTCAGCAATGTGTATTGTGTGTTTACTTTGCAATGAGTAACAGGGAAGGAAAGAAAGGATTTTAATATGGGTTTGGTTTTGGAGTACATGAGATTAGTCAGTACAAATAATTGGAGAGGACTTCCTTGGTGGTCCAGTGGTAAAGAATCCACCTGCCAATGCAGGGGACAAGGGTTTGATTCCTGGTCTTGGAAGACTCTACATGCTGAGGGGCAAATAATCCTGTGTGCCACAATTACTAAAGCTGGTACACAGCAACGAAGACCCAGCACAGCCAAAAGCAAATAAATAATTTTTTTAAAAATTGGAGAAATAATACAAATAACTTAAAATAAAATGCTAACATGGAATCTAAACAAAAGATAGATGAGATTATCTGTGTTACACCTGGAAGAAAAGAGAATGATCAAGACAAACCCAAGTCATTGATGAATTCGTTCCCCCAGGCATGCCAGGCACCTTGCCTTCTGGATTCTCAGCCTATTAGGTGTCATGAAAGATGGCTAAGGAAAGTACGCATTAGAAGCCAAGACATTCATTGAATCCGTTTTGGCTTTATATTGCAGAAAAACACTCCCAAACTTAGACACTTAGAAACAACAATCATTTTTATTATCTTTCCAATTCTGTGGTTTGACTTGGGTCCCATTGGATGTTTTTCTGTTCTATGTGATGTCTCTAGTCAATGATGCGGGGGCTTTTCTGAACCAGACATCCCAATGGAGAACTCATGTGGCTGGTTGACTCTGGCTGTTGGCTGGGAGCTGAGCTGGAGCCGGACACTGAGTGTCCGGTTCTCCTCCACATCCCTTGGGCTCCTTCCAGCATGGCAACAGTGTTCCAAGAAGGAGTGGAAGCTGCCAGGCTTCTTAAGGTTCAGGACAGAAGTTCCATAACATCACATGCCATATAGTCTATTGACCAAAGCAGTCACAAGGCCAACCTAAAAGCAAGGAGAGGAGAAATCAATGGCAGAATGGCTTCTGCATAAAGGTGAAGGAAAGAATTTCCTTGGAGACTACGTACTATAGAGCCCAAGCAAGCACACAAGATGTTCACGGTGAAGGCCAGAACTTTTCACTGATCAGCCTGCCAGAATCATCCACTGCCACCAATTCCACCACCAGCCTCCTGCCTTCCTCTTCTTTATACCTTTCTTCCCTTGAGTCTGTGACTTCTGAGTGCATTCCAAATGCAGATGCCTGCCCTTTTCTGGGAGTTGAAAGTCTTTTTTCATACTTCTGTCATAGACTCACGTCCCAGGCTTGACACCACCTCCTGCACCCACAGAACTAGCCTTAGTGTGATGGGTTCTCTCTCAGACCTCTGCTTAGGGCCCTAATGCCTGATTGTCACCTAGTGGGAGTTCCGTAGACTCTTAGTCTCAGCTTGCCCTGGTCAAATCTGATCTCTTGCTCCCAACATTCTGGTCTTAGTATTGATAGAACATGAGATGTGGATGAAAGGCCATAAAAGATCCCATAGATGTTAACAAGTTAAACAGGTTTTGATTGAACAGAGGATGGAAAGTCTGAGCAAAGCTCTATGCTTACAACTAAACATAGAATGTTTACAGAACAGACAGGGTGGAGGAAATTTAGTTAGGAATAGGAAAAAATGTGGGATGGGTGGGAAAATTGGGGTGTAGGGCCAGATGATGGCAGTCAGGCAGAGAAGTTTAAATTTGATGTGATAAAGAGCGGAAAGCCACTGTTCATTCTTGAGCAAAGGTGTGGTCTGGGGAAATGATGCTGAAGTAAGATTAGTGCAGTGGTGGAATGTAGGGGAGGGTGGAGAAACCGAAGTCAAGAAGGCCAATGGTTACTGGGTTCTTGGGTGATGAGTTATAGAACTAGGAGGCTTCAATGGAAATGATGAAAAAAGATGAATATGAGACAATTTGAAGGAAACAATGTATAGGGCAGTGACTTCTTGGACATGGGAAATTAAACTAAAGATGACCAAGAAGTGACTAATGAGATGGACAATGGGAGGCTGCTGTGGGATCGGGGAGGAGTTGGAATGACTGACAGCAGTGTGAAGAAAGCAATGAACAGGGAGAGACCAGAGTGAAAGAAAGATTGGTTAAACAGGAATGACTCCTCATCGGGGCTGATGAACACGGGAATGAAGAAGGAATGAGTCAGGAAATGTCCAAGGCAGAAGAGATGTTCTTCAGGGAAAGTTTCAATTGGGAAGGAAAGGAAAAAGGACAGGGTGAGAGTGACCAGTCTGGATGCTGAAAATTTTGGAGCCATTGGCAGAAAGAGGGACATGGTAAAGGAAGTTTAGTTGGGAGGGAAGGTGAATATCCCAAGAGGTGAGTGGAAGGTAGCACTTGGTACTCTAGTAGCAATATCTAGAAAGGCCAAGAGGTGGGGTGAGAAGTTAGGAGGTGACATTGAAGAGTAAGTCCCTTGTTTGAAGTTGAGATCTGGTACCAGTGCAGATGTGGTACTCACCTATATTTCTGGACCACTTTGGGTTTGCCCTTCACCATCACAAGTCAAGGTTAAGATGGCACATAGGAAGGCAGATGGTACAGGGATGGGACAGGAGCTCCGAGATTCCAGCTCTCGCCTTTAGTTCTCCATTGGGCTCCCCTGCTGCACACCTGACCTCCATCACCCAACATCAGCTATTCGGCTCACCAGGTCTGAGCAGAGACACGTGTATCACCAAGGTGTCCCCCAAGTACTACTCACAGTCCTCAGCAGCAAATGAATTTGAAGCCACGGATCCCAGCCCTAGTCACACGTGGAGGATCAGGCTGACAAACCTCACAACCCCTTAGGCAAACACACTCTGATAGCCCTGGACCTGAGCCCTGAGGTGCTTGTTCATCCTCCTGCTTCCTCTCATCTCACATCTGCCTCCCAAGATGCCTGGGAAGAGCATACCCTTTCCCCACCTCTCCTCTTTTCTGCTTTTGACTTGGAAGGTAGATGCTGCCCCCCAGCTTGTCTCTTTCCCTGCTTTGTGAAATTCCTTTCCTCTTCAGCTGATATCAGGAATTTCCTATATCTTCTCTCTCTCTTCTGCAGGTGAGTTGAATACGTCATAGCTTTTCCTCCTAAAGACTCCATTGTATATTATCTAAGAACAGAGATGTTCTCTCAATGACCAGGGCAATTATCAACTTCATCTACTGTCTTCATAAATATAATTTTCAAGTACACATGTCAAGACAGAAATCCACTGTTTTCTTTTCAGTGATACCATTACCAATAAAGCCAAATCTTTAATGCTCTCCATCTCCAACCCTGGCTTCCTCCATCCTCCCAGAGTTCACCACTGTTGTGAATTTGGCTTCTATCAGCCCAAGAAAAAGGCAACACATTTGAACAATATAAAGGAACTACTGATGGATGAATCTCAACTATATTACACTCAATGAAAGAAGCCAGTCTCAAAAGATTGCATATGGTTTGGTTTCATTCATAAAACATTTTGGAAAAGGCAAAACTATTGGGATAGAAAAGTTACCAGTGCTTGCTAGCTGCTTTTTTCCGCCAACTATTTTAGATCTATCCAGGTTGATATGTAGAGTTCTTGTTCATTTATTTCTAACTGCCATAGGGTTATTCTATCATAAATACATCATTTTTCATTTATCTATGGACATGTAGCAATATGTGGCTAATATAACTAACAGGAATGAATTCCAATGCACACATTTGAATGAGTTTCTCTAGGATGGATATGCAAAAATAGCCTTATTGGGTGGTAAAAAGTGTGTGTTTTTAGTTTCAACAATTACTGTCAAGATGCCCTCTGAGAAAGCCATATAAAGTTGGACTCCCATCAAAGTGGTATGAAAAGACTTATCTCCCCCAAAACCTTACAACGCTTCACATCCTCAAACAAACATTCACTCAGCTGCTTTTACTATACTTTCTAACACACTGGCAATGACAAGGTTTCATTTTAACAGGGACGCTGCAGTCCCTTCACTGGAGTAAGACAGAATGGAGACTCAGTGGGGGGTTTCTATGGATCAGTGTTTGCAGGGAATTGAGTATTTTTTTCCCATTAACTTTGGGTGTGGATGAAGTCATTCAGCAGGAAGACAGTGGAAAATTCAGACTGGACCTTGGGAAATACATGCTTCAGTTCAGGGAATGAAAATAAAGGAGGGCGAGGATCAGAAAGAAGAGATCAAAGACATACTAAAAAGCCTACAGCCAAAAAAGCCCTGGAAGGAGCCGGCCAGCAGCAGTCGGGGCCTGAGCGCTGGTGGTGAAGCAGACTGTGCTCAGATCTACTGAGCCTTTATCAAGTGCTGAGTGCTGCACTGCCTTGCATGCATATTCTGTGTCATCTTCACAGTTTGCTTTATGAATTATTAACTCTGAGGCTTGTTCTGCCCTATTTCTCAGCTTCCTTGGGGGGATTAAACCCCAGTTGTCCACAGTGGCAATGTGCTTAATAATGCAACCTTGGGACTTCCCTGGTGGTCCAGTGTCTAAGACTCCAAGCTTCCCATGCAGGGGACCCAGGTTCAATCCCCAGTCAGGGAACCAGATCCCACACGCCACGTCTAAGAGTTTGCATGCCATAACTAAGACCTGGCACAGTCAAATAAAGAAATAAATATGTTTTTAAAAATGATGCACACTTTCCTGGTTTCTCTTTTTCCTGTTTACTTCCCTTCCTCCCTACCAATGTTTCCCAGTGTCATCTCCCGAATGAGCTATTTGCACTCACATGCTTATGTCAGGGCTCGGCTGAGTCGCTGTGGGTAACAGGCCTGAGATGAAGCTTTCCCAGGCCCTCGTGGGCTGATGCACTGAGAGCTCTGAGTGCACTCGCTAACAGGTCTGCAGAAGCCAGGTGGGTGCTCAGCAGCTGGGGGCCTCAGCATGGTTTGAGTATCTGCATCAGGGACCATGAAGATGATGCTAACCAGCCAGAGGATGATGGCTGGTGTTTCCTGTGGGCCTGGGATAGACCCGGAGTCCTCCTGTCACACATTTTGCACCCCAAAGGCCAGTCAGGTGTTCAAGAACCAGGGACATGAAGGCCATCCCTCCTGGGAAGGAGCCAGAGGACACCATCCCCCAGGACCCTAAACCTTCCTCCCAAACATCCAAAAAGCCATTTTGCAAAAGACTCTGTGAAAGAAGCAGAAGAGACAGAAATCGGCAAGGCCGAGCTTCGCTTCAGAGGACAGTGAACGGATCAGACAGGCAGAATTAACAGTTAGCTGTTTTCTCTCCCTTGTGGGTAGGGGAGGATCAGAACCAAGGGCAGACCACAAGAGGAGTTCCCTTTTCTGTGCACATCTGAGCTGTGCTGTGTGTTCAAGCATGCGAGTCCCCTGGTGCAGCTGGTGGGTCCCTGGGGCTGAGCTGGGGGCGTCCATATTGGGAGCAGTCCCCTCAGGGTTCAAATATCTTGGAAAAGTGTCATGTGCCCCTAGTGATGGGCCGTAAGAGCACAGACTGTCAACCACTGGACCACCAGGAAGTTCCCTTCATCATCTCTTTCGAGCACGTACAGGTATGAATCTGTCCCTCTCAGGGGCCCTTTTTATTAGCTTTAGAGCCCCTCTCCACTGGGAGTTCTGACCCTTCTGGAAGAGGATGTTGTGCAATTAGGCTCCCTTTCCAGAAGGGCATCGATATGCCCTTCTGGAAAGGCATTGGAAAGGCATGCCCTTCTGGCACTTTTTGGCCCTCTTTCATATTTCATATCTGTTGAAGTCGCTCCTTCTACTGAGATGGGAGCTGAGGTGCGGAGCTGGTCTCCCTTAGCAGTGGGGGACCCAATCCAGCCCCTTCCAGCTAGGGCTAAGGGGGACCATGGACTTCCTGGCGAGACAGACCCTGAACTGCTCCTAACAAAGTGCCCATGAGGGCGAAAGAAGCACTGAAGCCTTAGAACTTCTGGCTAAATCACAACACAGATGTGATTATCTTTGGGGGCCGGGGGGCCATGCCATTTAGAAAAAACAAGGAGGCTGCTCCGAGGTGTGTACAGGGTGCTTTGTGTTGGCAGGAGTTTAATTATTCCTTCCCAGGCAGCCGATCATAAACACTCAGCTGACAAAGCTTCCCTGGGACCATTTGAGGAAGCAGTTTGAACCCTCTGGCTTGAGTAAACACACAGTGAGCACTGGTTCCTCTGTCCTGTACAGTATCTGAGAATAGGGCTCCAGGCCATTTCCTTTACTGGCAGAAGAGTGACTTTTCATGAGGACAAACTCCAAATGTAAGGGCCAGAGGCCTGACTGCAGCTAACATTGGGGGGCGGGGCGGGGAGGGGGTAACCATAGCAACAGCAAGAACCACCCATAGGAGCAATTCTGCCTTGAACACCTCTGCATCTCAACCACCGGAGGCATCCTCTCTGCTTCAGAGTGACCCTTCTTGAGGTCTTGAAGGAGTTCTGTTGAGGGCTCATTCCCCTCCACATCTCATCCAAGTTTAGTGAACACTCAATTGTCTGCATCCATTTTTAAATTGTTTAAATTAGCCAGTTCAGATTATACTTCAAACACTACAGATTGTACAGATTGCCATTTGGGTTCTATCATATCAATTTTATCTCACAGGGCAATCATACTGCAAAGATATACACAGTCCATACCAAGGAGTGAAAAAAATACAAACGACTGCAGCAAGGTTATCCATGAGGATGTTTTTCTGAGCCCACCATTCTCAGAGGTGACCCACAGCTTGTCTGTGTCACTCCCCTGGCTATAGGACCACCTCCCCAGAGTCCCTCTGGGACGCCGAGTTGATCTAGCAAGATATGACGTAAGTGTTGTGTATTTGGGGGAGCAGAAGGCACAATCTGGTGAGTTTCTGCTGGATTTCTAGCGTAAAAAGACAAAATCCCTGTTAGATGTCTCATAAAAGGTGAAGTTTTAATGATCTCAGTTGGGCTTCTCTTGGTACATTGTTTTGTATCCTATCGCTGTGAACCAGAAAAGAAAAAAAAAATCTGCAAATGTTCTTTACTTCCTTGGAACTGTAGATTCAAATGTTGGGAAATGAATGACCAGAGAATTGTTTCGGAAGGCTTAAACATTTCTAAGAAACTATGATGGGGAGATGGGAAGGCTTGTTTGCATCTCAGGAAAGCAGAGCCAATCCAAGCAATGCTTTGGGTTTTCTGAATGAGGGAAAACACTCAGGCAGGCATTCAAATGCTGCTTCTTCAGCTTCCTTTCCGTACAAAGGTCATGCTCAGTTATAATTCTGCCAGCAGGTTAGGGACTGGAGGAAGCCCCTTGTTACCTGACAATTGTCTAATACAGAGGTGTTTGCCCTTTGTGGAGTGAAGTGATGATAGATGTGTGGACCAGGAAGCACCAGGCACAGTGATCTCATGTTTGCTACCTGCAGGTTTTAGATTTAGTTTCAGCAAGAAAATAAAATGAAAAACATTCCTCACACATGCAAGTCCCCACCCACCAAGCTGAAGCCGGTACATTCATCTTCTTGGCATATTGCTGAGTGAGGGGTGACGTTTAGGTTATTCATGGATTGCTGGACTCTCCCCATCATTTGTACTAATGCGATAGTGGCCTCTGTTGGGAGTTTGACTCCCCTTCCAAGGCCATTCGCCGTATGTCATGTTACAGTGCCCCATTTTCTCTGGGGAGCTTTCCTCCCTCATTCTCTCCCAGGTAACTTGGTTTTTCCTCCATCCTCCAGCCACAGTAGTAGGCAGGGGGCCCAGGGAGGGCCAATCCAGCCCCCATTCTGCGGCGGCCGTCCTGGTATCGGGGAGTGGGGTAGAAAGGAGCCAGACAAAGGCGACGACAGACAGAGCCGCGGGGACGCCAGTTCCTTGTGAACCTTGAACCCTGAAGCCAACTCCATGTCTGACATCTCACTTGCATGAAACAACAAATACCCTTTTCTTTCTTCTTTCAGCTTGAGTTGGGCTTCCTCAGAGTTATATCAGAGAAATCTTCTCTTATATCGTTTCACCATTTTACTCCATATTCTGGCAGTTTTAATTTCTCCTTCCAATTAATCACACAGCTTTTATCTCCCTGTTTCACCTTGGGATGGTCGAGAAAGGGATTTTTTCAGTAACATTTTCTTTTTTTTTTAACATATGACAAAATACAGTTTTGAAATGTCCAGTTCAATAATTCTTGACAAATGTACCCACCTGTGTAATAACTGTCCCAAACAAAATGAATGTTTTTTCCCGTCTCACCTCAAAGTTCTCTCATTGTCTTTCTAGTCAGTCTCTACATGAAGAACCCATGTTCTGATTTCTATAACTAGACAATAACTTTGCCTGTTCTAGAATTTTATATGAGTGGAATAATACCAGATGTGTTCTTCTGTGTCTGCTTCTGTCACTCATCATGTTTTAGGGGTTCACGAATACTGTTGCCTGAATGGGGCTTCCCTTATAGCTCAGGTGGTAAAGAATCCACCTGCAATGCAGGAGACCCCAGTTCGATTCCTGGGTCAGGAAGACCCACTGGAGAAGGGATAGGCTACCCACTCCAGTATTCTTGGGCTTCCCCGGTGGCTCAGCTGGTAAAGAATCTGCCTGTAATGTGAGAGACCTGGGTTCGATCCCTGGTTTGGGAAGATCCCCTGGAGAAGGGAAAGGCTATCCACTCCAATATTCTGGCCTGGAGAATTCCATGGACTATACAGTTCATGGGGTCCCAAAGAGTTGGACACGACTGGCTGCCTGAATCATTGATTCTTTCCTCTTTATTGCTGGGTCATGTTCTGCAATATCAACAGGTAATTTGTCTAATTCTTTTTCCCTTTGGACATTTGCATTGTTTCGGAGATCAGTTGTTTTTTCATATTCAGGTGATACAAAACTCAGGAGCCCAGTATGGCCCCCAGAATATTACAGACATGAAAACTCACTTACCAAGATCTGGTTTCTCAACTTGATGTATATCAGAGAGGGTGGATGGGAGAAATATAGGAATTGTCAAGATAATGGCCTTCTCTGCCTGAAACAGGCAGACAGAGTTCATCCACTCAACATACATTTATCAAGTGCTTGTTGTATGCCAGGCACTCCTTTAAAAAAAAAAAAATTAAAGTATAGCTTATTAGTGTGTTAGTTTCTGGTGTACAGCAAAGTAACTCAGTTTTATATCCATATATAAAAAACACACACGTGTATATAAGAATACATATATAGAAGAACATATATCTTCCTCTATACATACAGAAGAATATGAAAAAGAATACTCATCTTCATATTCTTCTCCATTATGGTTTATCACAGGATATTGAATATAGAATCTGCCTGTAATGTGGGAGACTTGGGTTTTATCCCTGGGTCAGGAAGATCCCCTGGAGAGGGAAATGGCAACCCACTCCAGTATTCTTGCCTGGAGAATCCCATGGACAGAGGAATCGGGTGGGCTAAAGTCCATGGGGTCACAAAGAGTCAGACAGCTGAGTGACTGAACAGCAACAAATGTATCTGTTGGTCCCAAACGCCTAATTTATTCTTCCCTGACCTCCTTCCCCTTTGGAAACCATAACTTTGATTTCTATGTCTGCGAGTCTCTTTCTGTTTTTTAAATAAATTTGTCTGTATGGTTATTTTAGATTCCACATATAAGTGATACCATATGGTATTTGTATTTGTCTGTCAGGCACTCTTAGGGGCAGTAATAGCAGCATCCTGGCTGGCACGGAGCTCACGTTATAGAGGAAGCTTTCACCATGCAGAGCTGTCTGCACACACTTGAACAAGATGATTTCAGATTATGAAAAGTGTCCTGGGGAAAATCAAACCGGTTGATGTCAAGGGTGTGCAGGAGGGATGAGCCCTGCTTTCATCTGGAGTCGGAACAGTAAAGGCCCCCACGGGGGTGATGTTAGGGTGAGGCCTGGTCAACCGGGCACCATGAGCAGAGCCAAGGTCAGTTTCCATCCAAAGCAGACAGCAAGTGTAAAACCAAGAGGTGGGAACAGATGAGGGTAAGAGAACCAGAGTGACTGAGTGGGATCATGAAGGAGAGAGTGTGGGGAAGGAGGTCTGGGCAGTTAGGGCAGGCCAGACGGGCGGGGCTATGTAGGCCCTCTTGTGGTGCTGCTTGCTTAGAAGCTGGTCATGAGCAGAAGGACCACACTGGAGATGTTCAGCCCGCTGCCAGTCCCCTCCGCTTCCCCTCCTCCCTCCAAGGCATCTTCCATGCAGGCCCATTTGGGGTGAACAGAAGATGCTGGTAAGCCTTGTACTGACTCCCTCACTGGGCATTCAGCTTCTCTCCAGCTCCCTTCTCTTTGCTCCTGCTGACCCCAGGCTGAGTACCCAGGGAAACTGCCCTTATCCTGACCTCAAAGCTCAGACTTGGAAAAATTATGCAACCTGGATTCTGTGCAGGCCAGCACTGCACAGCCCTGAGAATGAGGGCCCTGGAATCTCATGTCCCACATGCCTCATCCCCAGGCCAGTTTCTTGTTGTTGCCCCACATTGGATTTTGCCCAGGACTCATCCTTTGCTCTGAATCACCCTGGGTCATGTTCAAGAGAGCTGGTGATTTTTCTAGAGAAGAAAGAAAATTTGAAAATTTGTGCTCTTACAGCATCTCATTTACAGTATCCTCTCCAGAGCTCCTCACAGAGCTTTTTTTTGGGTATTTGGCTTCCGTGGTGGCTCAGTGGTAAAGAATCACCTGTCAATGCAGGAGACTCAGGTTTGACCCCTGGGTCAGGAAGATCCCCTGGAGAAAGAAATGGCAACCCACTCCAGTATTCTTGCCTGGGAGATCCTATGGACAGAGGAGCCTGGTGGACCACAGTCCTTGGGGTTGCAAAGAGTCAGACACGACTGAGGGACTAAACAGCAACAACCTCTGCCCCTGCATCTGTACAATGAGGATAGTAGTAATCTCTATCTCATAAAGATACTGTGTGGATAAAGATAGTGTGTGAAGAAAAAAAAAACCTGTTACAGAGAAGCTACTGTATAGCTTAGGGAACTCTACTCAGTGCTCTATGGTGACCTAAATGGGAAGGAAATCCAAAAAAGAGGGGATATATGTGTACGTATAGCTGATTTGCTTTGCTGTATAGCAGAGATTAACACAACACTGTAAAACAACTACACTCCAATAGAAACTGATCAAAACCAAAAAAGTTACAATGTCTCACATGTATCAGGAGCTTTATGAATTTTAGTTACTAATATTTTGAAGTATTATTTCTATTGACTAGTTAAGGTAAGCCCTTGATGGCCTGATCTGCTAACACAGAACGGTCTTGGGGTCTCACTAATATTTTAAAACACTCCACGCTCTCTAAACTAAAAGGAACCCTCAAAATGAGAAAGATTTCATGATCCAGGGTGTCACCTCTAAACAGCAGCAGAGTCGTTGCTGCCTTGATGAGGTAATCAGTGTCTGCAAAACAGCTGAATCACAGCCTCCCTCCTGATGGAAACTCACATGGTCATAGTACTCATGTTCTATTTCTGAACTATACCTTCATGGATGGAATTTTTGGTGAGGAAGTGAGGGAAAACCTGGGCTATCTAATTCAGAAATCTTGCGGGCAATCACATCAATGTGGTGAAAATAATTTTTTGATCAAAATCAACTGACTGGAGATGGGGAAGGAAGAATGACCATTTTATCTCATTTCTAGCAAGAATAAAGCGGTGAAAAAGAATGAAAATAGCCAAATCAATCTGCCATTATCAAGTAAGCCAGAGCACGCAACTCCTGAGTCACCTTCCTGGCCAACTATTTTTATTGACTTGAAATAACAAAGGCTGAAAGCATGAAATGACCTACATGGCTTTTATCACTGAGCTGCCGGGCTTCAGAGCCTGATGGATAAAGCTATCTTGGAATTCTCTGAGAGGTGAGGACTTGTTTACATAAGTCACTACTCTGAAAATAGATTTTTTTATCAAGTTGCGGGAAGAAGTTAAGAGTCAGAGAAACATTTTCTATTAAACACTGATTTAAAAATTCCTTTTCTACATGAGTGTTTTACTAACTTTGCACAGACTTGGTTCTTTCTTGAGCACAGGCTTCTTGGAGACATCAGAGCTTGAGAAGAAGTTTTATCAAGGAAAGATAACAAGTTAAAGCCAGAAAAGAGTTGTCTCTGGGTCAGTTCAAAACCAGAGTAACTGTGTATTTTTAAATTATGAGCCATGTATTTCAGTCAGGAATGATGAGACCAATGCCCATCAAACAATCACATTCCTTCCAAGGGCCACTCTTGCTAAACTCACCACCAGAGGCGACTGCTGCTGCAGATTCAGTGTTTTCCACCCATGTATATAACCTAGCAACCTTGCACGCACCTATACACACGCGCACACACATAGAGGCACATGTGCACTGGAACATAAACAGGAATGTTTATCACAGCACGGGCTGCAATCATGAAATTTTAGAACAACCTCAATAGCCATCTACAGGAGAATGAAGCAATGCATTGTACAGGATTCATGCCCTCAGACTATGATGAAGTGATCAAAATAATAGCATGTATATCAGAACTGATAAAAAAAATCTTAGAAATATAATATTGTGCGAGCTGGACAAGTTGCAGGAGGAGCCACAAAGAATGATGCTGTCTTTCTATCAGGCTTCGTGGAGTTTCTGAATTGGGTGAGAAAGGCTGGAGATGTTTTACAGTTCACCTAACTTTGCCCCAGGCTAAGGTCTAGACTGATCTGACACATAGATGGCTGGAGCCATCCTTTCTCTGTCTTGTCTGTCATCCACCTAGAAGCCCTGAGATTTGTCTTGCTGGACTTTCATCAACTTAGTTCACTTTGGTTTAACTCACAACATCAGTTCCTTGTTTGCTGAACTCAATGCTAGCAAACAAACACTGAAAATTTTGTGTACTATTCTGTTAACAACCTCTTCTTATAATTTTGACTGTATTCTCTTATAAGACTGAGTGCTCTCTAGGGTTGGAACAGATTTGAGAGCAAGTAGTTGATTTGAGAGAGGATCCCAGAAACACTGGGGCCATGGTGGTGAAGAAGGGAGACAGAAAGGGGAGGGTTCACGATCGAGCAGGTAAGCACGGCATTCCTGAATTATTCCTCTCCCAAGATGAGGGAGCTGGGCTCCTTATCCATCAGCTCCCTGTCTGGCATTGGTGAAGGCAGCTTCTGAGAGCAGTGATTCTGATGTGTTCACCGTGCCCTGTGCATGGACCAAGTATGCTCCCACGAGGAGAAAAAACCTTTGGACAAGAGTCACAAGTTTTCTTGGCAGAAAACTTGGCCTCCAGGCCAAGGTGAGGGCAGATGACACTGGGTGGAACACCAAGAATGTCTGTTCATTCTTGGACCTTGACCTCAAAGGCATTGTGACAAGTGAAGGAAGTCAGACAGAAAAAGACAAATGTTGTATGATCTCTCTTATATGTGGAACCTAAAGAAGCAAAGAACTCCCATAAAACAAACTTGCAGGAAAAGAGATCCGATTTGTGGTTACCAGAGATGGGGCAGATGTGGGGGTGGGCAGGAAGAATTGGATGAAGGTGGTCAAAAGGAACAAACTTCTAGCTGTCA
The DNA here is from genome assembly GCF_042477335.2 of Ovis canadensis. NCBI lineage: Eukaryota > Metazoa > Chordata > Mammalia > Artiodactyla > Bovidae > Ovis > Ovis canadensis. The sequence continues at coordinate 55,107,735 of NC_091257.1, read as the reverse complement.
GATAAATAAATATCAGAGATATAATATACAATATGATGGCTATAATAAACACTATATTAAATACTGCTATAGGGATATAATACATAACACAGTGGCTATAGTATACACTGCTATAAGGATATGATATACAACATGATGGCTATAGTAAATAAATTGCTGTAAGGTATATTTGAAAGTTATGAGAGTATAAGAGTTCTCACTACAAAGGGAAAACTGTTTTTCTTTTTCATTCTTTTGTATCTATATGAGATGATGGATATTAACCAAAGTTATTGTGATAGTTACTTTGCCCTTTAAGTCAATCAATATGCTGACACCTTAAACTTACCATTGGTGTGTTAATTCAGTTCAGTTCAGTTCAGTCGCTCAGTCGTGTCCGACTCTTTGCGACCCCATGAATTGCAGCACGCCAGGCCTCCCTGTCCATTACCAACTCCCGGAGTTCACTCAGACTCAAGTCCATCGAGTCGGTGATGCCATCCAGCCATCTCATCCTCTGTTGTCCCCTTCTCCTCCTGCCCCCGATTCCTCCCAGCATCAGTCTTTTCCAATGAGTCAACTCTTCGCATGAGGTGGCCAAAGTACTGGAGTTTCGGACTTTACATCTCAATAAAATTGGAAAATATCTGAAAATGAAAAAGAATCTCTGCTCAGCTTCTTGGGTGAATGTCAGCAGGGTAAGTTTTACATCTGTCAGTGTTTTCCAATCAAGTTCAACTTATCTTGTGGTATACCAGAGCCAGTTAAATACGAATTGTTGTTTGCTAGGATTTCACTTTCCAAAGCAAGAGACATATAAACCACAATATAAACACTTTAAAACAAATTCCTTTGTGTCAAGACTCTGAATATACTTCCAAGGGTCAGGGCTTCTAGAAGACAGGGATCTATCATTAGAGACTTGCAGGATTTCATGTAGGTCCTGTAGTTGGAGAATTGTCAGGGGGAGGAGAGTGAGTGCTCTCAAGGGCCCCACAAGCTCTGGAGGTCTCGGTAGCATCATCATGAATCCATGCCTGAAATCTGGTGGTACAGGTTCAGAAGCTCAGTGTTACAATACCTGCTTGTGGCTTTTAAGCTCTAGGTGACTAGCCCAGGCCAAACAAGCCAATCAGTAAAAGATTTTATCAAATCAGGCAGAGTCAGAGCCCTGGTGGGATGGCAGTTCTTGAACAATACTTTCCACCTTCCAGCAGTTTCCACTAAAGTTAGCACTGTCTCTCCCCTGGGAGTTCTTGGTAAACACTGGCAAGGTCTTATGACCTAAACTGCCTTCTAATCAATCATCCAAGTCACCTTTCCTGTGTCATCACAAGAGTATAGCAATCTGTTGCGTCCTCATTTTAGCAGTTCCTTCCTGAGATTACACCTGGGGCTCTTAACAGACGCTTGGAAAGTCCACTAGTATCACAGTGAAAGCAGTTCTTGTATTACTGAACCAAACTCAGGTCCACTTGCCCACTTGCAGTAAAGGTAACCTAATGACACTGGATTGTGGTGAAGGAAAGTTTAATGTTTACTCTAAGGCACCATACAAAGAACCTGGGACTTCGAGTGCTCCAAACATGCGAGCTCCCCAGTGGGTTTCAGCAAAGCATTTTTAAAGGCCAGGTGAGGGAGGGGCATCTCGTTCATGCACAATTTCCTGATTGGTTGATGGTGAGGTCACAGGGGTTAACACTATCCATCCTTAGGCTCCAGTAAGCTGGGGCAAGGTGTTCAGGGAAATCTTCCATTTGGCGGTGATATTAGTATCTGTAAATCAACTCAAGAGGTGTGCATCAGATACTACCATCTGGGTGCTTCAGAGAGGAGCTCAAGCAGGCGATATGGGGAGGGGTTTGTCCGAGGAAGGCCCCATGGACACCAGCTCCTTTCTATCAGGAGAGCCTCCTTCTCTGGCTCCAAAGTCCAGCAGTCTGTCTGGTGGGGAGTTTTGAAGAACCGAACATAAAAAGATAGTCACATGAATGGCCAGGCAGAAATATGAGCTCCTTCAGCGTGGATAAAAGACTGTGTGTTCCTAGCAGACACAGGATGAAGGGGGAAGTTGCCTCTGTTTCAAGTCTCCAGGGCTAGGAATGTCACCTAACAAACAAAAGGTCCTGGTAGAGCGTTCTGAAATCTCCCTTTGTCCATTTTCAAGGTTGATTTTTACAAGATCACTTCCCTAACAGATTGATGAATAATCATAATTCTTTTCTTTTTTAATACTTTAATACATTATTGCTAAAAGATGCTGGCTACCTGACAACCCAGGGTTGCCACAAACCTTCAATTCACAAAAATTGCAGTATCTGTGAAACATAATGAAGTAAGATGTTTGCCTGTATGATGTGTGCATGTTAGTGAAAAAGTAGCCTAAAGCAAGTGGAATATGGTTCTGGGGCATTACAACTACGTTTATTCCCCAAATAGGTCACAGTATATGGAAGAACTGATCACACTGAAAAATCGTACTATTTTTTTTTTGTCCGAGCCACAGCAGTATATGGGATCCTAGTTCCCTGACCAGGGATGGAATCTGGGCCCCCTGCATTGGAAGTGCAGAATCTTCACCACTGGACCACCAGGGAGGTCCCCGCTTCTGGTCATTCAGAGCCTAAAGTTCACTGTGTTTTTAGTCATTCTTCATTTTCTGGAATGTATCTCCAGATGTATATTAGAAATATGTAGACAAGCATGAATTGTTTAACAGCAAGCTTAGTGCTCATTAGCTGCACTCTTGCTTCCTCCTCAGTTTAACCTCAGGCCACAGGGATCCTAGGATACTCTGGGATTCTAGGGAAATTTGGACAACGGTTTATTGAGCCCAACTTCTTCAATTGGGAATGGTCATAATTCTTAATTCCTCTCTCTCTCCATTCATTCCCTTGGCCCTCCTCCCCTGATGTTCTGTTCAGCCATGTAAGTTGCTTTGGCCAGTAGGATAACAGCAAATATGTCACAATTAGAGATTCATAACTGCTGTGCAATTGGGCTTGCTCATGCCTGCCCTTTGTCATTATCATAAGAAGCACACTCCCAAGCTGCCCCACTGGTCCCAAGTGGATGAAATATGGACCAGAGCCAGGGTAGCCCAGTCCTCCCAACCAAGGCCACTCTGGATCAACCAGTAGCTAGTAAACTGCCAGATATGGAAGCAGTCTCAGCCAAGATGAGCCAAGTTCAACCCAGATCAGGTGAGCCTCACAGACCCTGTTGCTGCTGCTGCTGCTGCTAAGTCACTTCAGTCGTGTCCGACTCTGTGTGACCCCAGACGGCAGCCTACCAGGCTCCCCCGTCCCTGGGATTCTCCAGGCAAGAACACTGGAGTGGGTTGCCATTTCCTTCTCCAGTGGATGAAAGGAGCTGGACAAACACCAGTGCATGCTGCTAAAGTTTGTGGTTGGTCTCTATACAGCATTTTAGTGGCAAAGATAATCTATATACCCTCTTTCCAACTCTTCTGGAAATTTCGTCTATGTTCTTGTCTGCCCATCCACTTCAAGGAACTAGTTAAAAACCCAGCACATTACAGCACATTACTTCCTGTAATACTGGAGAAGGAAATGGCAACCCACTCCAGTGTTCTTGCTTGGAGAATCCCAGGGATGGGGGAGCCTGGTGGGCTGCCGTCTATGGGGTCACACAGAGTCGGACACGACTGCAGCGACTCAGCAGCAGCAGCAGCAGCAGTAATACTGGAAGGATCAAGTCAGTTTCTGTTGCCCTGCCTGTTTCAGGTGTGCCTCATGCTTTTCCTATGAATATTCTACTAATTATTTTGCAAATACCCTGATATCCTCTATGGAGACAAACTTTGGGTTTTTTCCTTGCTGCCAGCACCTGAATTCTTTTTTTCATTTTTGGTAGGTGGGGGTTGGGGGAGGGCATGCTATGCATTATGCGAGATCTTAGTTCCCTCACCAGGGGTTGAACTTGTGCCGCCTGCATTGGGAGTAAGGCGTCTTAACCACTGGATTACCAGGAAAGTACCAGCGCTCAAATTCTTGAAGCTGTTTCTTATGTCTGTCTCTCCCTCTGGAAGAGTTTTCTTCCTACCTTCTTGCCCCTACATTACTGCCTTTTTTTTTTTTTTTTTTTTTTTTTTTGCGGAGGGGAAGCAATCCCTGTCAAGTCAGTCACTTTCTGGGAACAAAAATCTAAATTATTATGTGGACACCAGACTAATCTGAGGTCATAAGAGATGAGTCAAGCAGAGAGTCATAGACTCAAAGAATTTGCAAAACAAGAAGGATACTGGAGATAAGCCATTGGAGATGGTATCTGGCTTTGTCTAGCAGAGAAGACCAGTCTTTGAGATTTGTAGTTTCAGATCCTTGAGGCCACAACATATACCCTCTCTGGTTTTTGCTCTGTAACAACAATCTCTAAACTCAGTGGCTGAATGCAACCAGCATTTTATTTGCTTATAACCCTGTAGTTTGGGATAGGCTTGACTGGGACAGTTCATCTCAGCTCTGATGGAGAGAAGTATCTCTTGGCATCTTTTGGATAAATTATTCAAGTCAAACTTTTTAGTATCTGAGGTGTTACTTTGTCGTCTTTATGACTGGTACAGTTTCAGTTATTAATCTCACTTATAATAACCTGAATTATTACTTTAACTTTGCAAAGACCCATAAACCACACTTGGGTTTGGTCTTGTGGCACACCAGAAAAGTAAAATATACCTGGAACAAACTGCTGGGTCATAAATTTAGGTCCATGAGCTTTTGACCAGCATTCTTAATCCAGCATCATTTAAGGTCCAAAAAGATGCAGCTATTTTACCTAGTATGATGGGGGCATCAATGAAAATATCCCTACTTGCCAAGGGGTGCACATTACAAAAGTGGGTGTAAAAGATTTTAGGTCATTGCTTGACCTATTGTGACAGTGTTCAGTGTACACTTATGTAAAACCATGGAGAACTACAGCTGTGTGTTCTGCTCTGCTTAATTACTCAGTCGTGTCAGACTCTTTGCGACCCTACGGACTATAGTCCACCAGGTTCCTCTGTCCATGGAATTCTCCAGGCAAGAATACTGGAGTGGATTGCTATGCCGTCCTCCAGGGGATCTTCCCAACCCAGGGGTCAAATCCAGGTCTCCCCATTACAGGCAGATTCTTTATGATCTGAGCCACCAGGGAAGTCCATATAGCTGTGTAAACTCCTTCTATTACACACATTTAGAAATAATGTGTGTACACAAATTGACAGTCTGAGCAAACAAAATTTCCTTGTTTGCATTTCCTAGGAGTGGGAAAGGTGGGAGAAACAAAGTAACATTTACTGAACATTTTGGTACCAGGCATTGTACTCATTCTTTCCACACTGATTTACACTTTAGAATAGGGTTTCCCAGGTGATGCTAGCAGTAAAGAACCCACCTGCCAATGCATGAGACATAATGAGACACGGGTTCAATCTCTGGGTTGGGAAGATCCCCTGGAAGAGGGCATGACAACCCATTCCAGGAATCTTGCCTGGAGAATCCTCATGGACAGAGAAGCCTGGCAGGCTATAGGCTACTTCCTCTGCATAGGACATGACTGGAGTGACTTAGCATCCACACACTCTTTAGAATAAAGAGCCCAGTACCAAGTTTGTCTCCATTTTCTAGATGTGGAAAACTGAATCTTGGAGAATTGTCACCCACTTAAGATTGCAAAGCTAGTAAGTGGGGAGGACTGAAAGTCAGGGCATTTGCCTTTGCTGTCATCTCATCCGGCCCCCACAGACCCGTAAGAAGCCCACTCGTCTCCTCTCACTTTGGCATCACCACCCTCCACTCTCATTAGGCCCCACTGTTTTTACAAGGCTACAAGAACACACACTCATTTCTGTAACCCCAGTGGTATGCTGAATACCATCACAGCACAAAGTTCAGTTGCTCAGTCGTGTCCAACTCTTTGTGATCCCAGGGAAGAACGCCAGGCTTCCTTGTCCATCACCAACTTCCAGAGCTTGCTCAAACTCATGTCCATGGAGTCGGTGATGCCATCCAGCCATCTCATCCTCTGTCGTCCCCTGTTCCTCCCACCTTCAATCTCTCCCAGCATGACGGTCTTTTCCAATGAGTCAGTCCTTTGCATCAGGTGGCCAAAGTATTGGAGTTCCAGCTTCAGCATCAGTCCTTCGAATATTCAGAACTGATTTCACAGCACAAAGCTGGGTAGAACCACACAAAATCAAACTGCTTCTGATATTCTTCACACAGCCCTTTGCATAGCCTTTACCTCTAGCCTTGCCTTGGGTGTGTTCATCCTTTCCCAGTTCCAGGTATCACCTCCTCCAGGAAGCCTTCTCTGAATCCTCCTTTCATTGTCATTCTGCAATCTTCCCTGCCATCTTGTGTAATGCGTTGCATGTATCACTGCTGTGAATTACTACTGTCTAGTTAGGTAGGTGTCTGTCTCCTCCATTAGATTGTGACTTCTCGGGGGGTTGACGCTTCACCCTCATTGTAACTCTCAGCTGCATCAGTACCTATTTTCTTAGTTATTTTCTAAGCCTGTTTTTCCAGTCTCCCTTTGATTTTGACAGCCAACATTCTTTAAATCAATTATCTTTTGCTTAAACAGCCAATGTCTGTTGCTTGCAACTAAGAATCCTGTCTGAAATACCAAGTAAAAACTCTAAACTTAAGACATAGGTCTATGTGTAGATCAGGAAAAGAATTTAAACTGTTGTATTGTTTTTCCTAAGAAAGGTTATGTTCTCCAATAATTATTTTGAGATTCCTTTTTTTCCCCTAGAAAATTGCAGGAATCTGCAAGGAAAACAAGCTGTATGATAATGTTCTCCATTTTGAGTAAATACACTCTGTTGACATTTCATACTCTGCATTCATTTTTAGAAAATTTAACACTCAGTTGAAAATTAAATTGTGTATCTGATCTAATATTAAATCTAATGATGACACTTTGTTTATTGGGGGCAGAGGTGAAGGTGACGAACAAATTTTTGCAGACGTCTTGTCTTATGTAAATCTGTCTCTCTAGCCGTCAAATGTCATCTTTTATTCAATTTTTACTTTCTATTGACACAGTTTCCACGATTCTTGATTTTTTAAAGCATTATCATGCAAAGACTTTTTTTTACTTATATACATTCTCATGTGCTTACTTCTGTGCTTATTTTTTCTACTGTTGATCTATACCCATGATTTAATACCAAAATGTTATTAATGTTTTGATGATAAAAAAAAGAAAATATGTCCCCAGAAGATGACATCGTGGTTGAAATGCACAGCTGTGACAACATCTGCTTGAATACATTTAGAAAAACGATTAGGTTTCTTTCCCTTTGGGCATTACTCTGTTATCAGGCATCCATCAGACATATCAAAATGAATAGAACATTTTCAAAAACTTTTTTGAGCCTTTTCTGAATTGAAATTCCCATATAAAATGATTTATAGTCAAGTTTAAAGTTAAGTATTAAATCTCCTTTCTTGACAGAGATTTGGAAAGAAAAGAAACTAATAGGAAATATTTTTGGAGGAGAAAATAATATATGTTTTTAGGGTATGCAGTAATACATCATCTGGAAAACAGAGATTGGGTTTCTTGTTTCTTAAGCATTGGGCATTGCATTTCATTCTTATGAAGGGTTGTCAGCTGTTCTTTTTGGGGAATTTTAGGCGTAGATGCTCAGGAGCACAAGATACATATTGCTGCTGCTGCTGCTAAGTCGCTTCAGTCGTGTCCGACTCTGTGCGACCCCATAGACGGCAGCCCACCAGGCTCCTCAGTCCATGGGATTTTCCAGGCAAGAGTACTGGAGTGGGGTGCCATTGCCTTCTCCAAGATACATATTAAATGATGTTAAGTCAGTATTTTAGGGTGAAAACTGATGCAAGAAAAAAAAACTTGAATTTAATACGTTGTATCTTTTTTAAGAAGATAAGAGAGTCCCATGGTCAACAAAAAACAGACAACCTGGGGAGGCTCTTTGTAGCAATAACATCCACATGCAGATCCCCAGCACCTCTGACCCACTGAGTGGTAATCCAGAGGAAAGGTACAATGAACTTATCTGACAGGAATATTTGTGGATAAAAGTTGAATTTTTCCTGATATTAAAATTAACATAAAAGTCATGCCAATCAGGATTAACATTCAGGCTTGAGGTATTTTAGTCAATCTAAAAAAAAAATTCTTCCAATCTGAAAAATTCTGATGAAAGAAAAATTTGGAAATAAAATACATTAACAAGTTGGTTACCTGGAAACCACAGAGCTGGCAAGTCTAAGTACCTGGAATGATTCCAACCATGGAAGTTAAGAAGATGAACACAAATTGTCTCTGATAGCCATGAGTCAGTTTAGGGGCAAGATGTGGTCAAAATTAGATACAGAAAGTCTATGGGGTGTTTCTACTTTGTTGCTAGTAGCAATGCCAATTTAGGAGGAATGCAGGGGGCCACAGAGGTGGGGGGGAAATAAATTATGGTTTCAGAAACAATGAATAGTCTGTTTAAGAAGATGGGGATTAATGTACAGCATAGAGAATACAGCCAGTAATATTAGAAATACTATGTCTGATGACAGATGGTGACTAGACTTATTGTGATGATCATTTTGTAATGCATAAAAATATTGACTCACTATGTTGTACACCTGAAACTAATATATTGCGTGCTGATTATAACTCAATAAAATGGAAGATGGGGAAGCCTGAGGTATATTTTAGAAAGACTTCTGAGAAAAGAAGCCTAGAATTTTAAAATATGGGTACATGTTCATTAAAGCAAAACCATCCTATTGAACAACATTCCCTAATTATGCTGAGATATTAACGAATGAGTGAGTGAATGAAAGAAGCAAAATGAGAACATAGGAAATTTTTTCGTTACTTCTTATGGTTGCACGGCATTGCCGTATGTGGATGGACTGGGTTCAGGTGTGTGTGCATGTACAGAAATTAATTTTTACCCAATTCTGGAATCCAGAAGTCTGGAATCAAGGTCAGGGTCAGGCTCCCTTTGGAAGACCCCCAGGGAGACTCCTTCCTGGCCCCTGGCTTCTGGTGACTACAGGGGTCACTTGGCTTGTGGTCTCATGACACCAATCTGCCTCTGTTTCACTTTCTTCTTTGTTTGTGTACTTAACAAAGTCTTCCATGTCTTACAAGGACACTCACCAGATTCAGGGACCACCCAGGTAATCCAAGATGATTTTACCTTGAGTTCCTTAACCTGACTACTATATTCAAGGATTCTTTTTCCAAAAAGTCACAACCGCAGGTTCTGGGGAATTAGGACATGGACATATCTGTTCAACCTACTATATTGATTATTGCAAATAATGCCAAAGGAGTAAACTTCCACAAGTGGTTTTATATTTGTGCAGGTATAGACTCTACTTCATAGTAGACTCTTGAAGAGTAGAAGTAGGATTTCGGTGTCAATGGACAAATTTCTGTAATTTAGCCAAATTCTCCTCTATAGGAATTGTATCATTTTACACTCCTATCAGCTATACTTTTCTACAGCTCTGCCGGGCTTCCCCTGTGGCTCAGTGGTAAAGAATCCACCTGCAATGCAGGAGCCACAGGTTCTATCCCTGGGTCAGGAAGATTCCCTGGAGGAGGACATGGCAACCCACTCCAGTATTCTTGCCTGGAGAGTCTCATGGACAGAGGAATTTGTGGGCTACCGTCTATAGGGTCACAAAGAGTCGGACACGACTGAAGGGACTTAGCATTCAGGCATGCATAGCTCTGCTACCAGAGTATGTTGTCAAATCATGTTTCTATTTTGCTAATCAAAATGGCATTTCAAGGTAGTCTAGTCTTAATTTGCATTGTAAGTGTCTAACTCTTGATTTCATTATCTGTATTTATTGGTGTCAGCAGGCTACTTCTTCAACAACATTCAAGGGTCTACAAAATACTTGACACTCTGAATCTCGAGGGATAAACATTAATTGCAAAGCAGGTGATTTGCTCAAGTCTAGCAGGAATTATTTTACAGTGCAACAGAAAATGAGAAGAGTATTTTTATTTATTTGTGTTTCACTTGGAATATTCATGGTGGGTGGGTGAAAAGCCCAAAATAATAACTTAAATTTCTTGGCTTTTTAGAAACGACTCTGAGTTCTATATTTTCATCAGTAAGTGAAGGCTAGATATGATGGATCAGATGAATCTACACGCATGAATGTCTGTTTCTGGTACCACCAAGTCTGGACCATGTCATGTGTGCGCGGAACACTGTTGTTTGTCTCCTCAGTTTTCTAGTTGCTCTCTCAACTAAATTGGAAGCTTTTGAGGTCAGGAGACTGCATCTTATACAACTTTTTATCCCCAAGGTTTACACTCATGCCTTGCACACAGCAGGTGCTCAACAACAGTTTGACTTTGATAACAGGTTGCTTTGCAACAGAAAAATTGAACTCCCTAAGGCAAGAGCATCCTACTTTTTCCATCAGTACAATGAAAGGTATCTTCTTAAAGGAATACTGTGGTGAATATTGTGACTTACTATGTGTAGCTAGGTACAGACTAAATTTCTGTAGCAAAGCCGCCCAGAATGTCTTCACTCAAGAGGAAAGGTTATTTGTCTCTTGTGACAGTCATGGAAGGTTTGTGGTCCTGATGGAGATGACACCTGGAGATCCATTCTGTCGTCATCCTGAGTGCGGGCCCTCCATCTCTGGGTCCGAGATTCATGCTATTGGGCTTATTGGTTGTCTATTTCTTTTTATTCCTAAGTAACATTCCTTTGTATGAATATATCCCAGTTCTATCAGTGCTATTTGACAACTTGAAAAATAGAGGTTCTAACAACCAGGAGATATTTTTGGCATGCCTAGATTAAATATGTAAGACTGTTTTAGTTTTTTATCCCATTTTCCTTAACAAGCTTTTATTGAGTGCTTTCAGGATCAAATACTGTGTTCAGGAATGAGGATATAAGGCTGTGTAAATCGTTGGCTCTTCCCGCCGGTTAGTTTAGCTGATTGAGGAAAAGACAGTTGTATTATCCCAACCTGATGGAAACCACGTCAACAGCTTAAGTTTGAACAGCTTAAGCCTGCTAAATGGTGTCAAAATTTGAAGCATCAAAGGATCCAGATGGCAATAAATATCCCTACAGATCTGCTGAAAGAAATCTCCGGACCATCTTGCATCTCAAAGTCTTGCCCCAGGTTACAGGCACCTGGCTTTAAAAAGCATCTCAGCCTGAGAGTCAGGTCCCTCAGGTTCTATTTCTGGTTCTGCTACTGTTTTGCTAGGTAGCCTTGCACAACACAGAGAACATGCCCTTCCTACAAAGCAAGAGGTGAGAAGCTGAGGAGCCCTCCTGGTGAAACACTCTCATATTCCAAGTGAGGATGGGTCCCAGGAACCAAAGGCCTCCTCTCCCAGAGTCTAAGCATTCCTTTCCCTACTGCCAAAGCTGTTCATTTTAGTGCATAATTGGAGCTCTGATTTTGATATGGCCAAAGGGTTTGCCACTCCTTCCCTCACTGTGTGTTAGTCACACAGGCGGATCCAACTCTTCGGGACCCCGTGTACTGTAGCCCACCAGGTTTCTCTGACCATGGGATTCTCCAAGCAAGAATGCTGGATTGGATCGCCATGCCCTCCTCTAGGGGATCTTCCTGACCCAGGAACAGAACCCAGGACTCCTGCGTTGCAGGCAGATTTTTTTATACTACTGAGCCACAAGTGAAACCTCACTACCTGGTGTGAACTCAGAAGTCAAAACTTAGATGGTTTACATTGTAAAAGCTTTGAAAGTTGTTCTACTGTAATGTTTCTGCAGCCATGAAATTAAAAGACACTTACTCCTTGGAAGGAAAGTTATGACCAACCTAGACAGCATATTAAAAAGCTGAGACATTACTTTGCCAACAAAGGTCCGTCTAGTCAAGGCTGTGGTTTTTCCAGCAGTCATGTATGGATGTGAGAGTTGGACTGTGAAGAAGGATGAGCGCCAAAGAATTGATGCTTTTGAACTGTGGTGTTGGAGAAGACTCTTGAGAGTCCCTTGGACTGCAAGGAGATCCAGCCAGTCCATCCTAAAGGAGATCAGTCCTGGGTGTTCTTTGGAAGGACTGATGCTAAAGCTGAAACCAATACTTTAGCCACCTCATGTGAAGAGTTGACTCATTGGAAAATACTCTGATGCTGGGAGGGATTGGGGGCAGGAGAAGAAGGGGACGACAGAGTATGAGATGGCTGGATGGCATCACTGACTCGATGGACGTGAATTTGAGTGAACTCTGGGAGTTGGTGATGGACAGGGAAGCCTGGCGTGCTGCAATTCATGGGGTCACAAAGAGTCGGACACGACTGAACGACTGAACTGAAGTGAACTGAATGTTTCTTAATTCACGTTGCAGTAGAGAGAACTGGGTGGGCGCACAGGCCGGAGACTGTAGGTACAGAAACCTGGGCCTCCAGGGGTAGGTAGAGGGTCGGGCAGATGCTGCACTCATCTGGAGAGGCGGTCTCAGGGGCTGGCCTACTGGAGAACTACATTTCCCAGGAGCACTGGTGGCCTGGCGAGCGAGGCACGCGCCCTGAGCGGGCGCACTGACTCCAATCGCGCGGAAAACACGCCAGCCTGATTGGAGGTCGCTGTCACGGAGCATCCCGGGGCTCGGAGGACAGCGTGCGCGCGGAGGCCACCTTCTTTGTGACTCGCGGCGCCGCTGGGGCCCGCCCCCCGAGGCGGGGCCGGATCGCACGCCCGTGCGCCGCGCCCGTGGCGGGGGCGGGGGGTGGTGGTGGCGGCCGGCGCCTCCCGCGGGGGCGGGGCGGCGGGTTTCGCGTCGACACCGCCTTCCTGCCCCGCCCCGCGCCGGCCCGGCCCCCGCCCCTCCTTCCTGGAGCCGGAGCTGGAGAGGCGGCGGCAGTGGCGCTGGCGGCTGCTGCCGGTCAGGGGGGGCGGCGAGCGGCCCGCGCGACACGCGCCGGCCCGACCCTCTGCTGTGATCTGCGCGGCGCAGGGGGTCCGGCTCCCTGCGGCGGGATGTTCTCCCGGAGGAGCCACGGGGATGTGAAGAAGTCCACCCAGAAGGTGCTGGACCCCAAGAAGGACGTGCTGACCCGCCTGAAGCACCTGCGGGCGCTGCTGGGTGAGGCGCGGCGCGGCCGAGGGCGCGCTCCTGCTGGGATCGGGCGGGGGTCGTCGGGCTGCGATACCGGGCCGGGGGAGCAGACCCTCCGCGTGGGTGCCGGCGTCCCCCTGAGTTGTAAACTTACCCCTCCTCCCCCGGGGCCTCGGAGCCGGGCTGCGGTGGGACGGTCCCCTCCCCAGCAAACCCTGGGGGTCGTCGCACGCACCCATCGAACTGTCATCTCCCCTCCCAGTTCCTAATTTTAATGTTTGAGTCCGAGACCCTAAGTGGTCCCAAGTGTGGTCCCAGCGCAGACTGAATTGAACTGTCATCTCCGGCCCCCCACCCCCACCCCCCGCCCTGCCACTTTTAATTTTACCTTTTTTTGAGTCTGATCCTCCAGTAGACTGAGCCTCCGAATGGCCTCGGGATAAATTTAAGTGTCACCTCTCTTCCCGTGGATCTGGTTGATTCGGTTTCTTTGTGTCCATGGTGTGAAGGGGGCTCCTCGTGATTGCTAGGAGGGAGGGGTGACTTTCCTGGGTTCCAGGAGGCTGCTTATGCTTTATTGTCAAGATGACCCTGACGGTTTTGTGGCTTCTTGCGTTTTTGTGAGCCCATTGGGTGGAGGAACTGCAGACCCCAGGGTGGGCCTGCACTTGACCTGGGATGAAGCTCACCCCTGTGGGTGTCAAGTGTTCCCAAGGCCTCCGTTCACCTGCCACCTGTGATCTGTAGCCAGTTTGCTCCGCTGTTATTTGTTTTCTCTTCTACCTCCTTTAGTTTTAATTTTTGTTTAGAATGTAAACACCTTTACTGTCTATACTTCTCTTAGTGTATTTGGGGGCTATGAAAAAGATACTTTGTTTCTTCTAGATGTCTTTTTTTTCTTCTTGAAAGGAGCAAAATCACCTGATTTAGGGCACAAAGTCTTGATGTGTCTGTCACTTGAGGAAAGAGCATAAGAGAATTCATTGTATCCGTGAGAATTTTAAATAAAGCTCTTGTTCATGAGATTAAAAGTTGCAAATGATTTCTATTTATACTGTGAAGTACCTCTAAGGAAGAAAAAGCCACACACCTAGTTTTGCCAAGTGAAGTTTTTCACATTCTCAGATTCCTTGAGATGCCACTGCCGGCTTGGTCAGTTTAGAATAAAATGTAAATTAGGTACTGTTAGAGGGATTAGCTTTCAAGACTTTTGAAAGTGAAATGCAGTCTTGGTAAACTGAGCTTTCTACTTCCTGTACTGAAATACCAGGCACACACAGGTTGTATTGTGTGGGGCTCTTTAGTGACTGATTAACACCTACTGCAGGGACATTATTGATAATGGAGAGCAGAGCAAAGAGGTATTTTAAAGCAGTTGATGCTTGGGGACTTACTCTGTGGTAGAGAACTTGAATTTGTGTTCAGTCCAAGTGTACAGGATTAAGTTGGCTACATTTTACAAAGGCAGAATCCATTAAACCTAGATGTTGGGTTTCTTAGAGACACATAGTACCTTGTTACCGTTCTGAGAAAGTAATTAATTTTCAAGGCCCTGTGGTTTCACTTGAAAGTGTCTGATTTTGAGGAACTTTGTTTTGTCCTTTCATTGAGACATCTGACCTCAGTTTTGTATCCTGGAGGGGCCCTTTCATATTCCTTATGTATACTGTTGTTGTTATTGTGGATTGGCTTGGTGTACTTCGTTTGTTACTGTAGTCTTTATTTGTAGGGACTAGATTTTTGTGCACATGTCTGAGGCATTCTGATTCATACTGTTTAGTGTAAACTCTTGCCTACAACTGTGGGTTTAAAGGCTTTAAAGACAAATAGTACAGCAATGTGGTAGTCCCACCACATCACATACCCTATTGATTTGCTACTTTATGGAAAAGTCTACTTAGAAAAAAAGACCTTCTGATCTAAAAGCTAGGACTTAGCCAAGATCAAGAAACTATTTGAATCAGGATTGACATACACACACCCAGGTGGCTCAGTGGTAAAGGATCTGCCTGCCAATGCCGGAGACACAAGAGATGCAGGTTTGGTCCCTGGGTTGGGAAGATCCCCTGGAGCAGGAAATGGCAACCCACTCCAGTTTTCTTGCCTGGAAAATCCCATGGACAGAGGATCCTGGCGAGGTACAGTCCTTGGGTTCGCAAAGAGTCAGACACAACTGAACACACACGAACATATATGCAAGATAGATTAACTAATAAGGACCTACTGTATAGCCCAGGAACTCTACTCAGTACACTGTAATGTCCTATATGGGAAAAGAATTTTAAAATTCTTTTGTATATGTATATGTATAGCTGATTCAGTTTGCTGTACAGCAGAAACTAACGCAACATTGTAAATCAACTATACTCCAATAAAAATTAAAAAAAATAGAAAAAGACCAGATTTGTGTTTACCAGAGGCAGGATGTTGGGGGGAGGGGCCGGGGGAGGGGGGAGATAATTGAATGAATGCAGTCAGAAAGTACGAACTTCCCGTAATAAAATAAATGACTAGGAATGTAACGTGCAATGTGGTGACTGTCGTTAACACTCCTGTATGTTATATATGAAAGTTGTTAAAAGAGTAAGTCTTAGGAATTCTCATCCGAAGAAAGAGCATTTTTCCTATTTCATTACTTTTTATCTCTCTGAGATGATGGGTGTTCACTGAACTTTCTGTGATAATCATTTTGTGGTCTATGTAAGTCGAATCATTATGTTGTACACCTTAAACTTACACAGTGCTGTAAGTCAAGTTATGTCTCAATAAACCAGCAGGAAACAAAATAGATATATTTGCAAAGAAAAAAATCATTTGAAGGAAATGAATCGAAATTATTGTTGTATTTTTATCTGTATATGTAGATAATGCTCTTGCTTTTCACATATTTTCAAGTGATAAGACCACATTAGTTTTTAAATACAAAGTCGATACCGCTGACTGGGATCTGTAGCCTGCGGCTGCACGACCTTGGGCCAGTTCCTCAGCCCATCTGTGAAGCTCAGTTTCTTCACTCTGTGAAGTGGTTGTGGTAATGTCTGCCTCGTAAAGGTGATTGTGAGTGTACTGTAAGAGCTGTTTCAGCTCCGAGTAGACATTTTACAGTTTCCTCTCTCGTCACTTCTTTCCTGTCATTAATAGGCTAGGACGAGCCTTTTGATAGGCTGTCCCTTCTCCTTTCTCGTTTCAGTAATTGTGATTGATCCTTTCCCTCTTCATAAAAGGTAGTCCGTATTTAAGACAACTGGCTGGGAAAGTTACAGTTAGTTGTGAAGAGGAGCGTATTTATTCCTATCACGGCAATGACTCCAGTTAGAACTTAACGTAGCTGCTTTGACTTGGCTGTATATCGTAGATTGGCCTGATATTATTAACTTTATATTAAAGGATGGGGGAGAACTGAGACCAGGAGGGGCTTGTTGGGGGCCAAACTAGGCATTGAATGTTGTGAATGTATTATCTAAGTTGGAGAAAGAACAAAGAGCTCTTCGATTCCCAACTCCCAGGTCTCCTTACGTTGTTGAAATTATCCTCAGGAAAGAAAATAAGTAAACAAAACAAAACTGAAATACTGTGTATTGCTCTCTTGCTGCTGCAGAGATTCTGTGCCTAATAACAAGCTGAGTGCCTACTATTAAATAGGGTTTAGGCATGGCATTGATGTGGCAAGAACAATAGGTATAAAATATTTACTAGTAAGCATATAATGTGTTATGTAATTAGATAGTGGCTTATATGGTGGACTCCATTATAGGATTTCAAGGTGCAGAAAAGATCATTAATAACAAAGATGGGGGGACTTCCCTTGTGGTCTAGTGGTGAAGACTCCGCATTTCCAATGTGGCTTGGGTTCCATTCCTGCTTGGGGAACTAAGATCCCATATGTTGAGTAATGTGGCAAAAAAAGCCTCCAAAACACTACTAAGACCAAAGATAGGGCATCTTGAAGGAGGTTTTACTCGTACCAGGACCTAAAGAATGACTAAAGATTAGACTCACTTATATGTGAGCCATAGGTGTAATTTAAACTGCTCTGGTAGCCGCATCTAAAAAGGTAAAAAAAGAAACAGGTGAGGAACTTCCCTTGTGGTCCAGTGGCTAAGACTCCACACACCCTGTGCAGGGACCCTGGGTTCAATCCCCGGTCAGGGAACTAGATCCCACATGCTGTAACCAAAGACCCAGTGCAGTCAAATAAGTAAATAAATGAATAAAATAAATATTTAAAAATAAAAATATTACAGAAAGAAACAGGTGACATTAATTTTAGTAATACCTTTTATTTAACCTTATACATCTGTTTCATTGTGTTCTTGCCTGGAGCATCCCAGGGACGGGGGAGCCTGGTGGGCTGCCGTCTGTGGGGTCGCACAGAGTCGGACACGACTGAAGTGACTTAGCAGCAGCAGCAGTCCAAGTAAAATGTTCAATTTTTCCGTTATCTTCACATAACACGTCTTGGAAGTTGTGCATGTACTGTTCACGTGCAGCATCCTCCAGTCAGACGGGCCGCATTTCCAGTGCTGCGGAGCCACTCGTGGCCAGCATGGCCTGCTGGGCAGAGCAGGGTTAGATTTAGGGAAAGTCAAGGGTTGGGGAGAAGGCAATGGCAACCCACTCCAGTACTCTTGCCTGGGGAATCCCATGGGTGGAGGAGCCTGGTAGGCTGCAGTCCATGGGGTCGCTAAGAGTCGGACACGACTGAAGCGACTTAGCAGCAGCAGCAAGGGTGGGGAGGGCTTTTCCAGCCGAGAAGGGGAGGAGCTGGTGGTGGAGATGCACCTGGGAGGTGATGCATGAGAGCAAAGAACCTCGGACACGGAGGACTCGGTGCTGGAACCCTGGCCCTGAGAGCGTCTGCAATGTCAGAGCAGTGGCTGGAGTGGCGTATAGGCCAGGGGTGAGGCAGGACGGGGAGGTGGACTATGATGTCATGGAGGAGACAAGGAGGGGTAGCCTGACCGGGTAGAAGCTGAGGCAATTCACAAGGGGTTGGAAGCTTCAGTTTTATCCTGCAGGTGAGAGGGTGCCCTTGGAGAATTCTTAGCAGGTCACATGATAAGATTTGAGAACTGCCTCCCTGCCAGCAGGGCCAGGATAGAACTGGGCTGGTGGGAGGGCAGGGAGACCTTGGGAAGGTAGGCAATGGAGGAGCTGACGGATGACAACTGGAGAAGAAGGTGGAGTCATGAAGGACCCCAAGGCAGAAACTAGTGATTCTAGATTCAAGGGTGGTTTGCAGAAACTGGACGAGGAGTGATGAATCTGAAGGAGAAGAGGTTTGGGGTCGGGGCCACAGCCCAGTCAACTCTAGTGACCCCAAGGTTCAGACCAAATAATTTGGAACTAGAGAGGAGAGAATAGCTGCTCACCGATGCTCTTTATGCCCATAGAACACAATCGAATATTTTGATGCTTCCTTCTGTGCATCTGTTGCTTTAAGTAGGGACAAGTTCACTTATTCACACGTTGTAAATGTTGCCTTTTAAACTTCCTGTTAGCTTTTACCTGTGTCTTGTTCCTTTTATTTTTATTAACGACAGGTATTCATTGAGACTATCCTCTGGTGATTAAATAGTTTCCTTTCTGGCAACCCACTCCAGTATTCTTGCCTGGAGAATCCCATGGACGGAGCAGCTTGGTGGGTTACAGTCCACGGGTCGCAAAGAGTCGGACACGACTGAGCGACTTCACTTTCACTTTCACTTGTCTTCATCAATCCTTTTTTCCTTTTTTTTTTTTTTAACTTTTTCTTTCTTTCTCGGGTGTAAATACTACTACTCTAAACATCTTGGGAAATGGCTTTTTCTGCATTTTGCATTGTTTCCTTAGAATAGATTCACTGAAGTCAGGTTGCTGGGTTGAGCGTGCTTATGCCTTGATTCACTGTGCTCTCCTCAGTGTTGTTCATGTGCTGTCTGGCAGCAAGGGTGAAACAGTCAAATCCTCTGTAATCTGACCAGCAGTAAACACCTTGTTGGGAGAAGGAAGTGGAAACCCACTCCAGTATTCTTGCCTGAAGAATTCCGTGTGGACAGAGGAGCCTGGCGGGCTGCTGTCCCTAGGGTTGCACAGAGTGGAACTCGACTGAAGCGACTTGGCAGCAGCAGCGGCAGCAAATACCTTGTTAGAATTTGATCATTGATGTTAGGTAGTGGGGGTGCCACGGATAGAGCCAGAGGGGCTGGGAGGAGACCCTAGCTAATAACAGCACAAGGTGAGTTTGGTGTGATATGTGTTGCGTTTGAGTGGAGAGGAGAAGATGGTTGGATGGCCTCACCGACACGATGGACATGAGTTTGAGCAAGGTCCGGGAGTTGGTGATGGATAGGGAAGCCTGGTGTGTTGCAGTCCATGGGGTCGCAAAGAGCTGGACACGACTGAGTGACTGAACTGAACTGTATTGAGTTTGAGAAAAAGGCGAGATCCAAATGGGACCATCGGGGAAATTGTTAGACGTGGGGTCTGGAGCTTAATGAGGGGTTAGGAGGCTATGACATGGTTGTTTATCAGCGTCATGATCTCACTGGGTTGTCCCCCAATTTCTGATGATGTTGGTGTTCCCACCCCCAACCTGAAAATGGGGAAACTGAGGCTCCCAGAGGTGGACTCCTGCCCATAAGGAGCAGGGCTGGGAGTCATAGGGTTGTACATCTCATGTCGTGCTTTTGCTAGTTATCCTGACTCAAAAGCATATTTACATACCAGGGAATATATTTTCCCACCAGAATGAATGTTAACGCGTAAACCAAAGCCCCTCAGTCTTCGCATGTCTCCCAGACATGTTGCTGTGAGTTTCGATGCCCTCTTCCTCGTCTGTTTTTACCGTATTGTTCTAGGCAGACCTTGAAGCCGTATTTGATATGAACATAACAGAAGATGAAAAGACTCCTCCTGTGTTTTCGTGTTTGCTGGCCTCTCCGTGTCCTTGGCAGCCATCACAGGTGGTAAAATATTTCCTTGTGGACATTAGTGCCACATGGACACTCTGCAGCCACCATGAAGCTGGGGCATATAACTCCAGGCCCTTCAGGCAGTCTTGGGATGGCTTCTCTCTGGTGACCTTGTTTGAAGCCAAGTGATTTTGCCCTAATGCTCCCTTTCTTCATTTTTCATCAGTTGCTCGTATACCTGTAACTTCTGGAGTATAAAATGAACTTTGAACACATATATGTCACACAGATACCCCACCCCTGCTCCTCAGGCTGGAGATTCTCTGATGTGAGAAAGGTGGACTTAGGATGAAAGTCTGACAGCTCAGATGTTTTCTTTGAGATAACTGAAAAAGGCTGCCTTTGACCTTTTATTCTAGGAGGAGGGGTAATTGGTAGGTCCAGAGTATTTTGGATAAAACCTTTTATAATTTTTATTTTGCCTTTGACCTTTTATTCTGGGAAGAGGGGTAATTGGTAGGTCCAGAGTATTTTAATGAAAACTTTTATAATTTTTATTTTGCTTGTAAATGCTTTATTTGCTGATAGACATACATAACTTCTACTAGTTGTTTAGCGTACTAGTCTTTAGTCTCCAAACTAAGTACCAGAGATAAAACTGTAGAGGACTGCTTATTGTATTTAAAAAATTGACTTTCAAAATAGCAAATTGATTCAGTTCAAAGTTTAAGATTGTCTTTAGAAGAAGCAATATGTTGCTGTACTGTAAAATTAAGCATAATCAAAGTATAAATGTAGTAAGCCACTGTCTTGTTTTTGGGTTTTTAAAAAATTTTGGTTTCCCATACTTTTTTTGAGTGTGTGTGCGTGGATGTGTGTGTGTGTGTGTCTGCTAGGCAGGGCTCTGTCTTTAGAGATTAATAAGGTACAAGCACGGAATTTGCAGTTTGCTAGGGGAGACAGACAAGTAAATGGCTACATTTCCACGAGAGTGTTGTTGCCTGAGCAGGGTGCATGGAAATGTATGGGGGGCTGCAGGTGAAGAGGAGGCACTTCAGAAAGCCCCTTGGAGAGCCTGGCAGTGCTTGCTGAGGGCAGGCGGGGCTGAGGTGGGTCTGGAATTGTGAATGCAGAAGTTTCCCATGTGGGCGGTTGGGGGTGAGGAGACTGCAGAAAAGAGGAGCTGGTGCAGAGGTGATGGCATGGCCACCCCGTGGCTGAGTGCGCAGGTTTTCACCCTATGCTGTGGGTGGATGTTGGGAATCCAGGCAGGAGTTTTAAACAGTGGAGAAGCCAAATCCAGTGTCTTCCCCCCGTGAATGGTCCAGGAGCCCCAGTCTCCCTGAGGTTTGAAACATGGATGCCTGGAGGGGGAGAGCTCCTCTCCTTTGAGATTACAGTCCTAGAGGATGTAGCCTGTGCTGCCTTTCCCTCCACGGGGAGAGCACCTGCCTTAATTGAATTCACTGTGAGAAGGAAGCAGAGCGGAGAGATGGAGAGTGAAGAGAGTCCATGGATCCTGTGTGCACCATCCCCACCCCGAGCTTCTCAGCTGTAGGAGCGCGGAACACCCTGGTTTTTCGCTCTGGCCAGCTTGAGTCCTATTTCTGGGCCTTGCCATGGGGAGAGCACACATTGATATGCCAGGAAGAGACTGGGAAATTCCAGATCAAGGATGGATGGGTCAGTGTGTGTGTGTGTAGATATGATTTTTACATTTTTTAAGACCTGGGAGAATTTGAGTTTATGTACATGTAGAAGAAGGAAATAATAAAAGAGCAAAATTGAAGAAATAGTAGAGAGAAAGGGGCTAAAAAGGTGAAAGTTGTGATCTGCTGTGGGATCCAGAGGGTGGGTCAGAACAGGCTTGACACAGGGGCTCCTCTCTGTCTGAGGCTGCTCGGAAGAAGCAGGAACCAGTTGTGGGATGACACGGTGGTGCAGGGACCTCTCGGACCATGGCTTCTGCTTTTTCTGTGAAGGTACGAGGGCAAGTCAACTGCTGACTAGTTTTCTCACTGGTATAGTGACAGGAACTGAAGGTGTCTTACTCCTTTTTCTTTGCCATGTATCTTCACAAAATAAACACTGTAATCGGAGAGGCTTTGTTTTTGTTCTTTGTGGGGGATGGGGATGATCTCATAAATGCAGTTTATCTTATGTAATTAAATGCTTGGCCAGAAGGGGGAAATGTATATGTATGTAAATTGGTTCAGTTCAGTTCAGTCGCTCAGTTGTGTCCGATCCTTTGCGACCCCATGGACTGCAGCATACCAGGCCTCCCTATCCATCACCAACTCCCAGAGTTTACCCACTCAGGTCCATTGAGTCAGTGATGCCATCCAACCATCTCATCCTCTGTCGTCCCCTTCTCCTCCCGCCTTCAATCTATTCCAGCATCAGGTCTTTTCAAATGAGTCAGTTCTTCAGATCAGGTGGCCAAACTCTTGGAGTTTCAGCTTCAACATCAGTCCTTCCAATGAATATTCAGGACTGATTTCCTTTAGGATGGACTATATATAAAAATGTATATGTGTAAATATGTATAAATATGATGTATATATATATAAATAAATAAAATGGGGACAGTTTAAGTGGTATGGATGCTGCCTAACCTTCCCGGGCGGTGGTGTGAGGAGGATGTGGCTGTGGCTGTGGACCCGGAGGTCCTCTTTCCTTCATGTCCCTCACTGTGGGAGCACCTTCCCTGATGCTTGTGGCTCCTATGTTTAAGGGTGATCGGGATTTTCTCCATTTTTACCTTTCAGATAGGGCTTCCCTGACTGGCTCAGAGGTTAAAGCGTCTGCCTCCAATGCGGGAGACCCAGGTTCGATCCCTGGGTCGGGAAGATTCCCCTGGAGAAGGAAATGGCAACCCACTCCAGTATTCTTGCCTGGAGAATCCCATGGACTGAGGAGCCTGGTGGGCTGCAGTCCACGGGGTCACAAAGAGTCGGACAGGACTGAGTGACTTTACTTACTTACTTACCTTTCAGATGACTTCACACCACCTGAGACGTTACTTGACTGTATTGATACCTCATATTCGTGTAGCTCTTCACACTCCTGCAAAATATTTTCTCATTTGATCAAATTGCGGCCTCAAGCAACTGGTTTATAAAGGAATTTTCCTTCTAGATCCTTAGTAGAGCCTTCTTTCTTCGTTCTGAATCTTGCTCTGAGGGCTTTGACTTTGATTTTTAGAAAAGAGATGTTTCATAACCACTTCACATCTTTTATGTTGTTTCAGAAACTGAGACCACATCTGAAAGACACAGAACACTATTTTAAAAGTAATTGTCATCTATAACAGTAAATGTGTACTTTGATTTTGCTTTTGCAGTTGCAGTTTAGTTAAAAAGAAGACAACCCTTTTGAAAAAGATAAGGATATTGTCTTCTGTTTAACTTTCAGCGATGGCACGTGTTTGCTGAGGCTCAACCATACTTTCAAGGACACAGCAGGTACCAGGACCTTGGCTTGTGCCAGCCGTGGGAGCTGTAAGAGGCTGTGCTCAGATCAGCTCCACTGCAGGGCCCCACTGACTGATGCTGCCCTTGGACCCACCTCCACTGGGTAGCCAGAGCCGGGCTCCTCCTGGGCTTCCTCCAACCAGTTACTGAGCACATGGGCTGCTCACGTGGTCATTCCTTGGAGACCGAGACGCCTGGGCCAGCAGCCCCTTAGACTTCTGCTGCCTCTCAGCCCCGCTTCCTCCCCTCGTCTGTGCAGGGCTCAGTCCGCCCTTCCCAGGTCCTCCTCTTTGTCCTTCACAGCATCTCCCTCAATCAACCTCCTGCGCGAACAGTCCTGTTTTGATATCCATTTCCCAGAGAACCCAGATGAATACCCGGTCCCTTCTAGAAGATGTCAGCCATCCCGTCCCGCGGAATTCTTCCAGGAGCCGACAGAGTCACGTCACATCTTCACACAAAGTGCCTTCACTCCTCTTCCTTGAAATGCTCTTTCCTCAGAATTCCCACAGCTTTTTGTGTCTTCCATTGGCATTTGTAGTGTTTGGTTTTATATTCTGCTCCTCTGTGTTCTGCCTGGTCTCGCTCACTAAATGATACTGATGCTAAATAACACTAAGAACACTAACAGCTTTTTGTACATCTTGATTCCTTTTGGTGACATGCTTCCGTATTTGTAATAATAACAAGTAGCATTTAATTGGCACTTTCCCTGTGCCAAGGACCACCAGAAATACTTTACATGTACTTTTAATTCTCTACCCTGTGGGGTGGGGAATATCATTATCTCCGTCTTCCTGATAAAACCCAGAGAAATTAAGAACATTGCCCAGCATTGCCCAGCTAGTGAATGGTAGCATCAGGATTGAACCCAGGCAGCTGGCTCCAGAATCCCGTGTTATTTTTTATCCAGCACCAGCCATGTGCCAGGCATTATACCCAGCCCCTGGGCATGCCTGAGCTTGCATTCAGAAAAACCAAAAATGCGACTTCCATGTACCCGGATCTGAGTCTGTGGGAGAGGAACAGCCATCTATATGGATGTTCAGAAAAATTTCTAAGAGCTTTCTTGTCCCAGACAGAGATTGTTTTCACTAGCCAGAAGTTCCCATCAATAAAGTAATAATTCAAGGGACTGCCCTGGCAGATGGGTGGTAAAGACTCCATGCTTCTGCTGCAGGGGCACAGGCTCAATCCCTGGCCGTGGAACTAAGATCCAGCATACTGTCTGGCATGGCCAAAAAATGAGTTGAGACCATGAATTAAGTTCTCCTGAAAGAAACCTCTCTCCTTCTGTGTGTGGGAACAGACCCATTCCTGGGTCCCCAGGGGAATGTTATTGTTGTTCAGTTGTTCAGTCATGTCCGACTCTTTGTGACCCCATGGATTGTGGCCCACCAGGCTCCTCTGTCCATGGAATTTCCCAGGCAAGAAGACTGGAGTGGGTTCCTATTTCCTTCTCCAGGGGATCTTCCCGACCCAGGGATTGACCTGCGTCTCTTGCATTGCAGGCAGATTCTTTACCTGGAGGGAGCCATGTCCAGCACATGTGGCCGGTCCTTCCTTGCCGTAGCAGTGGGTCATGATGAAGAGATGGGCTGGGGCCACCGTGGCCAGTGAGGCAGGAATGCTAGACTGCCCTGGGCCATGAGATTGGACCACACAGCAGCCCGAGCTTGTGACAGCGTGGAATGCACTGGCTATATCACCCTGAATTCTTGGAAGAGTCAGAGAGTAGGTACCTTAGGAAGTGCCCCGATATGGATAAGAAATGGAGACTAGCCAGTGGCTGGAAATGAATGAACACAGGAAAACATTGATGGGTCAATGCAGTGTTAATTTATCTCATGAAGCAGATGGACTGGGTGTCATGTACCTGCTAAATTAGGACCCTGTTTGTGCTCTAGGTTGTGTTAGTTTTTCTTTTTTAAAGAACTTGAGCCATTAAAAAAAGTTTTGTTTTGGCCATGCTGCATAGCTTACAAGATCCTAGTTCCCTGAGCAGGGATCAAACCCAGGCCCCCAGGAGCAGAAGCCCATGTCTATAACCACTAGGCCACCAGGGAACTCCCTCTAGGTTGTGTTTGTTAGTGGAAAGGCCTGAGGGAGTCTTGGTCTTCAGCTCAGTGATAATTGAAGAGATATGTGGTTTCTACGACCTGGTGTTGCTGCTGAATCAAAGGGGAATCTGCTCCACAGTTGGTGATGAGCCGTGGATTGAGCAGAAGTTAACGTGTGCTGAGGCTATCCCATCCAAGTGAGTCTGACTGTGATTGGAGATCTCATCACCTTTTTGCATTCAGGGGCGTCACACCATTGTTTGTTCCTGTGCAGCTCAGCTATCAAAAGGCTGGACAGAGATCATTTCCTCCTGCCCGACTGTATCATTTTTCAGCCCTTTGAGGTGAATGACGATTAGAGAAGCAGCTTTCCCTAAAGACAGCAGAAAAGTCCTCTAGACCTGAATCATCGCTTAGGCATTTATGTACAAAAAGTTTATCTGTTCTTACAGAAGAGGTCTATTCACAACGTTGGGCAGAGAAAGGTGAAATTATTTTCTGTTTTTAGTGCAGTTTCGTCCTGGTAAAGATACTACTTTTCTGTATTGCTTGGGTCTTGAATGTTCTTCAGGCTTGAAGAGTCAGACCCATTTGGAGGAAATTATGGTCGATATCATGTCTGCTGTGCTTTTCTTTTTTACGATAAATAATCAGACATTGAAAAAAAATCTCTGAAACACTCTGGCAGCTTTTTGGTTGTTTCTGAAATGAGTAATAGTTTTGTAGTTTTTTTCTGGTTGTAAAATCTTACATACTCATTTGACTTACATGAATAAGCAAAAAATCATTTAAGTGTGAAAAAGCTCTTCACATTCTTCAGTCCCCGGATAACCAGTGTTAAAATTTTGGTAGGCGTGTTTTTGTGCTTACTGTTGCTGATATGTGATCTCTATGTGTTGTGCCTGCACACAGAAACGCAGTTTTACACGAGTAGTCATTATGCACGGGCTGACACTCTGTTTCTGATCTGACATGCCTTGGACATTTTTCATATCAGTAAGTGAAGACTTACCTGATACTTAAATGGCCCTGTTCTGTCCCATGGGACTCACACAGCAAATTATCCACCACCCATTTCAGGTTGGGAATCCAGGTGCTCTGTCCTGTCAGCAGACCCAGGCTGGCGGGAGAAGGGTGGCTGCCTTTGGTTTCTCATATGAGGGACGAGAGACAGGCCTGACAGTGTCCTGGCTGATGATGGGGCAGAGGATGGCGGGGCGAGTTTCTGGAAGTAAAGAGAACCCCTTGCAAAAGGCTGTCTCAGTCTCTGCTGAATTAATTTCACAGAAAGGCCACCCTTTTAACCTGTCTTGGAGTGAAGGTCATTCCCCTTGCAGGCTGG
This sequence comes from Ovis canadensis, assembly GCF_042477335.2. Taxonomy (NCBI): domain Eukaryota; kingdom Metazoa; phylum Chordata; class Mammalia; order Artiodactyla; family Bovidae; genus Ovis; species Ovis canadensis. Next base: position 55,080,915 of record NC_091257.1, on the reverse strand, counting down.
CTCTGGTGTCCTAAATATACCAGCTTCTGGGTTCTCTTTGGAGGTTAGTAACTATTTGCTTCCTGGCTTTCTACCATTTCTCTCTTATGGACTTCAAAAAAATGGTGTTTCCAGGTGTACTTCCCTGCACTTCCTCCATCATTTTCTGTTAATGTTAGGCTCACTCAGGTAAGCAGTGAAGGAGAGCTGGACTGCCTGCCTGGGTTCCAGTCCTGGTGGGGACCTGACCCCGCTGACCCTCCCCTGCCTACTTCCTAGGGCTGATGGAGGTTTGAGTTAATATATACAAATCCCTTTTGTAAGCTGTTATTATGCTTATTAATAATGATTGTTTGACATAAGTAAGATGCCTCTCTCTGCCCTCATCACCTCTCTTCTGCCTCCTTAGTTGTTAGAAGTAAGCTGGAGCTGTTCCCATTTAGCTCCTATTTTATTTATTTTTATCTCTAACTCTTTCCCTCCTGAGTGAATCTGACTGTAATATAGGCCAATTCAGATCAAGAAAAGTGTAGTGCATTATTATGTGTAAAATAGATAACTAATGAGAACCTACTATATAGTCAGGGAACTCAACTGAATATTCTGTGGTGACCTAAATGGGAAGGAAATGCGAGAAAGAGGGGTTGTATGTATACGTATAGCTGCTAACACTTTGCTGTACAGCAGAAGCTAACACAACATTGTAAAGAAATTATATTCTGATTTTAAAGAAAGAGAAAGAAAAGTAGAAACAGTTATGCGTTGCCTTAAAAAATCAGATGAAACTTGCTTCCTACAAAAGAAGAGATATATGAAAATGTATAAACTATTATGTATAAATTAAACTAGAAGGATATATTGTACAGCACAGGGAATATGCCAATATTTTATAATAAACATGAAGTATAATCTTTAAAAATTGTGAATCACTATATTGTACACCTGTAACTTATTGTATATCAACTATACTTCATAAAAAGTGAATGTATATAAAATACATTAGTTTTAAACATTATATTTTATTGGTGTATATATTTTGTTTTATTGTGTTGGCACTTGATATCTGTTAATAATAAAGTTTTAGAAGCCTGCATTTAAGAGAGGTGTGTCAGAAATGTTTAAAAATAACTCTACTTTTAAAAACTTTAGCTCTAGGTACATGGAGTATATCTTTATCAGAATCACTTTTACATGGGGACTATCAATCTAGAGTAACAGAGTTTTAGCATCTTTTTGACCTCTAGAATTTTACTTTCTTCATCTATCTTACCATATAGGTATAAAGAAATGAAAATAAGACACCTTAGGAAATGAAGTGGGTGAATATAGCTTTTACAACTTTTCAGTTATACTAGGATTTGTTTCTACTGTCAGAATCTGCAAAGATGTTTTTGGATACAGGCAACAAAAACCCAAGTGTAAGCATAAACGAAGAAGAATTTTTTTTCTCCTTTAAAAATCGGCCCCAAAGCATGTGACCGCAAGCCAGCTGGCACGGCGGCTCAGCGATGTGACCGTCCACAGGCTCCCCCTCCCTGCTCTGCCCTCCCTAGTGTCCTCCTCCATGTGGCAGGTCTGTCCTCTGAGTGGCAAAATGCGGCTCGGGCATCGCGCCTGGACAGAATGTCCAGAGAAGCACTTGCGCTTTGTGTCCCTTTATGAACCGTGACCCTTTCCTGGCATCTCCACCAGAATTCTTCCCAGTGCTTGTAGGGTCACAGGCTTGAGCCTAAACTCATGGTTGGTGGGGGGCAGGGGGGCTGTTCCCACTGTAATTGACTCCCCAGCATCGGGTCACCCACCCCTGCCCCAAGAGGACACAGTTCTGTGGGGTGGATGGTCCCTGAACAAATGGGTCTGTTAGGAAGACAAGGGTCTGCCGTGGGCTTGACTGGACGTGGGGGGCCAGAGGGGAAACCGGAGGGCCTGCTCCAGGCCACTCTCGCTTTCAGTTTAAATTCTACAGAGAACATCTATGGAAATAGTCCATTATGATACAAATTTGAATATATGTCTGTTTTCAGGGGAAATTTCTTAAAAATTTAAAACAGCCCAACACAGCTATAACAATGTGTCATAATAACAAAACCATCAGCAGAGCGAAAGTGAGAGTTTGAGTTTTCGTTTCAATTTCTGCAAAGAGGAATATGTAGTTTAGGTCCCTGCGTGCTTCCAGAAGTATCAGTGTTACGTCTGTGTTCTAGGCTCTTCCTTCTGCTGGGCTTGGCTCGTGGTGCTTGGGCACTGGGTTACTAGCACAACAGCTGTTAGCCCTGAGACATCTGAGAACTGGGTGAGCGGTGTGGAGCCCCTTGCAGGGGGTGCTTGAGTGGGTGGGTTTAAAGTGCTTGTTTTGTTATACATGTACAAACCATTCTTTCATGTATGTGCATGTGTACTAAGTTGCTTCAGTCGCGTCTGACTCTTTGCGACCCCGTGGACTGTAGCCCGCCAGGCTCCTCTGTCCATAGGATTCTCTAGGCAAGAATACTGGAGTGGGTTGCCATGCCCCTCCTCCAGGGAGTGGGGTTGCCATGCCCCTCCCAACCCAGGGATTGAACCTGAGCGTCCTGCGTTGGCAGGTGGATTCTTTACCAGTGAGCCACCTGGGAAGGCTTCTTTCACATATACTCAGTACTTTAACAAGTATTTGGTATCTGTCACATGGCTGTGCAGAAATAAATACTTTCAGTTGGATTAAGGGTGAAACTGAAACTGGGGTTTTATTGAATGAGTATGATCGGGAAGGGCAGGGTGATTAAAAAGATGGACAGTGGATGCTCAGTGGTGACCTAAATGGAGAGGAAATCTTAAAAAAAAGGAGGGGGATATTTGTTTACGTAGAGCCGACTCACTTTGCTGTACAGTGGAAACTAGCACAACGTTGCAAAGCAACTATACTCCAATAAAAATTCAAAAAATAAAGATGGACTGTGGAAGCCGCATTAGATCAACAAAGAAGTGAAGACTTCACAGGGATTATTGATCAGGGTGGTAGGGTCATTAGCTTCAAGGGCCCAGGAAGGTTGAAGAGTTGTCAGAATTAGGTTTTCAGAAGGAGTGAGCAGGAGAGGTAAGGAGTGGAGGTTGGAAGGATGCCGGGGTGGCAGAGGGAGTAGAGGATAACCTCCGTGGAGACATGAAGTGGGGCATCGCCTGTGTGAGTGTGGAGATCAGCGCCGGATGTGGGGACAAAGACAGTGAGCCAGACCCTAAAATCTTCCGGAGAGTGTGCGGGGGGCAGTGAAGGGTAGCTTATGCAGCCCCTGGGACTGGAGCCCTCCACCTGCTGTGTACCTAAGCATCTCTGTGCACACAAGGGTTTTGTATTTGCATATAGTCAGTCCAAGGACATTTTTTTAGGTCTGCATATACATAGATGCATTTTCAGATGTGAATTTCTCTTAGATGGTAATGATGATGGGAAAAGTGTTGAGTTACCACTGAAGCACAGTCGGCACGCCTGCTCTCTTATAACTGATTCCCTCCTGAGTCTTGAAAAGGCTTCATTATGAGGACTTTGCGTCCTCCCTAGGTGAGTTCCAGGTCGGTTACCTGCCCTTGGCATGGTCCTGCACACTCAGGAGGTTCTAAACTCTCCCAGCTGGTGTCAGGAGAGGGCGTCCCTGCCTGCCCAGACTGTGCTAGTGTTGCTGAAACTTTTCTGTGGAAGGTGGTTTGTATCATGGGGGAACCCCTGTTATCTGACCCCATTTTTTCTGCTTTTCATTCTTGGACAAGGAGACAGTGTGTGGTCCTTGGGGGCAGCTCTTCATGGGGTCACCACAGCCTGTGACACTTCTTAGTGGTGAGTTTCTTTTTCTTTCACCATCAACGTTTCTATAACAACCAAGACAACCCATTCCAAATCTCAGGCTTCGAGACCTTACGGCAGCAAGTGTCTGTTTTATTCCCTCACCTGTCTGCATTGCTGCATGGTTCTGCCCTGGCTGCAGGTTGCTCTGCTCCAGTTTTCTCATTTCTTTTTTGTTTAAATCTTAATTGATTTGCAATGTTGTGTTAGTTTTGGGTGTACAGCAAAGTGAATCAGTTATATGTATATATCTACTCTTTTTAGATTCTTCCCATGTAGGTCATTAACAGAATATTGAGTAGAGTTCCCCATGCTATATAGTAGGTCCTTCTTAGTTATCCATTTTATCTATAGTACTGTGTATATGTTTACCTCAACCTCCCTGGACCAGACACTACCTGAGGCTCTGCAGCCACTGCTGAATCAGGCTCCTGATGACTGGTGGTCCACAGCAGGTCGGGAGCTCAGCCCGGATCAGTGTGGGTGGGCGTTTTCTAAAGGTGTGGATGGAGGGTGGGAATAATTTGTGGCATTTTTTAGAGAGAGAGGGAGGGAGGATGGAGACCTAGGCAGCTGTGAAAAGGCTGAAACCACTAGGCTCTCATTAGCCCTATGCAAGGGCACATTACTCATGATGTTCATCCCGGTCGGTGTTTTCTGTCTCGTGTCTGACTTGTTCTCATTGTTCCTGAATTATGTTTTATGAAGTCGCCACATCCACCCTGAGTTTTTCGCTCAGTCCCCTTCCCTCTCACCAGTGTGTGATGTTGAGCATCGTATTTGGGTGCCAGCATCTAGGGAATGTGAGTGAATGACACCATCTGCACCCACACGCAGCCGTGTGGGCAGCGCTAGGGTGGCTCTGAGCCCTGGGGCGGGTGGGGGAGGGAGGGCTGGAGGATCGGGAGTCACTCCCTACTTGGGAGGAGCTGTTCTGAGCCCATACTTCCTCTTTGACAGCGTCCACCAGGGCCCCTGAGTCTGAGAAGAGTATTCCCTCTTCCCTTGGTACTTCCGGGTGTGCTGAAGCTGGTTTTAGTGATCTGGGTTATAGTGATCAGATCCTAAAAGGAGTAGGATTGCTACTGAAAAGGACCATATGTAGGAGGAAGTAGAGGGACAGCCTCCCTGGCTTTGGAGCGTCTGCTGCTGAACTGGGATGAAGTGCTGTCTCTTATCAAAGTTCTCATTAAGTGGTTGAGTTTCATGAGTCATTGACTTTTATGACTTCACAGATGAAGCTGGGTTGTTCCTGGCTAGTTCGGTGGCCTTTGCCTGGAGCTAGGTAATTGTAAGACAACTAACATTTATTTAAATAATGCTGACTCTGCGTTTAGAGGCATCTTACCTGTCTGTGTTCATTTTATCACACAGGAACTATTGTTGGCCCCCATTTCTCAGGTGAGGAATTTGAGGAACAGCGTGTTTAAATAACTTGCCCAGGTCCTGTGGCTTTTGTACTTGAAACCAGGCGGCCTGCTCCAAAGGTTTTTTTCACTCCAGCTTTGCTACTGTCTTCCAACTAAATGTAGGGAAATAACTGTCAGCAGGAGGCTTAGCTGGACAGGGGAGGGTAGCTTTTGGTGTGGAATACAGATTATTTTTTCAGATATAATGGGAATATAATAGACACTGTTCATTGGTTGTTGGATGGTGGTCAAGGAGAATGAGAAATTAAAGGAGGTTTCTTTACAAATCCCGGAATGACCCCCAGCTCTGTGAAGCTGTCCTGTGGTTGCTCCTCTGTGGTCAGTGTGAATGCACTTGCCTGGAGTGCATTTGTGAGGCCAACAAGGCCAGGTGCTAGCGTCCGTGTTGGACATACCAGGACTTCCCCTCTTTCCCACTTCCTTACTGGCCCCACAAGGCGGTGGGAAGGTTGCTAAGGTCCCTCCCGGCGAGCCAAGTGGTGCCCATTCTCAGGCCCATGCTGTCCCCGCATGTCTTGGGGTCTTCTCTCCCTCTTGCTTCTCTCCATCTGCTCCCCTGCATAGCCCTTCCCCAAGGAGATGACATTTCTCTATGTTCCTGATCCGATTTCTGGGTTTGACTTATTCCCACGTGTCTCTGAGGCTCTTGTGCAGCTCATGTTCGGGCTGGAGCCCCAGATGGGAGTCTTCCCCACATTTATGACTGGCCTGGTACCTTGGGCAGGTTACGGATGATCCTGAATCTGAAAGGTTTTTTTTTTTTTTACTTGACCACACCTCCCTCACCTCCCTCATGGGGTTGTTGTTGTTGTTCAGTCACTAAGTGGTGTCCCACCCTTTGTGACCCCATGGACTGCAGCATGCCAGGCTTCCCTGTCCTTTACCATCTCCTAGGGTTTGCGCAAACTCTGGTCCCTTGAGTTGATGATGCCATCCTACCATCTCATCCTCTGTCTCCCTCTTTTCCTCCTGCCCTCAATCTTTCTCAGCATCAGAGTGTTTTCCCAATGAGTCGACTCTTTGTATCAGGTGGCCAGAGTATTGGGGCTTCAGCTTCAGCATCAGTCCTTCCAGTGAATATTCAGGGTTGATTTCCTTTTAGGATTGGCTGGTTTGATCTCCTTGCTGTCCAGGGGACTCTCAAGAGTCTTCTCCAGCACCTGCAGTTCAAAAGGATCAATTCTTCGGTGCTCAGCCTTCTTTATGATCCAACTCTTACATCCATATATGACTACTGGAAAAACCATAGCTTTGATTATATGGACTTTTGTTGGCAAAGTGATGTCTGATTTTTACTATACTGTCTAGGTTTGTTGTAGCTTTTCTTCCAAGGAGCAAGCACAGGGTTAGGGTGGTTAGGGTCAAATATAGTATATCCATGAAAGTGTCTTTTAAAGAGTAAATATACAGTATTATTAGTAGTTCCAACCTTCCCATTTGGCCTTCACTCCCTGCTTTGAGGCCCAGCCTGGATTTTGGTCCTGTCATTTCCGTTACTTGATTGTGTCCCTGTTTCTGGGGGCCCCTGCATCTTATTCTGTTCAAATTTCCTAGCACTTGGCACAGGCCTAGTTTGCAGGGGGAGGGGCCCAGTCGTGTTTGAATGAGCAGGTGAAGAGCATCTTTCTAAAGGAAGTTTATGGTCATTTTTTATTTCCTGAACAGTCCTCTTATTATAATATCTATGCATCTTGAAGTTAAAAAGCAGACTGTCCTGGTGGTCCAGTGGCTAAGAGTCTGCTCTCCCAGTGCAGGGGACCCGGATTCACTCCCTGATCAGGGAACTAGATCCCACATGCCACAACTGAGGGTCCTGTGTGGCCCAGCTAAGACCTGGTGCAGCCAAATAAATTTTAAAAATTATTAAAAAAAAAAAAAGGCAGCTCTGTGATCCTGTCTGTGTGCCCTGCTACTGGGCACTAACTCCCCATGCCTGAGGCCACCTTCTCCAAGAGCTGTGCTTTCTAAATAGTCATCTCATGAGTCTTGTGTTTTATAAAAAGAATAAGACAGCTAAGGGAATCAGTCATTCTAAATTTTGAAGACTAGAGATTAAAAAAAGATGTGGTGTCAATTATCTTGTTCATTTGACAAATACATGTTGAGTACCTGTCGGGCACCCTGCTCTGTTCCTGGGTCTGGGAATACAGTGGTAACCAAATCCCAGGCGGATGGCATTCCTGCCTGCCTGAGGCTTCCATCCTAGTGGAGCGGAATAAGGGAAGAAAGGAATGAAAGAGTCTTGACTGATGAGGTGTGCCACGGGGAGGGATCAAGTGAGGGGGACTCCTGGACCTCCGAGGAGTCCTCACCGGGGTAAACAAAGTGCGTAGTTACAGATGTTATGCTGTTTGTTTCGCTGTGTGCGGAGTGACCTTGAGGGCATCACAGTGTCTTGTCTGAGGATGTCAAGCTCCATCCGGCCGCCCCTCATCAACAGAACAGGCAGGGAGCGGTAGGGAGGGGGTGCCTGGGCTCTGGCTTCTGAAGGGTGTTCCTATCTGCGTGAGGCCCTCAGCTTTGACAAGGAGCCGCTGTGCTCAGGTCACTGACCCTGGCATGTTTCTGAAGGACCAGGGGAACCCAGGGAAGATGGAATCTTGGTGGCCCACAACCTCTCTGTGCGTCTTGTGGCTTTGGTCCACTCACGGCTAGCCGCCCACCAGACTCCAGAGAAGGCGGGTGACCCGTGGCCCACAGGGACCCCTGAGGTTTCCCTGCAGAGGTTGAGCACGGCCTTAGCTCTGAAGGATGGGAAGGAATGAGCTGGATGAAGATCGGGGGTGGGGAACACGTGTAGGAGGCTCGGGAGATGGAAAGAAGCTGCAGCGGCCAGAGTGCAGGGCAGCATGGAGAGTGTGGTGTTGGGGAGACTTGCCCTTGAGCAGAGGAAAGGCTATGGAGTAGTGGTAAAGGGTTTGGATTTTATTTTCAGTGCTACTGATTTGGTTTATTCCGTTATCCTGTTGACTGCAGCGTGGAGAGGGGACTGCGGAGGGGAAGCAGGGAGGCAGGGACCCCTGGGTAGGTATGGGGGCACAGTGCCCAGTGGGATGGTGGAGGACCCAGCACCCTGGAGGCGGGTTGGGAACCAGGATGGGGATTGAGTTTCCGCTCAAGCAGCTGCGGGAAGAGCAGAAGGTGAGGGGAGAAGCCTCTGGACTCTCCCTGGAGCCTGCAGCGGACCATGAGAGCTGAGGCTGCAGAGCCGGAGGGACCTCCGCAGAGGGGTGACGTTTCCCTCCTGATAACCCAAGGGTCAGGCCGCCTCTTTCGTGTCGGCATGAGATCTGATGGCTTACACGTTGTGGTCACTGCCCCATGATTGTGTATTAGAGGCTGTTTGTCTCATTTAGTGCATTCAAGAAAATATTGAGCTAAATGTTTGTGTTCCCTGCTCAGACCACCTGGGGGTCTGTGAGGTGGGCGGTGTCTCTAATAGAGGAGACAGATCATTCCGTCAGAATTGAGCCCGGGGTTGCACCAGGAAATGGAGTGCAGTGTGACACAGTCTGTAACTGGGAGGAAGAAGGGTGGTGGGCTGTAGAGCGGAGGCCCTGACCTGGCCTGGGGGCTGGGGAGGGTTCAGAGGCCCTCTGAGCAGTTGGTGTTGGAGTAAACGTTTAACAAAGCCCTTGGAACTGGCACACTCGAGGAAGGCACTGGAGGACTCCACAGCAAGGCTGTGTCACTCATGAGAACGGTAATGCTCGTGTGGATTAAGGATCCTGGTGTCGTTACTTAGCTGGCACGCAGGTAAACTTGTTAGTTACCGGGAACTCGCACTGCTCTGTGCTCCCTGTGATTTTCGGACAAGAAAGGGAATGTGAACTTGGCCGTTCCTATATTTCCAACATCTTAGGTACATTGTTTCAAAGAACCAGTTCAGATTTTTCCATGAAAGGCGCTATGTAGTTATCAGAGGAAAACAGCTCTTTAGATTCAGCAGTGTGAATGTTAACTTTATAGAATGCAGACGTGGCAGTGGGTGTGTTCTCACGTATTCACAGACTTAAGACCCCAAAGCTGATCCGACTCTGTTATAGATTGAATAGCAACATTTTTTTTTTCCCCCTTGAGTAATCTTGTCGAATTTTAAGAATGCCCAAAGAGCTAACACCTTGTCAGGACACTGCTGGAAAGGCACAAACAACCTTGTTTTCTGAGGAACCTGTGCAGAGGTGTGTTGACAGTGGGTGACTTTTCTGACCTGAGCTGAAAGGGACGCTGGCTGTATTGTTGGCTTGGCCAACAGCAGGGGCCAGGGTGGGGTGGCGGGGACATATTCCTGGGCTGAATTCCTTGCACATCCAGTCGATCTACCTGCAGCCCTGGTTTATCAACATTAAGCACATGGGAGACACATGGATGGAATGATGCTAGGAACACAGGACCCACTGTGTCCATGCAGGGGCCAGATGGGTCACGTAGAAGCTGGAGGGATGCAGTGACCAGTGGCCCAGGTGGATGTGGGCAGGTTGGGAGGGCCTGATGTGGGAGCTGGAGGGAGGGAGGAGAGACTGGGCCATGGGGTGCTCCTGGCAGAGTTAGACTCATCCTTCTTTACGTGTGCTAAGTCACTCAGTTGTGTCATACTCTGCGACCCCATAGACTGTAGCCTGCCAGGATCCTCTGTCCATGGGATTCTCCAGGCAAGAATGCTGGAGTGGGTTGCCATTTCCTACTCTAGGGGATCTTCCTGACCCAAGGATTGACCTGAGTCTCTTAATGTCTCGTGCATTGGCGGGTGGGTTCTTTACCTCTAGCGCCACCTGGAAGCCTCCATCCTTTATGGCTTGAGTCTAAACCATCTCACCTTTTATTTCCCCACCCCAACTGGAAATCATCTTGTCCCTCCCAGGACCCTCACTAACCCCTGACCTTCCAGCTGCTCTATAGCGGTTGTGACCTTGGCTATGACCTTGAGGTCTGGGGGTGGGGGAGGGGACATGCCCCAGGTCATCTCAGAGCTCCCCTTAGGTGGAGAAAGAAGTGGACGGAAATGTACTTTACTGCGTTGTTTTGTCTTATGAGGGGACATGACTGGTTTTTGCATTCCTTTGTTTCTGAAAAGATTGTTCGTGAATGCTGATGATCATGTAAGTTTATGGTTGTAAATGGGACCTTTTTCTTTTCAGACAATGTGGATGCCAGCGATCTTAAGCAGTTTTTTGAGACCAACTATTCTCAAATATATTTCATCTTCTATGAAAATTTTATAACACTGGAAAATAGTTTGAAATTAAAAGGTAAGAATTTCTACAATTTTTTTAATATATAAAGTTCTGTTTTTGTTTTTTTTTTTTTAATAAAAATACAGGAAGTTCTTGGAGGTTGTGTGTGTCATGTGCTACAAGTTACATGCCTTTAAGCTTCCTCTCTTTCCTAACACTTAGCAGAGCTGTGAACTCACAGCGGTTGGGTCTTTCCCTTGAACTTTCTCTCGTACAGGCGTTAACTGAACAACAAACAGCCAAGGGGAAAGTAGAAAGACAAGAGATCCGCAGAAGGGGACTTCCCTGGTTGCCCCAGTGGCTAAGACTCTGCACTCCCAATGCCAGGGGCCTGGATTTGATCCCTGCTCACGTAGCGACTTAGCAGCAGCAGCACGGAACTAGAACGCACATGCTGCAACTAAGTTTGCATATTGCAACTAAAGAGCCTGCGTGCTGCAGCTAAGACTCTGCACATACACACAGATATATACCTATAAAAATAAAAGGAAAACCGCAGGAAGTGTGAGTTCCATTCCAGAGGTTGGGGGTGGGGTGCAGTGGGCTGAGACAGGGTCACATGGAAAGAAGAGGCCTTAGAGAGGAGCATGGAGGCCACACAGCTGCCACTTAGGCCCTTCAGGGGATACTGCTCCAGCCTCTGTTACATCAGCACACACGTGCACCTGGGCCCAGAATGCCAGCACCTGTTCTTTTTAAATGAATTTCTTACCTTTTCCCCCTCGTGATTTGTAAATTGGTACACATCTTGAACTTAAATTCTTTTCTGCCCAATTGGTAGATATCTCAAATATGGAATGGTGTGATTTTTATCTTGCCTCCCAGCTCTGTTCTACTTCATAGTAGTGTGATAATATATTCAATTAAAATAGCAAAGAAAAAAAATTAAAACCTGGTATCTAAGGAAACAACATTATAATCTACAAACCTCATTTTTTAAAAAGCCCTTCCTCCATCCCTGTTCTCCCTTTCCTCCCTCTATCCTTTAGGAAAATTTGATGGTTCAAGACCATCAGTCAGCTTGTGCTGCGGAACAAATTGCATAGCAAACCATCCCAACACTGAGTGCCTTCAGACAACCGCTAGTCATTTAGTTTGTGATTTTTATGAATCTGTTGGGCAGTTCCTCTGGTTTGGGCTGGCTCCTGCCTCTGACTGGCTAGTGGCGAGTGGCCTCATTCACACATGTCCTGATGGCCAAGCTGCTGCCCAGGGCGCCTTAATGCTCCTTCACGTGGGCCCTCTTGCCCAGCTGGCAGGGTTCCTTGGGCTCCTGCACTCGTGGCCTCAGGGCTCCATGACCTGCTGGCAAGTATGGCTTTTTGAGCTCACCTCACATCTGCTGTTGTCACCGTGGTTGAAGCAGGTCACGTGGCCTCTCAGATTCTGGGGCTGGAGAGAAATAGATCCTTCTTGATGCGGAGAAGACTCTGCTGCTCTGTTGCCTTCTATCTCCTGCAGAGAGTCACAACAAAGGACCGATGAAAAGAGGGAGAGGCTTTACAGTTTCTTGCTTTTAGTACAGTCTGTGTGTTGACTGGAGCCCAGGGGAGGAAGTTACCAAAACAAAAGAAGAAAGGAAAATGGTTGCTAGGAATAACAAAATCATCTTGTGATCCCTTCAGCCCTCCAGTTATTCGGCCAAAACCTGTGTTGTTGGTTCTGCCTTCAAAACGTATCCAGAATCACCGGCCTGTCCCCCCGGCTTCTCCTCCTGACCTCTCCTCCTGGCCTCCTCCTGTTGTCCTCACCTGGGTTACCAATGCCACCTCAGAACTGGCCTCCCTGCCACCTGTCCACCCTACCCCACCCCACCCCATCCCCGCCAAAATCTCTGGGAAAGACCAGCCGGAGGGTTGCTTTACAGCGTCTGTCAGTCATGAGCTCCACACTGCAGACCCTCCAGTGGCCTCCTGGTCCCCTCACGCCCTGCCTGCCCGCCCGCCTCACCCCATGACTCCCCCCCGCCTCACCCCATGACTCCCCCCTGCCTCACCCCATGACTCCCCCCTTGCTCCAGACATAAGGGCCTCCTCGTGGTATCCTCCCCCTGCAGACCTGCTCCCCCACGGGGACCCTGCGCTGTCCAGTCCCTCCGCCTGAAACACAGCCACCCCCCATTTCCGTACCCTGTGTCTCCCTGTGGCTGCTCCCTCACCTCTTTGACGTCTTTGCTCAGGTATCCCCTTATCAGCAGGGTGTCCCCGACTTCCCTAGTCAACCCCAAACTGCCCTTTGGGGCATTCCCATCTGCTTCTTGGTTTCCTCACTCATTTCTGGAGAGCCTTCTGCTGCCGGAATGTAAGCCTCCCCAGGGCAGGGGTTCACACCTGTGAACTCATGTGCCCTCAGGTACCAGAAGAATCCCTGACGCGGAGGCCATCCTCAGAGTTTGTTGAGTGAATGAGTGACAGCCGCTTCACAGAGCTGTGGGGGTTCAGATCCAGGGTCAGCAATGTAATTTTAACCTAATTTTTAATATCTTAAAATTGGCACATTGTCATAATAATGAATTCTTTTTTTACCTATTCCAGGGACTAATAAGTCACAAAGGGAGGAGCTGGACTCCATTCTCTTTCTTTTTGAAGTAAGTTTTTATTAATTCATTTAGCTTTTAAGATTCTCATCAAAAACATAGTATTTTAGATCTTTTTAATGTTACTTGAAGACAAGTAAAAATGATGGGCATGTGTATCCTTTTACAAACAAGGTGCTAAGAATGTTCTTGTGATTTTTCTTTTTCCCCCTTGTGGGAGAATTTTTCCTGTGTGGGGATCTAGATGGGAAGTTATTAGATGGAGATGTTTGTACATTTTAAATGTTGATATTGCCAAATTGCTCTTCAAAAAGGTCGTATAAATCTATATGTAAACTTCCATCTAAGTCTTATGTAAATTTCCCCAACCAACTCTGGAGGTAATTTTTTTCTTTTTAATATATGCGAATTGACATGTAAAAACTCACTGTTCTTAACATATATTTCCCTGACCGCTTTTGAGGTTGCCACCTATGTGTCTCTGTGTTCACGAGTGTTGATCATATGTTCTCTCCAAAAGTGGAACGATGGCAGTGGCTTTTGATCTATTAAGAGTAGGGTCTTTCTTGTCTAAATGTATTGGACAAGTGATAAGATTACTGATACCTTGAGAACTACACTGGAACCAGATTATAGGTTCTGAACGTTAATTGTTGGTTATCTAGAAATGATTCATGCTTTGAAAAGACGTGTGCTGAGCTTGGTGGGAGACCAGCTTCGTGACTGTTGAGGAAAGTCGTATATGTATTTGCTGCGGAGCTGGCTGAAGTGGCCAGAGCTGGCTGAAGGCCGAGAGGGAAGGCTGTTCAGGTTCGTGGAATAAAACAGATGCAGAAACCTCCAGCCTGGTACGGGTTCCCGGCTGGTAGTCCGTCACTGGTCACCCATCTCCTCCGAGGGCAATGCTCCTTCCTCAGAGTCCCAGACATTGATTCAGGGCATGTTTTGTGGTGGTTGGCTGTGTTTCCTGTGGTTACCCTGCTGTGAATGAAGCTGGCGCAGAGAAGCTGTTTTTAACGGGAGCTTTAATTATGTCCGTCATTTAAACAGGTTTCTACTGACCATTGCCGGTTGAACTCTTCTGTTAATTTACATTATTTATGTAGAAGGTTAATGCATTTGCTAAAGAACCCACTACACAGAGGTAAAGTGTGAGGATAAAGCTCACAGGCTTGCCACACCCACCATCGCCAGCTCCCTGAGCACCCCCACCTTGCCAGTAAGTTTAAGGTCCAGAAACTGCAGTGTACCTCCTCCCTGACTCCATCCCGGCTCTGGTTTGATCTCCTTGCAGATTACTTTATGATTATTCAGATTTTTTTTTAAAATTCTGATTTGGTTAATTGCTTATTTTTCTAAGAATTCAAAAAACTTGGTCTTATCCCCAGTTTTAAAACTTATGGCCCAGCCCTTCATTTAAGGTTCATAATCCCTTCAGTTTTATCTGCTTTGGATTAATCTTCGTTATCTCCAAATCGTTACTTATTATTAGGGGAAGTAGTTGTAGTGTTAAGGTTGGTGCAAAAGTAATTGCGGATTTAAACCCAGAGTTTTAAATCATTATAACTAGGATCAAACACATCCTTATTAATCAAAATAGGAACGATTACAGTCAACACATTTTTTGCCAACAAGCAGTAAGTTTGTTTATTCCTGTAGCATAAAAATCTGTGCTTCAGGATTCAACAAACTCTTGGAAAGCATTTTCTGCATCCTGCTAGTTGTGGAAGTGTTTTCCCTGCAAAAAATTGTTGAGATGCTTGAAGAAGTGGTGGTCAGTTGGTGAAAGGTCAGGTGAATATGGCAAAACTTTGTAGCCCAATTCGTTCAACTTCTGAAGCGTTGGTTGTGTGACGTGCGGTCGAGTGTTGTCGTGAAGAATTGGGCCCTTTCTGTGGACCGATGCCCACTATAGGCCTTGCAGTTTTCAGTGCATCTCATCAATTTGCTGAGCATACTTCTCAGATGTAATGGTTTCTCCGGGATTCAGAAAGCTGTAGTGGATCAGACCACCCAACAGTGACTGTGACCCCTTTTTTGGTGCAAGTTTGGCTTTGGGGAGAGCTTTGGAGCTTCTTTTCCATCCAGCTGCTGAGCTGGTCATCAGTTGTTGTATAAAATTCACTGTCACAATCTGATTGAGAAATTGTTCGTTGTTGTTGCACAGAATAAGCGATGATGACACTTCAAAATGACAATTTTTTTTTGATTTGTGGTCAGCTCATGAGGCACCCATTTATTGAGCTTTTTCACCTTTTCAGTTTGCTTCAAATACCACAGAACAGTCGATGTTGAGTTCCTGGGCAACTTCTCGTATAGTTGGACCGGGATCAGCTTCCATGATGGCTCTCAGTTGGTCCCTGTCAACTTCCAATGGCTGGCCACTATGTTCTCCATCTTCAAGGCTCTTGTCTTCTTTGCAAAACTTCTTGAATCAGCACTGTCCTGTACATCCATTAGCAGTTCCTGGGCCAGTTTCATTGTTGATGTTGCCAGTTGTCTCCATAGCTTTATAACCAACTTTGACCTCACTGCACAGTATCCTGGAACTTACCCAGAGATCAAACCCACGTTCCCTGCATTGGAAGCTCGGAGTCTTAACCAGTGGACCACCAGAGAAGTCCCTCTGTGTGTTGTTGCTTTTTTTTTCTTTTCATGTTTTAACTTCTTTTGGTTTGGTATTCCTATGTAGCTGGTTGCATTTGATTGTCTCTTGATCTTTGTTCATTATTAGACATCTTTTACTTTCTGAAACAGTTAACATGGAAGATTTGACGCTGATCATTCTCCTATCTGAAATCTGTCTTTGGTTGTCTAAAGCTATTGGTTATTTCTTCAATCTCTCGCAGTAGCTTCTTCTCTTATATGTTTTGTGATACCACTTTGAGATCAGAATTCATGGGATGCGTATTTAATTTGTTTTTTTTTTTTCCTCAAAGGGTTTGTTTTTGCTTTTGCTTGGGGTCTGAGAATGTGCTTGTTTGGGGTCCTGGTTCCTTGCTGGCATCCCAGGCTCAGTTTCTCACACCCACGTTGGGGTGGGCACGAGATCTAGAATGTGAAGGTGTCCGTGGGTCCTCCTTGGATTCGGCATTTGCTTCCCTCCTGCTTCCTCTCTGGCTGTGTTTTAAGTCCTTGCTGGTTTCCCTGTGTCCCTGAAGCATGGAAGTGACAATTAACTTTTGCTGTCCCTGCCCCACAACAGGAAAGCCCATCAGAGCCTGTAGCCTTACACTCCTTCGGGGTGGGGGGCTGGTTTCAACACCTCCTTGTGCTCAGAAAGTTTAAATTAAGGAGGGTGTTACTTCCCATACATTACCATCTGCAGGGGGTTCGTTGCTCATGTAAGAGAACAAATACACCTTATTCACAGCTTCATAAAACCTTCATCTGGCGCCATAAACACGAGTGAAAAATGAACCTGTGCCGCTTCTGTTTTTGTTTATGTTGTCTCTGTCTCCAGCCTCAGAAGGTGGGTTATAATTTGCATGGTTTGTTCTGGGGGTTGTGTAACTTTGTCGCCACCGTCTACAAGTTAGTGCCACTTAAAAAGAGGTGGTTTATGAGGATTTGAAGATAAACACTTATCAAGGTGTAAATAATTAGGAAAGGCTTCCTTCAGAAGAAGTGGAATTATCAAGATGTGTTAAATTGCAGAAGGGCTACTGTGTAAAGATGGTCAATAAATAAGAAATGGATTGGAAAAAAGCACGGAGGTAAGGGAGTTAAGAAGGCAAGAAAGAGGAGCCTGTTAGGGGAGCTACTGCTTGCCCTGTAAGTCAGGGCTGTCTAGACGGGAACCTTTGAGGAAGGAAGCAGTCATTTTTTTCGATGTAGTGAGCTACCAACCACATCACCCTGCTTGGATGAAGCAATGGTGTCAGTCCAGGCTGAGTCTCCTTTAGGCAGCTGGCAGACCGTTCCATCTGCCTTTATATTCAGTGGAGGACAGTACCCCTCTGAAGCTGATCTCAGCCACCCTTGCCTGTAGTTTCAAACCTCTGTATCACTTGGAGTTTCTCTTGTTGCTGGTTCACAGTGACGTTTTTCACAACTTATTGAGGTTATGACTCCTTAGTTTTACTCTTCTTCTAAAAACATATTTCATGGCACTTCCCTGGTAGTCCAGTGTTTAGGAATCTGCCTGCCAAGGCAGGGGACGCATGTTCAATTCCTGGTCCGAGAGGATCTCACATGTGGTGGGGTAATGAAGCCCATGGCCACGAATATTGAAGCCTGAATGCCTAGAGCCAGGGCTCTGTAACAGCAGACGTCACAGCAATGCAAAGCCCAAGCACTGCAACCAGAGAGGAGCCCACGTGCAGCAGCAAAGACCCAGTGCAGCCAAAAAAAAAAAAAAAAAGACAAAACATCTATCATTGCTGTGTGTTTCAAACGAGCATGTGGAGCTGATGGTGTGGGGCCCCATGCCGTGAGTCTCCATTGCTGTCTTGACCAGAAGGTAAATGCTTCACTTGGGCCATCCTGTTTAATCCTTTCAGGAAATTGGAGGTAGATACTGTCTTTTCAGTTTTTTATGGATGGAAGGATGGGGGCTTCATTGTGTCAGGTGACTTGCCCAAGGTTGCATATCTGTCCAATGGTAGCTAGAGGCTGAACCTCTGGTCTCACTCTGGAACCCATTCTTGAACTCACCACTGGGCTCTGCACCACTTAGGAGTCTCAATGATCCAGCTGTGCTCCAAGGGCCGTGATACCAGCGTACGCCTATTATTGTGCATGCCATTCATTCATTAGATGTGTTTATCGCATACCTACTATGTGTCAGGCGCCCTTCTAGGTGCTGGAGGTACAGCAGTGAGATGGACAGAACCCCCTGCCCTTATGGAGCACGTGTTACATTTCGTGGTAAACTGAAGAGTCCCTGGTGAGAACGGGTACGTCAGGGTGCCGGTAACCACCTTCTGAGTCAGAAAATTCTGAACGGCCCTTCTCAGAAGTGACGGTGGCCCCTGAGGTGGCTACCTACATAGGTCAAAAGAGGGTTGATGCGGGAATGTCAGGCACCTGGTGAATGGATTTCAAGGTCAAATAACTGACTTGACTTTGAGATCCTTCTGGATTCACCAGTTGAGAGGTTTTTAACCCTTCTTGGAGTTTGTTTTAATTGGGTGTGGGAAGACTCACAGACCTAAAGATGATTGGCATGAAGGCAGAGGTTGTTATAGTATGTGCAGTGCCGGAAGCAGGAGGTGTGGGACGTCAGGTAGGCCCTGGAGAGAAGCTCCAAGGTGACGAGAGCAGGGGAGAGAGGAATGGAGATGGCTTCTGTGGGAAGGAAAGGGCCAGGTAAGTCATGAGCAGGCAGAGCAGGTTTAGGGTCAGATTATTTGAATCCTCTCAGCAGGCTATGGGCCATGGGGGTGGTCCCGGGCTGTCCAGGACCTGGTCCCCAGGTGATTTGGGCAGGAGATTGTGTCCCAGGCAGTGAGAACCCAGAAACGGAGGTGGCCGCGTGTGGATTTGAGCTTGGCTGGTTTGCATATTGAAGGCGCGCTGGCAGGTACTATCCAGGAATCCGCTAACCCTGGGGAGGGTGGTCTCTGCCAGTCCAGCAGGGCCCCAGGCGTCAGAGCATCAGGAATCGAGAAAATGAGAAGCCACAGTTGTTAAAGAGATGCGTTTCTAGCTATCTGCCATGCTATACATTATCCTTCCTTTAGCAGAGAGATGGGGTGTTTGGATCGTTTGACAGCAAGGTGTTTCCCCAGCCTCCCACTCCCCAGTTAAAATATGCATCTGCAGAAGAGGTTTCATATCAAACTTACATGTATTTTGGCCTCAGATGCTACTTATTCATCTGTTTTTCCAATATCAGTTAGCAATCACAGATCTACAGGACATTTGATTCCTGGATCCGTTAGTTTTGAATTTATCCGGGTTACCCTAGGAGACTAAATAAACCCTGTGTTTGTCCTCCCCAGAGACTGAATGGGGTCTTTACCTCCTGTGAAGTGTGGTCAGAGCTGGTCTCACACTCGGGATCCCTGGGTCTCCTGTGCAGGCTTCCGTCTGGCTTGGCTGTAGGGGCCACTCTGTGAAAGTGCTGTCACCTGCCCTGGGCTTGTCACCTGCTACCGCGCCCCCACCTGCCTCCCCGCCCCCTCCCCCCACCCCTGCCCCGTTCCTCCCCATCCACCCACCCCGTCCCACCCAGGCCTCTTTCTGCACAGCTTCCCTCCTCCTGCCTCTTGGTTTACAGAGTTTTCTTTTCAGGGCCTGTCCATTATGCTCCTCTTCGTCTGGCCCATTTCTTCAGGCTCTGTTCAGACCCACCCGTTTCTCCTGGCATCTGCAGCTGAAGGTACCCACTGTCCTCTGTGAGCTCCTAGAATGCACTCCCGCTTGTCCCAGCTGGTTGTTCCTGGTTTTCCCTGAAGGCAGCCCTCTCTTAGCTTCCTAACCAGACAGGAAGTTCCTGGGCCGGCCCTGCTGCTCTGAGATAGCATCCTTTGGGCCCCCCACAGCGCCTCGCACTTGTTAATATTTGTTGTTGGATTAAAGCCTCTTAAATTCTCCATTTATCTCCCATGGGGTCATGTGGTATTTTTCTGCTAAAAAAAGTATTTTCTTTCCTAACTTGAAACTCCCTGGACAAAAGAGATAGGAGAAAGCTAGCAGAAGGGCCGGCGAGGTTTGGATCCGGCTTTGGTACAGCGAGCCGCGTGGTCTTGACCGAGGCCCTGAGCCTTCCTTTGTCTTGGAGCCTGCGCCTCTGTGGCAGGGGTGGGACCAGCTGAGTTCTGGGGGCACCTCAGTTCTACAAGCCGAGGGTCGCACAAAGGTAGCTCTGACCGAAGTCTCCAAACAAGACGTCTTCAAAATAAGAAGTTTGCGGAGAAGTCTTTTTTTAGCCTTAAATTTAGCTTCATGCTTCTATTTAGTTTTAATATTCAATCCATTTACCTCTAGTTAACCTTTGAGTCTCTAAATGTCCCCATTGCTTTCTTCTCTGGAGCAGCCCTGTTCACCAGAACTTTCTGGGATGATGGGACTGTTCCATATGCAATTAGGCGACCACTGGGCCACTTTGTGCTTGGAACGTGACTAGCGTGACTAAGCAACATAAATTTTAATTGTACGTAGTTTTATTTGATGTAAATTTTAAAGTTAGGTGGCCACACGCTGCTAGTGGCTGCCAGCCGGACCGTGAGGCTATGGTATGTTCCCGCAGAGCCTGGGCGCCTCGTCTGGGAGACTCGTTTCTTCTTCCTCAGGCACCTGCTCAAGTCCTCAGCCTGTGACCCTTCCCTGTGCTCCTGGGGAGGGGACTTCACCACAGGTTTAGGGTTTTGCTGGAAGGAGGCTTTGGCCGAAGGGAACACACCTCTGCCTTTTGGTTGGGGAAGTGGCCTTCTGCAGATGCAGAGTTGAAAAGTCAGAAAACAATTTCATTCTCCTCTGTTTGTGCTCATGTTAAGATAAGATGAAATGAGCATTCTAAATCAGGGGCTGTCAAACGAGGTCAGACTTCATCTCCCCCCTACTGTCCATCCCCCCGATAAAGAAAACAGCTTCATTGTCCTTCCTCCCAGGGTGCTGCCTGCTCTCCTCCCCACCCCTCCGTTGGTGGGGGATTCTGGTGGGAGAAGCCTGGACCTCAGAGCCAGCGGTGAGCCGCCGGGAGAGCACGGGTGACCTGAGGCTTCTTCAGGGGCCGACAGAAGCGCAGGGTATTACTGGGGCCCGTAGGTTTTGTTTTCGCTAATGAGGATGACTTTGATGTGGACATCGGCCTCCTCCTTGGCATCTGTGGGAGTGATGCTGGCTCGAAGGGGACCCTTCCTGGGCAGTCTTGCTGGGCACACTGGTGTCTGGGAGTCATAATGACCAGCTGTGAGTCCAGGACTCTAGTGGGCTTTCTCTCTTTACTTTAATGGAATTCAGTCTGGGCTCTCTTGTTTTTCAGTGTTCCGTGGGAGCTTATATCAATAGTGGGTTTAGCCTCAAATTCTTTTCCTCAAAATAGGGGGAAAGGACTTTCAGTAGCCTTCCAGATGATAATAAGTCAGCTGGACCAACGCAGAGCCCCAGGCCATGAGGGAAAAGAGGAGATGATGGGCTGGTGTTCGCTCTGTCCAGTTACTTTCCCTGTGCCGTTTCAGTATTGACTGTTTACCATGCACATGCGTTTATTTATATCTTTTCACACTTAATAGTCCCGTTCTACCTCAGATACTAATAATGAAGAAGACTTGCCTGAAGTGAAACTAGAATCACGGCTATAATAGGATTATAAACCATTGTTTGCCCCCTCCCCACCTCTCTCCCCTCCCCCACCATCCTTCTTTTGGTGGATCTGTGTATCCTTTATAACTCTTTGAAAATGAAGACCAGTTCGAAACTCCTGCAGAGGTTCAGGGCAAGTCCTTGCCCTGAATCACGGCCAGGTCTGTGCATTCAGGGCAGGTGATCGGTAGGATTAAGTCACTGGCCTTTGTCTCTTCTGAGCAGAAAACACAGAGCAATGCCACAGTTAGCGAGTTTCCACAGCCCCTGGTCTCCTCCGCTTTATTTGTCATTATTTATTCCAGACTATCCACCATACAGCAGTCCTCCTGGGCGGCTCCCTACCCCACACCGAGGGTCTCTCACACTGTTAGTGCTTTTTATTTCTTTTTCCTGTAAGGACCAGTTTCCTGCTATTGAGTGGAGAACGGACAAGAAGAAATAAAATGAATACAAAAAGCAGATTCTTCTTAATTCCTTGAAATCTAAGTTCTTATTGAGGATTTCAGATATTTGGATGCTTCTGTGGATTTTTGTTTTGTTTTGTTTTGTTTTCTTAAAAGACTGGTTCCAACTTCGAGTGCAGCTCCTGGGTCGCTGCCGTAATTCTAAATGACTGATTGCTGTTGAGAAAAGTCAGGATCCCCAGAGAATAGAGCCAACAGAAATTCCTCTCCACCCTTCAACCCGTCCTGAGTTCTAGTCGGCCAGTGGAGTCAATGCCCCAGATTATTATGACCAGGGTACTTGGTCATTGTTATGACACTGGTCTTTATTGTAACACCAGTTACAATGTTATGTATATTCACTTATTTATTTATTTCAGACTTTAAACTTTTTATTTTGTATTGGGGTATAGCTGATTGACAATGTTGTGGTAGTTTCAGGTGAATAGCAAAGGGACTCAGCCATACACATACATGTGTCCACTCTCCTCTAAACCCACTCCCAGCCAGGCTGGCATATAACATTGAGTTGAGTTCTATGTGCTATACAATAGGTCCTTGGTGGTCATCCATCCTGAATATAGCAGTGTGTGCATGACCTTCCCAAACTCTCCAACCATCCCTTCCCCTCAGCAACTATAAGGGTATTGTGTATATTTAAAATAATCATAGAGACATAGAATTGACCTGGTTTTCTTCATAGCGTTAGTCATGCTTGCCGTTTTTATTAACGTTGGGCCCTCGTTTGGGAGCAGCTAACTGCAGGTGGGGATGTGCGTGTCAAAACCATGTGTGATCTGCTCCCCAGCACCACCGAGACTTCCTCAAGCCGTGGTTACAGGGGAGGCTGGGGTCCAGCTGTGCCCTTTCTCCCTGGTCTCAGGTGTCGGCTGGGGTGGTGAGTCAGCTCAGTGATCGCGCCGTAGCACCGGGCCCTGCACGAGATGTTGGGGAGATAACGCGACCCGGGGCCGGGTCTTCTGTCTCTGGAGCACGTATCTGCTTCTGATCATGAAACCTTTATGATCTCTGCAGACGGGAAGATGGAAGCAGGATATAAACATCTAATCGCTTCTAGAATTCTGATTGTGGTTACAATTCAGCAATCTTTTTACATGTTACTAATAATAATTTGAATTAGATGACAGTGCCTGAGTTGAAAGGAGCCATTTTCACTGGACATTTTAACTTCTAAATTTAGTACCAAGACTACAGTTTTCCTTATGCCTTGTGACTTCTAGGTGAGAAACTTGGGACTGACCCAATAGGATATACTAAATTACTCAGTTTACCTGGGAGGGAGGGGATACTGAAGCTGTTAGAGAAGCCTGCGGCTGTGTGAAATTACACTCCAGTGGCCCTCTGCCATAGCTGGGGTGCCTTGGCCCCTCTCCTGTGGCTGCACCGTGGCCCTGGGTGGCTGACACCTCCAGGAGTGGGTCCACCGGAGGCAGCACCCACAGATGCTCCTAGGAGCCCCGCAAGGGCAGAGGGTAGAGTCTGCGTCAGGACCACATATAAGGAAACCTCACACTAAAACTCGAGCACGTTGTGTTTACTGTTAGAACAGCAGGAGATACGTAAAGACCCTTTTCTCTCCCGTTAAATTGATTGGAATTCATAGATGAGCACAGTTTGGACAGTTTCTTCATGTGTCAGTTTAGGAGACGGTTGTGCGTGTGTTTGCTGTCCTACGATGATCGGTTTTCTGTGGCGTGTTTTGCTTGGATGCAGGGTGGTGGCTGCCACAGTGACACCCAGCGTATGAGATGCTTGCCATGCGGGACAGGTTGAAAAGCCTGCTGGCATTAGCTGCTCCTGCAGACCTGGTGTTCCCTGGGTGAACTTGGCAGAGGAGCTCGCCGTGAGCTGACTGCGGGTCTGCAATGCCTTCTAACTGTGCGGAAGTGGGTGTTTAAATGTCTTTAAATCCTTGTAGGTTCTGGGGGTACAGGAACCCCGTGCTAGCAACTCCTGGAGGAGTGGTTATTTCTCTGCCTGGAAACTCTCTGGATGTAAAAAAATTTTTTTCTTCTTGTTCTGTGAAAAATGGCACAGAAAAAACAAACAGCTGGTTGTGTTGGTATCAAACTTGAGATCTGAAAAATGCAGTTTCTAGCCAGGAAATAGAAGCTTGAATTGAAGAAGGGGTGGCAGGTTTGGTTGTGACTGAGGTTTCCTGCATCAGAACCTCGGGTGTAAAGAAGACTCCTCTTGGGGGTGTTCCAGCCAGTGGGTTACTCAGAGCAAAACCACATCTTGTGGGTCGAATTATGTGCTACTATGCCACTTTCTGTATTTCTTGCTGTTCGTCTTTGTGTGTTTGGAAACCAGTACTGAGTGACTTGGTCTTTGGTAGAGGAATTTAACTTATTTATATTTATTATTTTTGTGTGTGATAATTAGCATTAACTTTTTTCATCTACTTTTGTGTTTGGGGGGAGGGCTACTGTATGCTTTGGGATTTGGGAGATATACTTTGGATTTTCTATCATTTCTATCATTGTCTTTAAAAATTGATATTTGAACCTTTTCTCTTTTTATCATCCCTGGTGGCTCAGACGGTAAGGAATCTGTCTGAGGTGCAGGAGGCCCAGGTTTGGTCCCTGGATCAGGAAGGTGCCCTGGAGGAGGGCCTGGCAACCCACTCCAGTATTCTTACCTGAATAACCCCATGGAGAGGAGCCTGGTGGATTACAGTCCATGGGGTCACACAGAGTCGTACACAACTGGGCGACTGACATGACTGACAACTGATTGAGAATAAAGCAGTGATTGGTGTTACTTTTACTTTGCCCCCATATATCTTTTGTCCATCTCGCTTTTTAGCCATTTTAAGTATTTTATGTCCAGATTATTTTATTGTAATATTTTTAGCGTTTATTTCTCTTATGTTAATGGTTTTGAGGATTTGCTCTATTTTTATGCCCGTATTAATTCCAGTTCTATAAAATACAGATTGTTGTTGATGGTGTTTATGCACCTACACCCTTGCTTTTGGATTATTTAAAACTAATCTCTGTATTTGCTGGAATATGAATCATTTAGTATGTTGAGGAGGTGAGGTATGTGGCTGAAAAACTCCCAGCTCTAGAATACCTTTTTTTAAAAACAACAACAAAAACTTCAGACAAATATAGCTGGATCTACGCTTTTCAAATAATCTTTTTTTCTCAATACTCTGAATTTTGTTTGCTTTGCAAAAGAGCTGTATTGTACTGTGTGTGTGTGTGTGTGTGTGTGTGTGTGTGTGTGTGTGTGAGTGAGAGTGACTGCTAAGTCAATTCAGTCATGTTTGACTCTTTGCAACCCCATAGACTGTAGCCTGCCAAGCTCCTCTGTCCATGGGATTCTCCAGGCCAGAATACGGGAGTGGGTTGCCGAGCCCTCTCCCAGGGGATCTTCCTGATCCAGGGATCAAACCTGCATCCCTTACGTCTTCTGCATTGATGGCAGGTTCTTTACCACTGGTGCCACCTACTCTAGTCGTCTGCGTTGCATGCCAGATTTGCGTGCAAGACCCGGCTTGCTGTGGGACATCTGTCCTCCTGTATGCCTGTGTCCTGCTGTGAGCAGCTGACCATGCTGCCTTCTGGAGCTTAATGTTGCAGAAAGACCGAGGTCAACCTGAGTTTTGTTCCTTTGTGGATAATCCATTTGTTTTTCTCAGATTTTCTGTAGGACTTTTAATTACATGTTGAATTTGCAGCTTTGAATGTGCTACGTCTGGACCCTTATCTCTCTGTTCAGCTTGCTTAGTGCTGGGGAGGTCTCGGGATGTACGAGGTCATGTGGGAAGCTCTGTGGTGACTCCAGTTTCATGCTTTCTGGGTTTTCATCTCCATGCAGTATTTTCTGACTTCAAACATCACTTGGGCATCTACTGTTTTTATTTATGTAGATCTTAAAAAAGACTCAGTGTCCTCGTGGGCCTCTTAAGACTGTGAGTGAAAATTGCTTTAAAAAGTACCCTATTCTTTCAGCAAATCTATTTCAGAAGGAAGATCCATTTCTTTTGAGGATGGCCCCTCCTTTGCTGCATATTCTATGGATATCCAGCTTCCTCAGGAGGGGGCCGCAACCCCTCTGCCTCTTCACACTTTCATCTGTGCTTTAAGCAGTAATTCCTTTGAGTGTTTTGCTTGTAGATGGGGTCCTTTACCCTTTCTGAGTTTTCATTGCTTAAAGAGATTTTCCCGCATTTTTATATTGATTAATTTCTAAAATACAGGAGGGAGAAATCAGATCCCCTCCTCTTTTTTTAATGCATTCCCTATTTCCTTTAGATGTTTTTGCCTTGTATTTTAAGTGTTTGGCAATATTTTTTTCTTTTTCTCATTAGCCAAAGAAAGTATTGCCTTTTGAGTGATAATCTAATCAAGCATTAAGATTTACTGTAAAACTGGGCAGGGGCCTCCCAGGCAGCCCTAGTGGTGAAGAACCTGACTGCCAGTGCAGGAGATGTAAGAGGAATGGGTTCTATTCCTGGTCAGGAAGATCCCCTGGAGGAGGGCACAGCAACCCACTCCAGTATTCCTGCCTGGAGAATCCCATGGACAGAGGAACCTGGCGGGCTACAGTCCATGGGGTCGTAACAGAGTGGGACACGACTGAAGTGACTTAGCATGCATGCACACGCATAATGTTGGGAAAGCCGGTTCTATCCTCTTTGTCAAACACCTGCTGTCAGAGTTCTGAGTTTCTGCGATGTCTGAGTATGAGCACCTACTTAAACTTGGGCATTTCTTTGTATCTGTTTTATGTGCGTGCTAAGTTGCTCATAGGGGTCCCTAAGATGGCTCATAGGAGGTCTTCTCTCTAGGAACGCAGCAGCTGCTGGAGGAGCGGCCGGTGCCTGTCGTGTTGGGGAGGGATGGGGTGGAGGGGTGGTTGAGGTGAGCCCTTCTCAAGAGGTGATGTTTGAGGTGGGTCTTAAAGACTGAAAAGGCTGTAAGAAGACAGAGCTGTGCTTTCCTGGCTAAGTTAACAGCAGGGCGAGTGACTAGCTAGAAGGGTACATGGATAAGAAGAAAAGCATGACTTTTTAAACTCAAAATGTAGGTACCTTATTTTTAAGATTCTGTTGTTCCTAATTTTAGCTCCATTTCTCTTACATTTCGAAGTCCCAAATGTTGACACCCAAAATTCGATGAGACTGTTTTTTCCGCACTGGATAGTCATTTTTAGTGAGAGATGAGCAACCAGGCCCTGGGTGGTTGAAGAACACGGCACTGTCTCCATAGGTCACCCTGGGACTGTCCAGGCCATCTGGCTCCTGCCCACGGGGTCCTGTTGAGACCAAAGCACGTGTGGCATTCACAGGATATGTCCTATAAAGCCACCTGCCCTGTCTCATCCTAAGTTTTCTGAACTCAAAAGGGCAAGTGACTAAATAAGACTTCTGTTCCTCCACACTGAACTTGGTGATTTCTGGTCAGTGTTTTCTTCACCTTGCACCCTGGGCCTCGTGGCTGGTTTCAGGGAGAGTTGCTCCCATGTTCTGTTTGTGTGCACAGAGCAGGTTTAACTGGTCATTGTTAACCAGTTAACTGGTCACGTTATCGCATCAGTGAGTATGTGATATTTCCTCCTTCTTCACTGACCTCCTTTTCTAAGTGGAATCAAAATCAGGTGTGAATCTACTGGGATACATTGCAATCACCTAGGAATGATTTGAAAGAAAAAAAAAAAGTTTCCCATACAAATTAAATGAAGATCAGCAGTTTTAAAGTACACGATAGCATCTTGTATAAACTGCAGCTTCCATTTCACATTATTCCTAGTCATGCAGTAGGTTCTGAAGAAAAAAGGGCTATGGATAATCACTTAAAAGAATGACAGATTCCCCGAGGTGCCGATCAGTAGTAAGACCTAATTTCTATTTCGAGTGTGCTGTGTTGGATTACCATACAGATGCAGCTGAGCACCAAGCATTAACTACAGCCATGTGCCTTTCAGAAAAGTAATATTTATTCACGCTGTGTGGCTTTCCTGCATTTTTTAAAATTTTACTCTCCAGTGAAACTGAAAACAAGATGTCAATAGCTTCTGTGGCATCCATAGTTGTGTAGCTTAGAATATTGGCTGCAGCAGCAATGCCATGTTGTATTGGCCTCCACAGAGGTAGGCTTCATCTGGGGCTTTCTGAGGGACAGGCTCAGCATTTAGGCACAGATAGTTGTGTGGGGCTTTGTTTTTATTGACCTTGTAGGCTTCAATGCATAAACAATGACTCTTGCTATATACTTGAGTGCAAAAAGCCTCTCTGTGGGTGATTTCAGCTCTGAGTTGTGTAATATTATGTCTGTTTGGGAATATTCTTAGTAGCTCAGATATTTGGCATGGTATTTCTTATCCAAACGTTACTGAGTTGATTTTTGAGTATCTTTAAAGTCCATCTGAAATCTGAAAACTTTTATCTGGAAGTGGTGATGTTGTCAGGCCTGACCTTGGAACAAGTTGGAGGCTACTTGTGGCCCACCAACAGCATCCTAGCACTCCTCGCCCACCGTTTTGCCATAGTCTCTGTCTTTCTTTATATTTTGATGTATGGCAGAAGCCAACACAATATTGAAAGCAATTATCCTCCAATTACAATTTAAAAACCTAAAGGGGAAAAAATAAAGTTAACAGCAGCAACAAAAAGAAGACATTTTTTTCTTTGTTGCCTACTAAGAAAGGAAACCTAAATCAAGAAGAGCCATCTATCTGTATTTTGAAAGGTTGAAAAGCACAATTCAGTACCAGATGGTTTCCCGATGACAGAGAAGATCTGAGGAGCCCGTGGGCATGCCAGGCATTCATCTTGTCTGAGATAAGCTCTGCCCTGACTCTTGAGACTAATTTTCTCTGCATCTGCTGTATGAAAATTTTAGATTAAGTGGCAAGATGGGACCAGAAGAGAATCCTGGAGGGATTTCCCTGGTGGCCCAGTGGCTAAGACTCTGCATTTCCAGTGAAAGGAGCACGGGTTTGATCCCTGGTCAGGAATGTAGGTGGGATGCCAAATCCCCTTGGAGGAGAAAGCCTGGCCCAAGAGGACACCCAATTGCTGCTGTTCCCTCAGCTGGGGAGAGAGAACTAGATGGAAGGAGGAGACGATGCTGGGCTCCCCTCCCTGTGAGGCCTCAGGCAGCTGATGAGAAACAAAGCCAGCAGAAGTAGTAGGGTCATTTCTGTTAGGACTTCAGCCTCTCGATATGATGAGAATGTTCTGAGTAGTCACTAGAAGATGGCTGTAGCAGACAGACACACAGCTCACATCCCCTCCAGCCTCACTGCAAGGCTGCCGTCCTCAGCTTCCGGCCACCACCACACTCTTCCCATCACGTCCCCAGCCAGTGACCCACTGAGGCTGCAGTGCGGGGGCCTGGCCGTCCTCAGGCACACGGGCTCCTCCAACAGATTATCTGCTCGCGGACTCCTGTGGGGCCGTACACTATGAGTGGGGGTCTGGGGCTCCTCTGTTTCCTCATTTCTCCTTCACAGAGGCTGCTGCTGCTGCTAAGTCATTTCAGTTGTGTCCAACTCTGTGTGACCCCATAGATGGCAGCCCACCAGGCTCCCTCATCCCTGGGATTCTCCAGGCAAGAACACTGGAGTGGGTTGCCATTTCTTTCTCCAATGCATGAAAGTGAAAAGTGAAAGGGAAGTCGCCCAGTCGTGTCCGACTCTTCGCGACCCCATGGACTGCAGCCTACCAGGCTCCTCCATCCATGGGATTTTCCAGGCCCCAGTAAACTACTGGCACTCTTAATTGCACAGAGGGTCGGTTCCCCAGAGAACTCAGCCTACAAGGATCATTATTCATTTGTTATCAAACATACTGAA
Source organism: Ovis canadensis (assembly GCF_042477335.2). NCBI lineage: Eukaryota > Metazoa > Chordata > Mammalia > Artiodactyla > Bovidae > Ovis > Ovis canadensis. The sequence continues at coordinate 55,051,396 of NC_091257.1, read as the reverse complement.
CCTAGCCTCTGTAGATGGAGTAGGAAGTGGCAGCCCACTCCAGTGTTCTTGCCTGGAGAATTCCATGGACAGAGGAACCTGGCAGGCTATGGTCCATGGGGTCGCAAAAAGTCATACATGACTGAGCACGCATCCACACACACTGCAGTAAATTTTTCAGTAAAAGACAAAGTATGAGTTAAAGAATCACAAAAGGTAACAGCACTGTTTATAGTTGCCAATGTATGGAAGCAACCTAAATGTCCACTGACAGATGGTGGGTAAAGAAGGTGTATATATGTATATATATACACACACACCCTCCTATCAAACACAGTGGAATACCACTCAGCCATAAAAAGAATGAAATATTGCTATTTGCAGCAACATGGATGAACTTGGGGAACATTATGCCAAGTGAAATAAGTCAGACAAGGCACATACTGTGTGACATCACTTATATGTGAAATCTAAAAAATAGAATAAGCTAGTGAATGAAAAAAGAAGCAGACTCATAGATATATTGAACAAATTAGTGGTTACCAGTGGGGAAAGGGAAGAGGGGAGGTTGCAATATGGGAGTTGAGGTGGGGGGGGGGAAGAGTTATTATGGGATTGTATGAAATCCTGTGTGTGAAACTTTTGAAAATTGTGAGGTACTATAGAATTTAAAGAATCTTTCATTTAATAAAAATTAAATCAGAATCAGAAGAAGTAAAGGTTCTTTGTTATATCTACCAGGGATGGTGGGAGGAGAGAGGGTCATAACTACTATCCTAAAACTAATTTTTAGCTCTTAATTTCAAGAAATCCTTGCCACCAGTTTCATTTCCTTATTCCACGGAGTAAGGTCTCATCCTCTCTGTTCATCTTTCTTCCCAATTATGTTTCTTGTCTGGAGACAGGTGATGATTTTAATGGAAATGGGAAGTGGAAGATGAAAAAGAGAAAACCTAGAGAATCTGGCATTTGACAGGTTATTTTTGTTCTATTTAAGCAATGGCTGTGATATAATTACAGAGATCCCTTCAGTTATTTTCTTCCCTTTTCTCTCTTTTAGGGAGAATTAAAGTTGGGGTAGTAATCTCTTTAAAACATTCAGGGAAGGAAGCTTGCTTGGGGCAAGTGAAAGAGACTGTTTCATAGGGGTCCAAGATAAAGTGAAATTTATGCTATTACAAACTTTTTTTTTCTTTTCTGAAGTGCATCTGTATAGAGATGTTGCATGCTTGCCTGCTCACTCATGTCTGACTCTTTGCAACCCCATGGACTGTGGCCCACCAGGCTCCTCTGTCCAAGGCATTTCCCAGGCAAGAATTTTGGAGCAGGTTGCCATTTCCTTCTCCAGGGGATCTTTCCGACCCAGAGATCCAACCAACGTCCCTTGCATCTCCTGCATCACAGATGGATTCTTTACCACTTGAGCTATCAGGGAAACCCTCTATATAGAGATATATAGATCTATAGCATGTACTATGGGCTGTCATGAGAATGTATAACTTCATTCATTTGTTGTTTATTTTCTCTTTGCATCTTATTAATTTTTGTGTTTTTTTTTAATAGAAAATATTGCAGTTTCTACCTGAACGAATTTTCTTTCGATGGCATTACCAGAGTATAGGTAAGAACAATTACAAAAAATTTTAATTAATGTATATTTCTTCCAGTAAAATCGCCAATAAGCGATTGTGGATTTGTAATTCTACATATATATATATGTAGCATATTTTTTACACCTCTCTATACCCCTTGCCCACCATAATGAAGACCTGGCACAGCCAAAAATAAATAAATATTAAAAAAAATACACTTTGGGCTTTAAAGGTGTAGGCTCAATCAGTGAGTGTTCACACATGGCCAAAATTCATGCAGGGATTTTATATATGAGTCACTGAATCTAGTTTGTTCAACTAAATTTTTCTTGTAGATAGTATAAAAACCAGGTACATAACTAAACTGCAAATCAGCTGATGACTTTTTGAGTATCCCTGTGTTGGTCATGCTCCCGGGCTCCCGGGCTACCCAGTGGCCTCACATTTGCTCTGAGGCTCATCTCTCATAGTTTCTATGGCTCACTCCTCAGGAGCCTGAGTCTGACAAGCCTTCCTGGTTCCCCCAACCCCAGTCAGGCCACCCCAGAGCCCATTCTTCCCGAGGGATCAGGGGCTCCCTGTGTACTTCACACCAGGACCCTCTCAGGGTACATTGTGGCCAGGCTGAGCCAACTCTGGGGACCTGTGTGTGGCCTGCCTGCCAAGGGCTAGCTGGGCCTGATGCCATGTCAGCTCACGCGGTACCCTCCCAGAGTCTTTCACCCATCACCCCTCTGCTCTCTGGAAGCCCTCTTCTTGGGTTAAGGAACAGCCCTGCGGTCTCCTAGACTGCTGAAACCCCGGTTTTCTATGACTATTCTCTGTCTCCCTCAGAGGATGGGGATGAGATTATGGCCTTTTTTTTTTTTTTCCTGCAAGTCCAAGTCCAGACCTCGTCCATCACCCCCTCTACGGAAACCTCTGTCTCTTGACGATGCTACATTGTCCCTCCTTGTTGCTGGTGTGTCCTCTGATCTTTTGCCCTCTTGCTTTCTTTTTAAATGGCTTCACTCTCTCCCAGTCCTTTTCCTTCCTGGTAAGTTACCCATCAGCCCCTTGACCCCCTCATCCTCCGTGGCTTCCTGATTCTCTTCTGACCCTTGTCATGACACACGTCTCTGTCTAACCACAACCTCCACCCTGCTGATCTGTCATTCAACCATTTCCAGGCTACCTGCTGTTTTTTTTTTTTAAACATTTTTTAAGAAAAGCTGTTTTTGGACTATCACTGGCATGCAACAAATTGTACATGCTTAATATATATTATTTGATAAATTTAATCGCAGGTCTACACCTGTGCAGCCATGGATACCATCACAATGATGAACATAGCCATCACTCCCAAGAATTTCCTCCTGACCCCTCCCACCCTTCTCCAGCTCACCCCTTAGTCCCCTGATCTGCAAACACCAATCTACTTTTTGGCCCTATAGCTTGATTTTTTAGAGTCTTATAGAAATAGAATCATGCAGTATATTCCCGTTCTGTTTGGCTTCCTTCACTCAATATAATTATTTTGAGATTCATCTGTGTTGGTGCAGATATTAATAGTTCATTCCTTTTAACTTCTGAGTTGTACTGTATACCATTGCATGGAGATACCATAGTTTATCATTTGATGATGGGCCTTTGGGTTGTTTCTATTAATAGTCTTTGGCTACAAGTAAAGCTACGGTAAACATTTGCATGCACGTCTTTGTGTGGACACGTGTTTTCCAATCTTTGAGAATGAAGTGGCTGTATCATATAAAGACATATGTTTAACAAAGTGTTTGTACCATTTTACATTCCTGCTAGCAGTGTGAGAGCTCCGGTTACACCACATTCTCATCAGCACTTCGTATGATCTGAGTTTTAATTTTAGTGGTAGTGGTATCTCACTGTGGTTGTAATTTGCATTTCTCTAATGACTACATGATCTTTAGCGTCTTTTCATGTGCTATTTGCCACCTGTATGTCTTGGTGAAGTGTATGTGTGAATCTGTTGCCCAATTGAGGGTGTTTTTTCATCCTAATCCTGAATTCTAAGAGCTCTTCACATATTTTGGTTATAAGTGTTTTAATCAAACATATGATTTGGAAATATTTTCTTCCCATCTCTGGTCTGTCTTTTCAGTCATAATAGTTTACTTCAGGGAGTAGATGTTATTAATTTTGATGAAGTCCAGGGTATCTGTCTTACTGTTATGAATTTTGCTTTTGGTGTCTTGTCTGATGAATCTTTGCCTAACCCAAGATCGCAAAAGATCTGTGTTTTCTCCTAGAGAGTGTGCAGTCGTATGTTTCACGTTTAGGCCCTTGATTCAGTCTGAGAAAGTTGTTGCTAATGTCAGTCTCCTCCAGTGGACTGCTGCTCCCCTGTTCTTAGATGTTTCAGTGCCAGAAGGTCCTGTGCCTTTGCTCCACTGGCACTTCCAGCAGAGCTTGTGCACCACCCTCGTGGCGTCTCTTCACGCCCTTATCGCTCCTCTGGGGTCATACTGCCATTGCTTATTCATTGGTTTGAGGCATGATGCACACACACACAGGGAGTTGGTTTTTTTTTTTCTTTCTTTTTTTTTTAAATTCAGATGTGTATAGCGGACTTTTGGACTCAGAAGGAGAGGGAGAGGGTGGGATGATTTGGGAGAATGGCATTGAAACATGTATACTATCATGTAAGAATCGAATCGCCAGTCTACGTCCGATGCAGGATACAGCATGCTTGGGGCTGGTGCACGGGGATGACCCAGAGGGATGTTGTGGGGAGGGAAGTGGGAGGGGGGTTCATGTTTGGGAACGCATGTACACCCGTGGTGGATTCATGTCAATGTATGGCAAAACCAATACAGTATTGTAAAGTAAAATAAAGTAAAAATAAAAATAAAAATAAAGAATTTTATAATGTCAATGTTAGATTCCAAATGTCTTTGTTATCTTTTAAATATCTTTTAAAGACCTTTAAAGGATTGCCACTTCATTGGAAGAGATTTTGAAGCATTGAAAGTCTTGCAGTCGAAAATGAGATAAGCCAAGAAGTAGGTTTTTGAAAGCAGTGATTAATTTGCTTCCATTAAAGTCAGGAAAGTAAAATTACAATACATTTTGTGTGATAAACATTTAAGCTAACGTGAGTTTTAATGCTTTTTCATCTTTCAATATTGAGCTTTCTAATTTTTAAGTATTTTTCAACTACTTTGGTGTACTTATTTGTTGCTTTTACACGTGAGTCAATCTAGTGGAAATCATTAGGGTTGAAAAGACACATACAATGATGGGGTTGGGGAAAATTATAGTTTCAGTGAGGAGTTTAAACATCCAAATAGGAATGATATGTAGACAGAAACTTTTTGAAGTTAGAATGAAATGGATTTCGTAATGGTAAAGTAAAAGTAGAAATATCTCTGTGAACCTAGGGTCTTTAAGAAATACCTAATGTGGCAACTTCCCTGGTAGTCCAGTGGCTGAGACTCTGAACTCCCACTGCAGGGGACCCAGGTTCAATCCCTGGTCAGGGAACTAGGTCCCACAAGCTGCAACTAAGACTTCTAATGATTCAACTATAGTTCCTGCATGCCACAGCTAAGACCTGGTGCAGCCAAATAAATAAAAAGTAAAGAAGTACCTAATGCGGCCAGGGAAGGATCTCAGATCCTCTTCCCCAGTTCTCCTGTTGAAACCCACTGATACGTGCCTGCACTGCACACATTTTTCTTTATAATATTCTTATTTAAAAAGTGTGCTGAGAGTTTCTGAATACAACAGGATGGAATAGATCAAATATATATTAGTTTTCTTTTGGGCTATGACAAATTAACAGGATCATTTTAAAAAGCAGAGGACTATTGACAGATAACGAGCAGAGATTCCCTGTGTCTGTTGGTAAAGTCTGTCCTTTTTATATGTATTTACTCCTCCCTGTGCAGGGAAGAGTGGATACAGGAAATTATGGGTAGGCTGAAAGTTTAAAATAAAAATGCTGGGCTCATTTCAAGATGGGGAAGGACTGACAATCCCCAGTGGTCACACACAATGACTGGATAAAGTGTTTCCGAGGATGCGTTGTAAGACGGTGGATTTTTCAGATGTCTTGGAAGAGAGCTGTCTGTGCAGACTTTATCCCCAGTCTCCTGGGAGGTGAGGTGTCTGCTGGACCTGCCAAACATCACCAGGTCCCCCAAGGCATCATGAAGCAAAAACTAAACTGGGGCAGGATGGACTTTGTCCAAGAATGGATGAACAGGGAACCGAGGGATGAGGACCAGTCGGTGGGTGAGTGTGGGAGAGATAGTCCTGTGAGCATAGGCACTTGAGCCTCAGCTCTAAGAGCCCCACCCAGGCAGTGCTGACTCTGGATCCCAAATCACTGGACATGCTTTGGTGATAGGAGTAGAGGGAAGCAGGCACTTCCTCATTTAATCACAAATCATTGGTAATCTAGTGCTGCTGCCTAGTCACGATAGTGGTGAGTTTCCTCTGAGTGCAGCATTAGGTGTTACAGCAGTCATACAAAGTTCCTTCAGAAAACTAGTAATTTCCTTCTGGCTAATGAATTCCTAAGGTGCATGCATTTAGCTGATATTTGTGTATCTGTCCACATAGATGGGGCTTCCCAGGTGGTGCTAGTGATGAAAAACCCACCTGCCAATGCAGGAGATGTAAGAGACGCAGGTTCGATCCCTGGGTCGGGAAGATCTCTCAGAGAATGGCATGGCAACCGACTCCAGTATTCTTACCTGGAGAATCTTGTGGACGGGGGAGCCTGGCGGGCTACAATCCATGGGGTTGCAAAGAGTCAGATACGACCAAAGTGACTTAGCTCACATGCGTGTCCACATAGATACAGCCTGCAGCAATTGTCAAGGGACTGACTCTGTTTCTTTGAACTACGTTGGTGTTGGAAAGTGATATCCAGTTTTAAAATATGGGGTGGGAGGTGGGAGGGAGGTTCATGTTTGGGAACTCATGTACACCCGTGGCAGATTCATGTCAATGTGTGGCAAAACCAATACAGTATTGTAAAGTAAAATAAAGTAAAAATAAAAATTTAAAGAAAAAAAATAAAATGTCGCACAAAACTCTCCATCAGGAAATCTAAATAGTATTTTTTTCTCAAAAAATTGGAAGAAAAGATTAAGACTTCCAGTATATTCTCATTTTAAAAGATTATATCCTTTTTGAGGTTGAGACCTCATTTAGGTGCCACATGTGATACTGAGGTGGGGTTGCCAAGCCGTCTCCATGCTGAAGGCATGGATACATCTAGAGAGTCACAGGTACATGTCTCCATCCTCCTGAGGGAGCCTTCTGGCCCCATAGGCTGCGCTCCATGGTTTTGCTCTTGGCTGAAGTATTTCTGACCAAACTTTCGAGTCCCTCTCCTTGACGGTGACCCAAGGGCTCTGCAAGGTGATTTATTGATGGACTGAAGCCATAAATGTGGTTGTCATTGCAAGCAGAGCGGCATGCTGTCCTGAATATTCGTAAAACGTTCTTGTAAAAATGTTTTGTGAGCGGTAGTTTTATATTATGTTTTCCTTTAGAGATTTAAAAAAGTCATTCATTTTGTGCCTGACAGAGACATTTTCGCATAATCAATCCTCTATGGGCATTTAGGTTACCTTGCTATCAATCATTTTGACTCTTTTAAAAGAATTTGGAGAAGTTCATACTTAAAATGCTTTTATCCTGAAAACATCTCTCCTTCTGTGACATTGCTTTGCTTCTGAAGGTCAGCCTTCTTCCTTTTTTGTTTGAAAAATGGTATAAGCACATTTTTTTCTTTCTAAAACTAAAAATAGATCTTAAATATGCATTCATATATTCCATTTCTAATTCATTGTTTAAAACTTTCAGGCTCAACTTTAAAGAAGCTTCTACACACTGGAAATTCTATTAAGGTATTTATTTTAGATGCAAATGTAATGGCTTTTTTCGTTACTTTTAAACTTATTCATACCATAAAGTGACAGCATTAGGCCATTAAAAAAACTTCTTTAAAATCCATTTAACTTTAGTTTTTTATTGAGAAATGATATGACAAATATTGTTGGAGTTTTTGTTCTTACATCATAATTTACTGTGATAGACATTTTCAGCCTTAAAAGGTGGCTTGGGACTGGGAGTTTGGGATCCTGCATTCTGATTTTGATTCTGCTATTCAGCTGAGGTGCTGACTGCTTCAGCTTCATCGCTGGAAAGAGAAGGGGTTGAACCAGGTCCTGCCTAAGCCTCAGAGCTAATGTTTCTGATTCTGTACACCCCAGTAATCTTGTTAAAAACTATAGTTGTCTCTGAATCATTTTTTGCTATTTTTGAGAATGCTGTGGAGAAAAAGGGCAGTAGAACCTTACCCTTGAATGTTTATTATTCTTTTTTTATTTTTTGCAGCAGATTGATCTTATAATTTAGGTTAAAATTGGCTTATTTTAAATGACTCTGCCTTTTAAAATGACAGTATACTGTTTAATACCGGAATAATACTTATGACCCTGAAACATAAGTAGCAAGAGAAACCAGGATGTGTATTTTATGGAAAATAATTCACTCATAGCTATTTAATTTATGTGTGTGCCTTTAATAAGCTAATATATTTTGGGGTTTATATTAGCTTAGCAGCCCCTAACCACTCAAACTGTATAGGTTTGTGCTCTCTTACTTGTTGAAAAAAAAAAAGAGATGAACTGTGTATAGTTTCACGATTTTTCTATATTTTCTCCTTTCTATTTTAATTAATGGTCTTATAGCTAAAACTTACCAGGTTATCTTCCATTTATTATTGACCTTATTTATATTTAATTATCTTAATAGCTCAGTTGGTAAAGAATCCACCTGCAATGCGGGAGACCCTAGTTCAATTCCTGGATCGGGAAGATCCCCTGGAGAAGGGATAGGCTACCTACTCCAATATTCTTGGGCTTCCTGTGTGGCTTAGCTGGTAAAGAATCCACCTGCAATGTGGGAGACCTGGGTTCAATCCCTGGGTTGGGAAGATCCCCTGGCGATGGGAATGGCTACCCACTCTGGTATTCTGGCCTAGAGAATTCCATGGACTGTATAGTCCACGGGGTTGCAAAGAGTCGGACACGACTGAGCGGCTTTGACTTCACTTCACTTTAAATACAGTTAACATAAAAAGTTGGAGACTTTATCAAAGTGTCTAGAAACCTTCCTCTTGTTAAATTTGATATAATTTGGTTAGATACACATAGAGCCCTGATTTTTTTTTTTTTTTGGTCTGGCGGTGAATCGTATTATGTACTTAGCAAAGTCACCACTTACCTGCTGGGCAGGTGTGAGCAGGGGAGAGCAAGGCAGGTCAGTGCTGAGCCCAGGGCTTGTCTAGAGGGGCTCCCGGGGATCACCGTTAATGGGGTGACTGTCTTGGTATATTTGACTTCTCTGGGGAGTCAACCAAGCTTTCCCTCCCTCCTCTCGCTCCATCTTCCCCCACATCCTCGCCCCTCCCTTTTTTCCTTCCACCCTCTGTCCCTCCTCCCTCCCTTTCATTTCATTCATCCCCTGTCCCCCTTCCTTCCCTCCTCTCCTTCCCTTCCTCCCTTCTTTCCATCTCTCCTCCCCTCTTACTTTCCTGCAGACCCTGGGCCTGGTTTGAACCCTGGCTCTTTAGAAATTAACACCATTTTGGTGTCACTGAAAAGGCACCAGGCAGCCCCTCAGTTGCCGGCTTTCGGAGCTCAACTACATCTTTCAGCTGCATCTAATATTTTTTTTCCATCTCTTTTGCTTATTTAATCTCTTTTATTGACATCACCTTTCCAGCCATTTAGGGGTATAAAGATGGAGTTACCTGTGCTTATGAATTCTAGGAATGGGATGAAGCTGAAAGTTTTAAGTGCAGAGAAGGAAAAAGGTCACATCTGCCTGTATTGATGTTTTTCTATGGGTGATGCTGACTATTTGGAGCCAGGGGAAGGCATCGGGAGAATAGGATAGGGAAGCCAGAGGCTGCCTGTCCCCCTCAGCCAGGTCCGTGGGGCCCTTTTAGCTCTAAGTGTTCTGATTTCAAGAACATGGTACCTGTGTATAATGTAGTGACCTGACAGGTTCCATCCAGAGCACGGTGTAAATCTGGAGCAAGATTCTCTTTGTGTGGTTTTCATGAGTAATCAAGCATTGATGATCTGGGCACCATTGCTGTAAAGAATGAAATGCAACTACTGGGAAATGCTTAGGTAGCAGTTACTGTGAGCCAGGCAGTTCCAATCCACTTCACCATATACAAGCACTTGGTGATAAACTTTGTTATCACCCCTGCTTCACCACTGGGGAGGTGAGGCACGGGGAAGTGAAGCGGTCCTCCACACTCACAGCTCAGCTAGAAAGTGGCTGAGGCTGCACTGGAGCCCAGCCCCTCCGGCTCTCGTGCTGGGCTGCAGTGTCCTTGCTTGCTGGTCACGCAGGGAAGGACTTGGTACAGGACTTCAGTGATGCTTTGAGCTTCTAGATCTGTCCTCAGAACCCATGCTGCACTGTAGTACATTTATATAAGTATGATGCATGTTTCATGTTGCTGCCTTTGGGTTTGTTTTTAGATAAGATGTGAAGGAATCCGGCTGTTTCTTCTGTGGCTTCAAGCACTTCAGACGAACTGTGCAGAAGAGCAGGTGCTGATTTTTGCTAGCCTGGTGCCGGGATTCCCTGCCATCATGTCGTCCAGGGGGCCCTGTACACTGGACACGCTCATCAACCCTGGGCCCAGCGTGGCTGATGGTGAGTGACGCTGGCCCATCCAACAGGCGGAAACTACCCTCCACATTGCGATAAGGAATCCCTCATTCTGTCCTTTTCCTAACAGAAACCACGGTTTCATGGATGGATTCTGAAGAGGAATTGTTATTGTTTGGTCCCAAGTCCTGTCCGACTCTTTGCGACCCCAAGGACTACAGCATGCCAGGCTTCCCTGTCCTTCACTATCTCCCTGAGTTTGCTCAGACTCATGTCTGTTGAGTCCATGATGCCGTCCAACCATCTCATCCTCTGTCGCCCTCTTTTCCTTCTGCCCTCAGTCTTTCCCAGCATCAGGGTCTTTTCCAGTGAGTCAGCTCTTCGAATCAGGTGGCCGAAGTATTGGAGTTTCAGCTTCAGCATCAGTTCTTTCAGTGAATATTCAGGGTTGATTTCCTTTAGGACTGATCTCCTTGCAGTCCAAGGGACCCTCAAGAGTCTTCTCTAGCACCACACTTCGAAAGCATGAATTCTTCGGTGCTCAGCCTTCTATATGGTCCAACTCTCACATCCATACATGACTACTGGGAAAGCCATCGCTTTAACTATACAGACCTTTGTCAGCGAAGTGATGTCTCTTCTTTTTAATATGCTATCTAGGTTTGTCATAGCTTTTCTTCCAAGGAGCAAGTGTCTTTAATTTTGTGGTGGCAGCCACTCTCCGCAGTGATTTTGGAGCCCAAGAAGATAAACTCTGCCACTGTTTCCATTTTTTCCCCATCTGTTTGCCATGAAGTGATGGCACCGGATTCCAGGATCTTAGTATTTTGAATGTCAAGCTTTAAGCCAGCTTTTTCACTCTCCCTGTTCACCCTCATTTAGAGGCCCTTTAGTTCTTATTCGCTTTCTGCCATTAGAGTGGCGTCATCTGCATACTCCTGTTTTAGAGACATTTGAACTGACAGAACTGGAGCCTGTTTTATATGAAATGATGACAGGAGAGATTTACTGGAGTGGAGGAAACTGGAGGGGAAGGGAGGGGACAGCTGTTGGCAGGAGCAGAGACACATGGTGTGTCTGGCTGGAGCAAGTGCTTCTGTTGCTGTTCATGAGATTTAAATCTGCATCCCAAACTGCTGCCTGTTTTCCGTACAGCGATTGTTTTATTAGTTCATTTGCTCCCCTGGCTCTTTTTTAAAAAATATTTATTTATTTGGGTTGTTATTGTTATTCAATTGATGAAGTCGTGCTCGACTCTGCAACCCCATGGACTGCAGCACGCCAGGCTTCCCTGTCCTTCACCATCTCCTGGAGTTTGCTCAAACTCCTGTCCATAGAGTCAGTGATGCCATCCAACCACCTCATCCTCTGTCGTCCCCTTCTTCTGCCTTCAATCTTTCCCAGCATCAGGGTCTTTTCCAGTGAGTTGGCTCTTCGCATCAAGTGGCCAAAGTAATGGGGCTTCAGCTTCAGCATCAGTCCTTCCAATGAATGTTCAGGACTGATCTCCTTGCAGTCCAAGGGACTCTCAAGAGCCTTCTCCAACACCACAGTTCAAAAGCATCAGTTCCTCAGTGCTTAGCTTCCTTTATGGTCCAGCTGCATAGGATCTTATTTGTGGCACACGGCATCTCCGTTTTGGCGTGCACTCTCTCCATTGCAGCACTTGGGCTCAGTAGTTGCATTGCTTGGGCTTAGTTGCCCCATGGCCTGTGTGATCTTTCCTCCCCAACCAGGGGCTGAACCCATGTTCCCTGCATTGGAAGGCAGATTCTTAACTACCAGGCCCCCAGGGAAGTCCCTGATGCTCCAGGCTCTTTGTCATCAGGTGTGTATTTTCATGCAGTTTTCATGGAAGAGCAGTGGTGGCCTCATGGGACTATTAATGGCATCTTTTGAGCCCAGGGAGTTTTCAAGGAACTTGCCCATTAGGGCCGCTGATTTGTCACTGCGGATCACTGTATTGCCCAGTGACAGGTATTTGACCTTGGGCTGGTCAGAGCACAAGGTGCAGGGTGAGGAATGGTCCAGTGAGGGAGGTGGCTTTGTGGGCATCTCTCCTCTGGTCACGTGGCCTGACCTGTGGTGTGAGCAGTTCCAGTGCTTGGTACATGTATTGTATTTGGTTATTTTATGTTGCTTTACCTTTTAAAGGTTTTATTGGAATATAGTTGATTTACAACGTTGTGCTAGTTTCTGCCGTACAGCGAAGTGAGGCACTTAAAAAATTTTTTTAATTGGAGGATAATTGCTTTACAATGTTGTATTGGTTTCTGCCATACAACAACATGCATCAGCTACAAGTATACATATATCCCCTCCCTTTTGAGCCTCTCTCCCACTCCACCCCCCACCCCACCCCTCTTGGTCATGTCAGAGCACCGAGCTAAGCTCCCTGTGCTCTACAGCAGCATCCCACGACCATCTATTTTACACAAGGTAGCATAAATATGTCAGTCCTGCTCTCTTAGTTGGTCCCACCTTCTCCTTCCCCCACGTCCGCCTATCCTTTCTCTACATCTGCATCTATTCAGGCCTTGCAAATAGGTTAATCAGTACCATTTGTCTGTAGTCCATATAGGCATGTGTATTTTAATAGAGGCCATTTTTAAAGCCCTGTTTGAAATTTAACTTTGGTGAAGGCGCTTTCCTTGTTTCCCACTCTGCAGCGAAGATCCATCCAGAAGAAATCACTCCACTGCTGCCAGCCGTATCAGGGGAGAAGATCGCCGAGGACCAAACGTGCTTTTTTCTTCAAGTACTGTTGAAATACATGGTTACTCAGGTATGAGCGAGTGGAACCATGGATGATTCAGTGATGTTCATACCCTCACTAGGGAAGTGTGAGAAACTAGACAAACACTGCCTCTTTTCTTCCTGTTTGTCCGTATTTTTTACTTTTGTGTTTTCTTGGTGATTTTATGCGATATTTCACTCAATGTAGAATGTACGCTAGGATGCTTCAGCAAAGACCAGGCCTGCCTGCTACTGTGTGTGTGTGTGTGTGTGTGTGTGTGTGTGTATGTGTGAAGGAAGCAGTTCCGTCCTCCATCTGCCTCCTTTACTTTCATACAGTCTCATATTATTCACTTCATATGTGACACTGCTTAACAAATGCGTGGGGATCTGAATCACCAAGTCATTCTCTGCAATACCAGTATCGCAGTTTCACTCACTCCCAACCCTGCCTACCCGAGGTGGTCTCAGATCTCATAGGAAGGTTCTCTGGCCTGTATCCCTCCCGCTTCCACTCAGTGCCAGTCACAGGTAGCCGGTCCCCAGATTGCCTGCAGCTTCCATTCAGTTTGGCTACAAATCAGAGGGTCCTGTGAGTCCCTCCTCAGGTTCAGTGAATTTTAGAGTAGCTCACGGAACTGGGGGAGGCATTGGTTCACAGTTGCCCATTTAGGAAAGGGTGTGGCAAAGGACACAGGTGACGGCGGGATGAAAACACACACGGCGTGAGGTCTGGGGTAGCGGTCCTGAGTGTGGGGGCTTCTGTCGCTGTGGACGGGGGTGCGTCACCCTCCTGGAGTGTCCATGTGTTCAACCCGCACACTCCCTGAAACCCGGGGCTGTTGGGATTTTTGTGGTGGCTTCTTCGCAGGAGAGATGATCAGTTACCAACTCCATTCCCAGCCCCTCCCTCCTCTTGAAACAGTGGTGCAGGCGGCAGGGAGGCAACTGGAAATTCCGAGCTTCCAGCCATGGCTTGGTCCTGCTGGTGACCAGCCCCATCTGGGAGCCCCTTCATGAAGGGGCTCTGGTCACGAAGAAGTAAGCAGGGAGCTAGGGCCTCTGTGCCAGGAGCCGGGGGCAGAGACCAGTGTAGCAGTGTCTGTTATCTCCCTGTGTCTCTGCTTCTGCCTGTTTGCTCTTCTGCTGCCCCTTTCTCTGTGCTGTGGAGGCTGGATGGCAGAGGAGCCGGCCCCGGGGCTGACCGGGCGGGTCCAGAGTGATGGGCAAAGGGCAGGGGCCTGAAGGAGACCCGTGGATTATCTCATCCTGCACGGCCTCCTTTATGTCAGATGATCCTTTTTCTTAATAAATCATTCACTTCTGATTTCACCAGGGAATTTATGTCTCTCAGTCAGTATTTCTGGACGTCTGGATGTGGTTTGGGAAATGCTACTGTTTCTGTCCTCTCAGCAAACACATCCCTGGTCCGTGAGCTTCTCCAGGGCATATGTTCAGGCTCCGTCCTTCCTCTCACAACCTGCTGTGTTGTTGTTGTTCAGTCACTAAGTTGTGTCCGACTCTTTGTGGCCCTGTGGACTGTAGCATGCCAGGCCTCCCTGTCCATCACCAACTCCCGGAACTTGCTCAAACTCATGTCCATTGAGTTGGTGATGCTATGCCACCATCTCATCCTCTGGTGCCCCCTTCTCTCTTGCCCTCAGTCTTTCCCAGCATCAGGTCTTTTCCAGTGAGTCAGCTCTTTGCACCAAGTGGCCAAAGTATTGGAGCTTTAGCTTCAGTTGATGTGTAACTCTGCCCATCCAGTTCCTCACCCAGTGGGCCCATGACACCCACTGTCACCTGCCTTTTTTGTCTTGTCACCATGAAATCGGGGGCCCAGGGTGAGCAGGGTCTGGTGTGTCAGGTCCAGAGAAGGACATGAGTGTTGGCCATCCTGGACCTCTGGACGACTCGAGGGGACCCCTCCTTCCTCAGGGTCTCTCCTCCTGGGATGACCCCCCACTCCCCCTCTTTTCCAGTTTTCTCTGAAGGCTGCATTTCCTTTGCCCCCTCTGTGCCCTGTGTCCCTTAGGGTGACCCTATCTGCTCTTCTCTCCCCAGTTCCTCTAGCAGCACCACAGGCTCAGGATTCTCGCATCCTGAGTGCCAGCCTGGGTCCTCTCACCTCTGAAAAGCTCTGTGCCCTGGCCCTGTGGGCCCCTGCTGCCCACATCTCAGCCCCATCTATCCAGGAGTGGTCGGGTCTGGCCTTCTATCCATCGCAGAAAAACAGCAGAGTAGCCAAAACCCGGGTGTGCTGGGAGACTTGGGTTTCATTCCAGACGTGTCACTAATGAGCTGTGTGGCACGCTGATCCCATAACACCCTGGATCCCAGCAGAGGAGGACTGGTAGAGGGTGGTGGTGAGCCCTCTCCACTGTGTGTCGTATGCAGTGTCCAGTAGCCCCTCCTTCCCCGGTCTGTCGGCAAAGTGGGTCCTCGGAGCAGAGCTTCCTCCTTGCCGTACTTGGAGGGATTCTGACAGGTGATGGACACCGGGCCCCTCGTCCCTGGACTGCAGGTGCTCCGGGTGGGCTCGTCAGGAGGATGTTGGGATGCTTTGCTCTGGAGCTCGGTGGTCTCACAAGCATGACAGCCACCAGTAGGCACTCTCAAAGGGCCTGTTCACACCACATTTCCCTAGGTGGTAGGAGACAGCTCTCGATCACCTGTCTGGGTTCCTGGCCTGTGTGGGCCGCTCCTTGCGAGGGAAGTGTTTGCAACGTTCCCGCCGGGCCTACACAGAGCTGGCTATTTGACAGGGAAGTAGTGGGGTCGCTAGGAGTCAGACATGACTGAGCGACTTCACTTTCACTTTTCACTTTCATGCATTGGAGAAGGAAATGGCAGCCCACTGCAGTATTCTTGCCTGGAGAATCCCAGGGACAGGGGAGCCTGGTAGGCTGCCATCTATGGGGTCGCACAGAGTTGGAAACGACTGAAGTGATGCAGCAGCAGCAGCAGTGTCTTCACACATGGGAGCTTTAAACTTAATGGCTTATCCCAGCCTGCAGATTGTGTTGTTTTTTTAATTGAAAAATAGTTGATTTACAATGTCATGTCAGTTTCAGGTGCATAGAGCAGTGATTCAGTTACACATGTAGCCTTTGGATTGCTTTTTTGTGCCCTTTGCAAGATTCTGTAGTTTTGTGTTTTGATAATGATTTTTTTTTCATGTAGGTAACATGGTATGAAATTCTTGCAAGAGACTGTTTCTTTAATTCTGGTGTATTATAAATGGCCTTTTTTGCATTTAAAAAAAAAGCACCTGATTACTTCTGTATAAACATTTTAAGGGCACAAAGAGTGTTAAATCATCACAAGGAACATGGAGAAAAAAATACAGGAATGATGTAGTGGGGCAAGTTTAAAAGATACCATAAGCTTTGATTTTTTTCTTTCTTGAATATCCAGTAAAAATGCTGTTTTTTATGTAGTTACTGTTTTGCTTTGAAGTATTCATTCATGGAACCATTTCAGTTTTAAGACGTTATTACATGATGGTCAATGCTATTTGTCAGGTGTTTCATTTAGGATAGGGGTTTTAACAGTGTATCAGCATTTCAGTTGATATTCATTAATGTGAAGTGTAACTATATGTATGTTCTCCCCCCCCCCACCCCCCACCCCCCGCCATTACTATTATCTGAAGGCTGCAAGCTTGGAGTGGAAGCATAAGGAGAATCAGGAGACTGGGTTTAAATTTCTGTTTACGTTGTTTCGAAAGTATTACCTTCCTCATCTGTTTCCCTCGTTTACCAAGTTAACCAACATCTATAAGCCTGTGCTGGGTGAGTACTGATAGCTGTGTGTGCGGTCTCGTCTCTTACAATGATTAAGTAAAATAAATTTTTTTTTCATATTTAGTGGTCACTTTGTTGTAAGAGTTTTCCAGTTTCTTAATAAATGATTTGTATAGACTGAGATTTGCCCGAGTCCTGAGCAATAAAGGCCATCTGTGGGTCCTGTAACTCAGGAGTAATTTGATACGGATCATGGTATATTGATCCCTGGGGTCGGGAAGATCCCCTGGAGGAAGGCATGGCAGCCCACTCCAGTATTCGTGCCTGGAGAATCCCCATGGACAGAGAAGCCTAGTGGGCTACAGTCTGTGGGGTCACAAAAGAGGCGGACACAACTCAGCAACTAAACAGCAGCATTTAAGCAACCAGATATATGTCTATTTAATTAGAAATGGAAACATTCTTAGGGGTTATATGATGTTAAGAGTCATGAACCCGGGGACTTCCCTGTGGTTCAGTGGTTAGGATCTCACCTTCCAATGCGGAGGGTGCAGGTTCAATCCCTGGTTGAGGAACTAAGATCCCACATGCCTCATGGCTAAAAAACGAAACATAGAGCAGAAGCAATATTGTAACAGATTCCATAAAGACTTTAGAAATGGTCCACATTAAAAAAGAAAAGATTCGCTAACCTGATCATGTGTTCTCTTGTCCTGCAGACATCCCCCACCTGAGACCAAAGCCTGTGTATGTCACGACCACTCGAGACAATGAGAGCATTTATAGCACAAAGATCCCATACATGGCAGCTCGTGTCGTCTTCATTAAGTGGATGGTGACTTTCTTTTTGGAAAAAAAGTATCTAACTGCAACACAGAACACTAAGAATGGAGTTGATGTATTGCCTAAAATCATTCAGGTATGTCATTCATCACTTTTTTACCTTTTAATTCTGGTGTCTTAAGCCCTACTAACACCAAAGTAATGGACTGTCAAGGCTGTTGGCTCTCATTGTTGGCTAAGGGGACTCAGTTTCACTGGCTCCACCCTCTGTGATGCTGAGGTTTCAGAGGAAGCGTAAGTTAGCACTTGCTGGGTTCTCTTGGCCTTGCCATGACGAGGCAACCTTGTGGCCTTTTGAGCAGGTGGCTGACGTGTATGCTCCTGGCTCCCTCTCACCTCCCCTCCTTCACTCAGGCCCCAGTGACCTCTGAGCGCGAGACAGAGGACCTCCCTGGCCTTGCTCATTCCAGTCCAGGGAAGGTTCCCAGCAATCATGAGGTGGTCACGGAGAGGTCACCTGAGCCTGCCAGGTGCCCCTGAGCCTGCCAGGTGCCAGAGCCTTCCCCTGGGCTCTCGGGGAAGGGGTGGGTCAGCACCTCTGGATTTCAGGCAGTTGTTGAGCCATGATGGGGTCCCTGGAACAGAAGGGAGTGCTTTCTGAGGCCTGGGTGAAGCCCTCTTCTCACGTGGGGCCTGTGGGGCCTTGCTCTCTTCCTGGCCTTGGTCAGATGCATGGGGCTTTCCTGGCAGGTGACATGTCTTCGGGCTTTTGTGCGGGCAGAGCAGGACACCTTGTAAAGTCAGAGTGGCCGTTGCTTGGAGGAGTCACGGTTTTGTGTGCTCTGATTTATTGGCTCCAAGCACAGAGCCAGGAAGTGTGGTCCAGTTGGTGCAGGCTGGCCGATGCCCTGCAGTTCCCAGACATGTGACATCTGTCCCAGACTGGAGGGTGCACCACCCATGCCCTTGCCGAGGAGTCCTCAGTCCCCTCATGGTGGAGCACCCAGCGGGTCCAGAGCACAGGGTCCATAATAAGAGACACAAAAGACTCGCTAAAAGTTAAAAAAAAAACAACTTTAATTTCTCAGTTGACAAATTTAGTAGGTAAACTCAAGATGGTAATAGTCACTGCTGAGGACAAAATTGGTTTTCTGAAGAACTGTCACGCAACATTGATTAAAAAAAAATTAGAGGTGGAACTCAGAAACTATTATTAATAGATAAGACTGTAGGTGCAGACCTACTTTGCAGACACTGTGAGGGCAGAAGGAAAGAACAGGGCATAACAATTAAACCAAGAGTAAGGAGAGCTTACCTGAGCTAAGAAAAAAAGTCGTGCCTTAAACTGAAAGGGCCTGTGAGCCCCAGGAAGAATTAGCAAAACAGACAGCAAACTAAACAGACATTTGACCGTCAGGGGTTAAAGGGAAAATGATACAGACTTCCAAACAGAAACCGCAGCTATGTCAAAGGAATGACGCTGAGATTAGCACCGAATACCTAATCTAATCTGCAGCCCTGGAAGCCAGAGCAACCTGTCTGTTTGTCCCTTTCTCAAAATCTCACTTCATATCATGTACATCAGCACACAGTCACATTGGTTTAAGGCCTAAGTTGATTTAAAGTCTAAGTATAAAAACAAAGTGATCAAGAATTTAGGAAAAAATCTAGGGGAAATGTATAAATTTAGGAAGTGGTAGACCACCTTCGGTAGAGATGAAACCCGCAAACCAAAGACTAAATGAGGTTCGACTTTATTTTGAAAAACAGGAAAAAGATTTATTTGTCAAAAGATAACATAAAGCTAGGCCCAAGCAACAGACTGTGGAGAGCGTTTGTCGTATTATACGGTTGTTGGAGTGTTCATATCTCTGCTGTATGAAGAGCACCTATGAATAGATGTGAAGACAAACAGCTGATTGAAAAATGAATGAAGGAGGTGAAAGGCAGGTCATAGAAGAGGAAATAAGCATGGCCCTGGACCTCCCCAGCAGTCAGGGAAACACAGTTAGTTCTGAGCAGCTATGAGAGCCCTTTTTTCACCTATCAGGTAGACAAAATCGGAAAATCGCAAGTAGACAAAAATTTGTAGGAAACGTAAGAAATTCAGTGACACTCTGATAAACTTTTCGTTCATGGCGTCTAATGTGGTTGTTCAGGCAGTTCAAAACACTATCAGAGAAAGGATCTTTCTTTCCCCCCAGTTCTCCCCCTCCCAGTTTCAGAGTTTCAGAAAACTATCACCTGTGCTTATTGAAAATAAGTTGCTCCTTCCTAAAAAAATACATCCGGATTATGAGAAGTCCCACAACTGGCATATTAACCACCACTTCCAGGTTCTAATTTTCTCCCTGTTGACTCTTCACACTTGTGAGTCATTTCCTTTTACTCTGTAGCTAAAGTGTCACAAGGTTCTGACCTCCAGAATCTGTTAGGAGGGTTTTATCACCCTAATAGAAAACAAGGCGCCAGAGTTCAAATTGTCTTATCCATAAGAGAAATGTTTCACTCTCCTACAAGAGCAGCTGGAGACGAGGCTGCTGCAGCCATAGCTGTGGCCACATGTGCCCTGTTTCTCTCCTCTGCCCTTTCCCTCTGGTTCCTCCCTTATGTTAGCAGCAGCAGCCGGGGCCCTCCTTCTTAGTTCATGTATTGAGACAATCCAGAAACACAGAGCCCTTCCCTTTTGTGTGAGCAGAACAATTTAGGTTACCTGCGTGCTCTTAGGAAAGAGCAAGGCGCTGATTGACTCCAGTCTGTAGCTGTGAACACCTCTGGGTGGGGGTGGTGGTGACCAGCTTCCAGGAAGCAGAAGGCTCCCCTGGTGTTAGGGGCCGGTCAGCTTCCCCTGAGGCAGGTGCGGCTGCAGACCAGGGTAGGGTGGGGGTGGGGGCAGAGATCTAGGGGTTCCATAAGGGGGAAAGGGATAAGAGCAGGCACCACGCAGGTCCACGGCTCCTGTGCCCTGCACACAGCCATGCCCAGACGTGGCCACTGCCGTGGTCCAGATTGCTCATACACTTCACAGTCAGTTATGTCAGTTTCCTCCTGCCACTGTAGCTAATTTCCACAAATGCATTTTCTTACAACGGAAGTCAGAGGGCCCAAATTGGTCTCAGTGGCTAAAGTCAGGGTGTCAGATGCTCTAGGGGAGGGTCAGTGTCTTCCCTGTCTGGCCTCCACAGGCTGCCTGTGTCCCCTGCCCTGTGGCTCCTCATCACATCATTTCTGCGTCTATTTCCATCTGTGCATCATCTTCTCTGTGTCTGCATCTCCTGCCTCCTTATGGATCCTGTGGTTACTGTGGGTCTACCCAGGTAATCCAGGGTACCCTCCCCATCTCAACATCTCGAATTTAATCAATCTGCTCAGTCCCTTCTGCCATGGAAGGCAGCACAGTCCTGGGTTCCAGGCACTTGGGTGTGGACATCTTGGGGAGGGTGGTCATTATTCAGCCTACCTGTCTCCCGTGTCCTCATCTCTGCCTTACTGCTGTGCTTCCGTCTCATCTCCTGTGTGTCTGCCATGTGTTCCACTCCTCATTTACATTATACAGGAGAGAAAGCAGTTTAAACAACTGAATATTAAATTCTGGAAACGGAGTTGAAGGAATAAAAGCACCTATAGTTGTATTTGTCTCCTGAAAATATTTGTTTGGAATTTCAAATTTCATGTAATTTTACATATGTAAAGGGAACATCACTGTCTCAGTGAGCTGATCCAGAACTTCTTTTCAAAGAATATACTGACTGCTGTTATCAAATCCCTTTAAAACAGTATTTTAAATTCTGCTTCCAAATAGGGTTCACACTTTCCACTACTACTACATTAAAAGTCATGTATGAGATGTTTTTTTTTGTGTGTGTTTTTTCACCCAAAGTGAATTTACTTCCTTTTGATCAGAAACTAATATCCTTGACAGTATTTTTCACTGGAGAGGGAAGGGACTAACTCAGTTACCCCTCGGAGAATCTGGTTTGACCAGTGTTCTTGTTTGGTGGCATGATTCATGGGAGAGAGAGAATACGGTTGCCCTGAAGTCCCACGCCACGCTGGCAGCCATGACCACTGATCCCCCTCTCAAATATGAACGTCTTGCTGTGTCACCTCAGCCAGAAGTGTTTCCAGAGAACTATTGTTTATTCTTTGGTGTATCATGTTAGTGTGAGATAGAAGTGCTTCAGCCTACATTAGTGAAAGCAGAGTAGTAATTTTAAAATTTCAGCGGCACATTAATTAAACATTGAAACATTAAAAGGAGAATTTCCTTGGTGGTACAGTGGATAGAAATCTGCCTGCCAATGCAAGGGACATGGGTTCGATCCCTGGTCTGGGAAGATCCCACATGCCTCGGAGTAACTAAGTGTTAGCACCACTACTACTGAGCCCAGGCTCTAGAGTCCAGAAGCCACAGCTACTGAGCCCTCAACTGTTGAAGCTCACAGGCCCTAGAGCCCATGCTCTGCAACAAGAGAAGCCCCCACAATGAGAAGCCCACCCACCACAACAAAGAGTAGCTCCTGGTCGTCACAACTAGAGAAAGCCAGTACAGAGCAACAAAGATCGGACACGATAAAAATAAAAATTAATTAATTAAAATAAACCCAAAGAAGTTTATGAGGGAATGAAAAAGAAAAAGTTTGAGATGCTAAGACAGTTGATCATACTTATTTGTATGCTAACTCTTTATCTTTAGTTACATTGTTAAAGTGCCGCTTGAAGTCTGACCCGGCCCTTCCATAATGATTCATGGGCTGTGGGTTTCCCGACACTTGTATCTCATGGGGTGAACAGTTAAAAAAATGAATCACATAAATTACTCCCCTGTGGGAGTCTGTGTATCATGCAGACCCACCTGTCTGTTGACGGCCACACGCTGGTGCTCTGTGTTCTTGTTTTTACCAAGGCAGGAGTGGGCTGCCCTCAGCCAGGTGGGCCGACTGTGATGGGGAATTGAGTGGCATCAGTTTTCACCAGCAGGATGGCAGCTGCATCCTCATTTCATACCTGCGTTGTGGGTGTCCTTGTCTATTCTGACCCTGAGGGTGAGCGACTCTCAGAATGAACTGTGGGTTGAGAGGAAACCAGGGTGGGGAGGGGAAAGATTGAGTGGCAGCCTGTATCTTGCATTTTCCTGAACCCTGGCAGCACAGGCCTGGTCCAAGCAGACCATATGACTGTTTCACTGGTTAAGCCTTCCGTCATATGCCAAAGAAGCAAAAATCATCTTTGCATTTACCACTGGAATCAACTAATATTAAACAATAACTGAAAATTCCAGCTGGATTGTAGTGGGCAGAAAATGGACCTCTCTCTGTAGTTAATTTTTATTCATGCTTTTACTGTTGATCTTCATGAAAGAGGCAAGAAACAAATAGCCTTGAATTACTAGTTTGTTTTCACTCTCGTCACTTACTATCATTATAAATGTCTTAACAACGTGCAGATTTTTTTTTTTGGAAAGCAGCATTTTGCTGGTGTGGGCTAGAGGAGGCTGGGAAAAGCATTGTTTTATTAAGAGAAGTAGTTTTCAGTTAATGGCATCATGGGATATTCATCAGTGTTATCATTATGTTCTATTTGGATCATGGAGCTTAGTTTTCAAAAACAATTTGGTGCCTTTGAACATAATTCTTTAGTACATTATTTTGTTCTCTAATTGTCATAGATTCTGTTATCTAATGACCTCAAATCTTGTGGCTTCAAACAACCCGTTCACCATATTATTTATTTTCCTTTTTGGGTCAGGAATTTGGGTGAGATTTGGTTGGACAATTCTGGGGCTTCATGTGATGTTAGCTGAAGTCAGTGGGTGGTGGTCTTCAGCTGGTGGCTGGTTGGTCAGGAGGGTCCAGAATGACTTCAGAGCCTGCTACTCTGGTGCGTGCAGGGGGGCAGGTTGGGCTCCACTGGGCCTCCCTTTCTATATAACCCCTCTTGCAAGGCAGTCGGACTTCTTTCCTGGCCGCTCAGGGCTCCGAGAGCAAATGTTCCCGGAGATGCTACATGGGAGCCCTCAGCCTCCTGGGTCCCCTCCACCCTTCCCCTCTGCTGGCTAACTCAGCCCTCCAGCCCATGGGGATCGAGGGGACACAGCCTTCCCATCTCTGCAGAAAGTATGTCAGAGAATTTGTGGCTGTTTTTAGTTTGCTTGGTAAGGATGTGTGTAATTATTTTTTTTTTTTAGCCTGTGGGGGAAATGAAAGTTATTGATCAAAAAGTCACAGGTTATTGATCCATAAGAGACATTAGACTTAATCCAGCCACCATGCTTTACAGATCAAAAATATATGTATATCAGTAAAAATGAGGAAATTTTTATTTTTCTATGCAAATTTTTATTTTCTATTGGTTGACCCATCAAAAAGATGAAATAATTTATATAGAGTTGCTTGCTGCACAGTGTGGCAGGGCCTTTAATAAACCACACAAGCTTAATAGCCCAGGCATGAGGAGAAAAACTGCTATCAATATAATTGTCTACTCATTTTCTCTAGAGATTACTATTTGAATATCCTCTTTGTTTTTAAACTCTCCTTGGTAGTTGCTGAAATAATAATTTTGTACTACTTGTTTCTTGTCACTTCTTGTAAAAAATATTCACAGTTGGTAGAATTTTAGTGGTATTTGGGTTACATATTTTTGACACAAAAGAATAATAGTGTAATTTACTAAAATGAAGCAAAATTCCACCTATGTTGTGTTCGGAGGAGATCTTTAATTCTGGGGGAAATGAGCGCACCATCCCCGGAGTTCGCCGAAAACAAGGTGAGTCTTCAGCCTGGCCCGGTGTCTTGGAGGATCGCTCAGGAGGGGGGCCCTTTCTTGCAGACCGTCGGGGGAGGCACTGCAGTGCCGGAGCGGGCGCCGGAGCCAGACGCTGGCGGGGCGGCGGAGCAGGACCGAGGCCGAGCGGATGGGAGCACGCTGTCCGAGCGCCGGCTCAGCAGTTGCAGCCTGTGCAGCATTGAGGAGGAGCATCGTGAGGTTTACGACATGGTCCAGCGCATCCTGCTGTCCACTCGCGGCTATGTCAACTTCGTGAACGAGGTGTTCCGCCAGGTGAGAGCGTGTGCATGCGAGTGTGTGTGTGTATCCGCGCGCACTTGTGTGTTTGGGGGAGGGGCAGGGGTGGGGGGTGTGCAGGGGCAGGTTGCAAAGCTGAAGAGGTTTCTTTGTTCTGTTACTCATAATACTCCAAGGAATACAATTGGCAAGTTGGGCTGAGTTACACAACTCCATAATGATTTCTTTCATCCCACTTTTAAGGTCTCGTATGGAGGGTTGGAATTTGAGCATTTTGGTCATTTTTAATGTTGTTTTCAAGATTTCCGGGAGAAATATTAATAACCTCAGATATGCAGATGACACCACCCTAATGGTAGAAAGTGAAAAGGAACTAAAGAGCCTCTTGATGAAGGTGAAAGAGAAGAGTGGAAAAGCTGGCTTAAAGCTCCACATTCAAAATACTAAGATCCTGGCATCTGGTCCCATCACTTCATGGCAAATAGATGGGGAAACAATGGAAACAGTGGCAGACTATAATTTTGGGCTCCAAAACCATTGCAGTTGGTGACTGCAGTCATGAAATTAAAAGACGCTTGCTCCTTGGAAGAAAAGCTATGACAAACCTAGATCGCATATTAAGAAGCAGAGACATCACTTTGCCAACAAAGGTCCGTATAGTCAGTCGAAGCTATGATTTCTTCAATAGTCATGTACGGATGTGAGAGTTGGATCATAAAGAAGGCTGAGTGACGAGATGCTTTCGAATTGTAGTGCTGGAGAAGACTCTTGAGAGTCCCTTGGACTGCAAGGAGATCAAACCAGTAAAATCAAACCAAAAAACAAGGAAATCAACCCTGAATATTCATTGGAAGGACTGATGCTGAAGCTCCAATACTTTGGCCACCTGATGTGAAGAGCCGACTCACTGGAAAAGACCCTGATGCTGGGAAAGATTGAAGGCAGGAGGAGAAGGGGATGACAGAAGATGAGATGGTTAGATGACATCATCGACTCAGTAGACATGAGTTTGAGCAAACTCTGGGAGATAGTGAAGGACAGGGAGCCCTGCAGTCCATGGGGCCCCAAAGAGTTGGACACGACTGAACAACAACAATGTTTTCATGATTTGATTTTGGAAAATTCCTACACGGGGTGGAACAGTTCTATATTTGAACAAAATCATCCCCTCAAATACCCTTTGTTTCCATAGCAAATTTTAAGCCCAGAGGGAGGCAGGGGGAAAACTGCTTCTGAACCCCCGGCAGCATGTGAGCATACAAGAATTGTTGTGTGGCTGAAGGTACTCAGGCTACAAGCTCCTGCAGACAGTTGGACTTTGCCTGCAAAGACCTCTTGCAGCACCTCTGATAGGAGTATTTATGGCCTAAGAGGAAAAAGGAGACTAGGGAGGGGATTAAGAGGAAAGAAAGGAGCGGAGGTCGAGATGTTGAAATAACAGAACTTTGGGGCAAGCTGAATTGACGTGGTCAGTCCCAGAAGGCATATGATTGAGAGCAGAGGTCAGCACATTTTAATAGAGTAAAGGACCAAATAGTAAGCATCTTCGGCTTTGTTCACAGAAGCTCTGCTTTGTAGTGAGAAAGCAGCCAGGGATAGCATGGAACAAGCTCGTACAGGAACAAGCCCATGTTCCTGTAAAACCTTATTCACAAAAATCAAGTGGCAGACGGGATTTAGGTTGTGTATCATAGTTCCACAGCTGATCATGATGTATAGCAATGTTTGAAACCCTTGGGTGCAAATACTTAATATCAGATATCATCGACAAAGCTTTTAAATATTGCACTAGAGATAAGTGCTAAATTGATGTGGTTTTACCTGTATTGTATATTTACTTATTTATCATACACATAGTTTCATCCACATCCATTATTGGCATTCCACCCCTGGAAATAGTGTGTTCTCAATTTAATCAAAATCCCAAATTCAATCTAAATTCACTTTTGAAGTAGCTTGAGCCATTGAGGTTAACTGCAGACTACTTATGACTAAAGTAATGAGACATCTTTGTGTCATGAAACTTAAAAACATTTACGTTTTATAATTGTTCTTAAATTTAATTTGGAAACTTCTGTGTGAAATTTCAAATATGGTTATTATGCATTGTTAAAATACTGAAATAGAGACATTTGGGAAAAGGGGGCCTGGGTTTTCACTTTGCATTCTGTTGCCCTCTCTTGGTCAGTGATTTTTTTTTTTTTTTTTTTACGCAAGACAAAATGTGACTTCTTTCATAATAATTCCTTTTTCAGTTTTAAATTATTTAGAGACTAAGCCTGAACTATTTTAAACTATTAAAGTTTAAAAACATACATTCATTCAAGAAGTGCACATTCTCAGTGTGGAGTTAATATGTGTGTGGGTGTGTTTTTAACAGAGAACAGTGCAAGGGGCAGGTCAGATGTCCAGACACGTGATGTGGAACAGACACCCATGAGGACTACTGTGGGCTGGGTGACTCTTACCTGAAAATGTCTTTGTTTTGCTTTTATTTCTGAAGTGCATTTTTATGGATGTCAAATTCTACTTTGGCAGCTGTTTTCTTTCTGCACATTGAATATTTTGTTCCATTGTTTCTTGGCTTTCGTTGTTTCTTTGAGAAGTTATGTCAAGTCTTGTGGTTATTCTTTTGGCGGAAATGTGCCTTTTCCCCTCTGGCTCCTTTTAAGATTTTCAGGTTGTCTTTGGTTCTCAGCCGTCTTAGTGTAATAGACTTGCAAGTATCCTGCTTGTGTTTCTTTGTGATTCTTGAATCTGTGAATTGATATGTCTTATCAGTTTTGGCAAAATTCTTAGTAATTCTTTCTTCAAATATTGTTTCTGCCACTTTTTACCAATTCTTTCCTTCTATATCTCCAGGCATGAGAAAGATAACCTTTTCCTTGCATTTTCTGTCTTACATGTCTTACAGTGGAACCAGTGTGTTTCTTGTCTCAGTGTGCTTCATTCTGGATATTTTCATCTGGTTTTTCTTCCAGTTTTCTCTTCAGCTACATCCAGCCTATTGTCAGCCATTTTCACTGGATTTTTAATTTTGCTTATTTTATTTTTCAATTTCACATGGAGCTTTTTCTGATGCTTTAGCTCTCCTGTATGTTTAAATTATTATTTATTTTAATTGTGGTTTTGCTAATGTTGACTTCTTTTTGCATACTTCTGACTTTTTAGTTAATATGCTGCATATCATATTAACTAGACCATGTGAATAATTTTGGTGGTACTATGATCTATAATTTTCTTTTCCTCCAGAAAGAATTTGTATTAATACTTGCTTTCTGGGAGAAAGGTAATGTTGTATACCTTGATATTGAATTTTAGTTATGTAGTTGTCTACATTTGGATTCTGATCACATTAAATCAGGATTCTTATATGCAGATATGTAAGGGGATTCTTTAATCTTGTTAAGTTCACAGTTCCCTGGTGATCCAATGGTCTTCCACTGTAGGGGACATGGGTTTGATCCTTGGTTGGGGAAATAAGATCCCACAAGCTGTGCCATGCAGCCAAGAAGAAAAAGTTTGCCAAAGTGTGTACAGTGCTACAACCAGCCAGTTGTAGCAGCAGAGGTCAGTTTTTGACTCTCAGAAAAGGAAGGGAGGGAGAGAGGAAGGAGGGAAGGAAGGAAAAGGGAGAAAGAGAAAGCCAAAAAAAAAACCACAGCAACACAAAGAAAAGAAAAGCCCTGGTTAAAGTTAAATTTGCCAACTTCTGTGGTGTCACTGCTCCCACTGTGGCCGATTCAAGTCACCAACATGATGTCATTGAATGTGAACTCGGGAAGAGACATGACAACTGGCTATACTATTACGTGTATTATTGCGTCATCTGTTGCTGATTCATTGGTATGGATTTTGGTTATTTTATGCAATAATTGTTCAGAATATAGAAGTTATTTTAACATTGCACTTTGTTTTCTGGCCCAGTTATACAATTGTCCTTTTCCCCCGCCAGTTTGGTATGCACAAAAACACTTTTCTGTTTCAAAAGAAAGTCTGAGATTGGTGATAGCCCATGGAAATGTCTGTTGGACTCATTGGTGATGCGAACTTGTGCTAAAGGGAGTTTCTCTTATCATTTTAGGCATTTTTGTTGCCTTCGTGCGACATAGCCATAACCAGAAAAGTAGTTCAAGTGTACAGAAAGTGGATCCTGCAGGACAAACCTGTGTTCATGGAGGAACCAGACATAAAAGAAGCTGCCCAAGAAGATGCTGAAAAATTAGGATTTTCAGAGACTGATAACAAGCAGGTAATCTTTCATCACTTCTTGTCTGAGTTGGCAGCATCTTATTTTAGCAAAATCTTCCTGCTCAGTCAGGGGCCATAGTCAGTGTGACACAGGCAGACTGTTTCTTTGTTGTCAACTCTGATGCTCTCAGGGAGGCTGCCTCCGTGCTGTCTCCAGGGTCCTCCGCCACCACCTAACCTCAGGCTCGGCCATGTGTGCACACCAGCTTCTTTTTGCATGTCTCTGTCGAAGACTAAAGGTGTCACTGCCTTACTATTGATATGCTTAAATAAATAATATTCACTAAACTGGGCTTCCCAAGGGGTGCTAGTGGTAAAGAACCTACTGGCCAATGGAGGAAGCATAAGAGATGTGGGTTCAATCCCTGCATTGGGAAGATCCCCTGGAGGAGGGCACGGCAACCCACTCCAGTATTCTCGCCTGGTGAATCCCATGGACAGAGGAGCCTGGAGGGTTACAGTCCATGGGGTTGCAAAGAATCAGACATGACTGAAGTGACTGAGCATGCACGCATGCATTTGTTAAACTAACGTTTTGGCAGACTTTCCTTGTATGGCAGTCCATACCGGCAGCAGTCCAACATGACACGCTTGAAAGGATGAACCCCATGTGCAGTCTCCACTGGGAGCCTTGTTGCAGGGCTAGGTGGTGTCCTAGCCACCAGGGGTGCTGGCAAGGTGGACCTTTCATTCCACGTTAGATAAAGATACAGATGGGATAAATCCAAAACGACAGAGTGGGCCTCTGCTTGACGCACAAAAGAAACTTAGGTTGTACATGGATTTCTGGCATGCTATTTTGACATCTAGTCTGAGATTTATTTCTAAAAGTGAATGTTGTCATGGCAATTAACACCAAACATTAAAAAAATACTTATAACCAAAGGTATGTCACTTTTTGATATCTATATTAATTCCACAATTTGATTTTTTTCAATATTGGTGAATCATTTTAACAACTAGTCATGAGGTCAAAGCAAATCAACAGTCATGTTCATTCAGTCACTGGACAAGCAGTATCTATTTCTTCAGCACATCCTGAGCACTCAGTACTATTTTAGGTGATGGATGGTGAACACATTGGAAAAGAGGCGTGCATGTAAAACCTGTAATCTCATGAACTCTCATGAGCATGAGGAATTAAATACATGACCTGTCCTTTCCCACTCTGCTGACTGACTGTTGTCTTCCAAAGACCTCTTCTGAAGGTTCCGGTCACAAGCGGTCTTCCAGCTGGGGACGGTCTTACTCCTTCACCAGTGCCGTGAGCAGAGGGTGTGTGATGGAAGAGGAGAATAAGAATGTGAAGGCTGGGGCCCAGGCAATGCTGCAGGTACGTGCAGGCCGCAGATGGGAGGGCCCCCAGCAGAGTCAGTTTGAACGTTTTGTTTATTGGGGTAATGTCATTATAAAGCTTGGTGATCTTCTTAGCTATGCATGAGTAAACAGCCCTTAAATTCTCATCCTTAATTTTCTTCCTGATTACCCACCTTCAATTTGTAAAGTTTTTTTTCTTTAGTCAAAGGAGACATCTGAACTGGTTACAATTTTCTGAAAGGGGTTGTTATACAGTGAATGCAAAATGACTGAGATTTAAACTCAATGACAGATTAAAAAAAATGACTGAGATAAAAAAGTAGAGAGTTACCTTAGAGAAGGGAATGGCAACCCACTCCAGTATTCTTGCCTGGAGAATCCCATGGACAGAGGAGCCTGGCGGGCTATGGTTCATGGGGTCGCAAGGAGTTGGACGCAACTGAGCACAGAGTTACCTGGATTCTAATTTGTAAGAGAAGCTTGGTGATTATGATTATGTAATAAGTTATATGCATCTTAGAAATTGCCTGTGTTTATGAAGAATACTGAGTAATGCAGTGATTTTTAGACATTTATCTGAATAAATATATGAACTAGCACCAATACCATTTGGGAACATTGGAAAGAGCACCTTTGCCTTTCACTCAGTCTCCCCAGACTTGGAGACTTAATCTCAAAAATAGGGATTAGGGCATTACCTCAATCCCTATTGAAGGTTGTCAGAAGTCTAAGTTAAAACACAGGGTCACTCTCTTTCCCCCACTCCCTGGCCCTCCCCATATCTACATTCAGCTGTCCAGTTAAGCCTCCCACGCAAAGGCCAGGCTTAGGGTCGGGGGAAGGCACTCATGGGTGTGGCGTGCATGGTACCCAGTTTTCAGTGATGCTGTGTTTGTCATCTGTCTCTTGAGAGGATTCCTTATCATGGGATCCTTTTGGTTTTCAAGTTAATTAGCAGTTTCATATACTGTAATTATGTGGCTTCCCTGGTAGCTCAGCTGGTAAAGAATCTGCCTGCATTGCAGTAGACCTGGTTCAGTTCCTGGGTCTGGAAGATCCCCTACAGAAGGGATAAGCTACCTACACCAGTATTCTTGGGCTTCCCTGGTGGCTCAGATGGTAAAGAATCCATCTGCAATGCAGGAGACCTAGGTTCGATCCCTGGGTTGGGAAGATCCCCTGGAGGAAGGCATGGCAACCCACTACAGTATTCTTGCCTGGAGAATCCTGTGGACAGAGGAGCCTGGCAGCCTACAGTCCATGGGGTCGCAAAGAGTTGGACACGACTGAGTGACTTAAGTACACGGTACAGCACATACTGTAACTAATGAATTTTCTCCTTTTTCATTGAAATTTGGCAAGTCTGAAATTACCTTAAAAAAATCAAGATGATTTTAAATGAATAGCTTCAGAGGACTTTGGCTCAGCTCATCAGTGTTATCTGTGCGCCCACTAGAGGAAGCTCTCAGGAGTCCCTGTCCTGCCCCTTCCTTCCAGCTCACTGCCCAGCTGCCATGGTTAGCCATCCCACAGTCAGCCCATAGGGTTGCAAGTGCTTATTTTTACCCTGAGTTCAGATGAGTTATTTGTTTTCTAGAAGAAGTTACATCTATTTATATGAACCAGGAAAAATATTTCGACTTGATTATATAGCTCTAGAGCTTTAAAATTTTTTTCAGTTTAAACAGCTGTTTTTGTTCTCATTTCATTGAGTACCTTGGTCCTTGACTTGGTTAATTAGGAAAAAGCAGCCGAATGGAGGTTTGATAAGATGAGACTGTTTTATAGTTGCTTTGACAAATACAGTTTGGGTATATTAATTTTGTTGATTTATTTTTTTTCCCTAACTGATACTAACATGGTAATAAATACTCAAGGAGCTGGCATTTTTTTAAAAGACTTTTTTTTTATGTGGACCATTTTTTAAAAAGTCTTTATTGAGTTTGTTATAATATTGCCTCTTTTAAAAAATATTTTTTTTTTACCTCAAGGCGTGTGGGATCTTAGCTCCCCAACCAGGGATTGAACCCACACCCCCTGCATTAGAAAGTGAAGTCTTAACTAGTGGACTGCCATGGAAGTCCCTAGTTTGCATTTTTGATGTTTTCTTAAAAAGTAAAATGAAAGAAGTATACTATATGAAGACTCCTCACTTTGGAATTTGCAAAGGTTTAACATTCAATCAAGAAGCCAAGTACATGAATTAAAAAGGATCTGTATTGCAATATACCATCTATGGCACACTTTGAAAAAAAAACATTGTCACTTAAACTGCTATAGTTTGTTAGTCTAAAGGTTCTTTGCTTTCTTTTTTCTTAACTTGAAGGCTAGTAAATTCTTCACAATTGCTGCTATCATCTGTTATCAACTCTTATAGTGCTTATTGTGTGATTCTTCCTAGAAGATTGAGACATGATGCATTTTAATCTCACATAAAATAATCACAGAGGCTGCCAACATTTTAGTTTGCCCTCTTGACTTTTGAGTGTGTTCATTTCCTCTGGTTAGTTTGTGCATCTGTTTTGAGATGTTGTATTAAATGGATTTCATCCACAAGTGAGCCAGCTCTGCTTTTTCCCAGATCCTTGGTATTTGGGCTGTTGAACAGAAAGAACCAAGAGGGACTGTAGCTCTAGAAGGTAGAGAGGATCCATCCTTGTCACCGAGTTGACAGCTCAGAATGTCCTGACTCGAGGGGGGGCGGTCAGAGCGTCTTCCACATAAATGATAGCACGTTGCTCTGTTGCAGCAGAGCAGTGGCTCCCTACAGGGCAGCCTGGACCCCTGCTTTTCCCAGTTCTCTACTGATAGTTCAGTTAAGTTGCTCAGTTGTGTCTGACTCTTTGCAACCCCACAGACCGCAGCACGCCAGGCCTCCCTGTGTATCACCAACTCCCAGAGCTTGTCCATTGAGTTGGTGATGCCATCCAACCATCTCATCCTCTGTCATTCCCTTCTCCTCCTGCCTTCAATCTTTCCCAGCACCAGGGTCTTTTCAAATGAGTCAGCTCTTCGCATCACTGATGGTACAGGACAGGAAACTTGTATCCTAAAGGTATGAGGCAGAGCACGGGGCACTTGGTGGACTACCTACATTTTTTTGATGTCTCAGTTTTTATCCTAAGATTCCCTTGAGTTTTGTATTCTGCGGCATTACGTGTTTCTCATATTGGAAATCCATGTTCCTGGAAGATGGGCAGTGTTGGCCGTGTGCTTTTGCCCACTTGCTGGCTGCCCCTTGAGTGGCACTGGCTGCCTCCTGTCAGCAAGGCCTTCACGTCAGCGAAGGTGGAGACTCAGTGAGAATCAGGTCATTTTTTCCAGCCACTATCTGACTACTGTGCCCCTGCCTTCCCTGCCCACCCGCCCCGCTACCCACCCCTACCCCACCAGGAATACTTACCCACAGATGATGTTCCTGTCTTAGAGGACGTCAAAAAGAAATCTCCAGAAGCCTTTCTGACTCAAATGTTTCCAAAGTTGTAATATTAATGTGTGTGTGTGCTAGGTTGTGTCCAACTCTTTGTGACCCATGGACTGTGGCCTGCCAGGTTCCTCCGTCCATGGGATTTCCCAGGCAAGGATACTGGAGTGGGTAGCCATTCATTTCTCCAGGGGAAATTCCCCACCGAAGGATTAAACCTGCGTCTCCTGCATTGGCAGGTGGATTCTCTACTGCTGAGCCACCTGGGAAGGCCCTAAGTGATAGCAGTTATTTTTCTAGAAAAGGTCTTTCAGATGTCAGTATTAAATCGATTCTGAGGGGTGAACTGAGGCTTTCCGGGTGGCACAGAGGTAAAGAATCCATCCACCTGCCAATGCACTAGATACAAGAGACATGAGTTTGATCCCTGGGTCAGAAAGATCCCCTAGAGAAAGAAATGGCAACCCATGCCAGTATTCTTGCCTGGGAAATTCCATGGACAGAGGAGCCTGGGGGGTTACAGTCTATGGAGTTACAAGAGTCAGACACTACTGAGCACACATACACCAAAATCTGTTTACTTGTATTTTCTCACATAACATTTGTTGGTTTTAAGGTATTTCTGACAAATGCTGCAAACGTCTTTTTGCTGGAGCCATGTGTGGAGGTTCCGATGCTCTTGAAGGAGCAAGTTGATGCCTGCAAAGCTGTTCTGATTATCTTTAGGCGCATGATAATGGAGCTGACAATGAATAAAACAACCTGGTGAGTGTATTTTCAATTAATTAATATCGTAAAACACATGTTTCTGTTTTCAATGTAATGATTAAAAATGTGAAAGCCTCCACTTATTAAATAGGTTTACAAAGTGAACCATGAGATGATAATCAGTCTTTTGTAACATGTCGGTGAATTATGAAGGTAAGTATCCAGTACTTTGATAGTTCATTTGTTTTCATTATTATTATTTTTTTAATCTCAAATTAAAAGTAAGCAATCCTATGATGTAATAGCAGATTCTTGCATTTTAAACTGTCATCAAGCAAGTTTTGTGTAAAAGCAGTAACTGGTGGTTGATGATATCATAATCCATAATCCCAGGAGGGTTGGCTAATCGCTCCAAAACACTTCTAAGCTGATTTTATTGCTGTAAAGTTGAAGTTTTCCCGAATTTATTTTGGGAAAATGATTGTTTTAAGCGATACATTATCAGAGTGCACTGAACTGCAGTGACGTCGTGAAATACGCTCATGTGAAGTGTTTCCTTCCTGCTTGCTGTTTTTTTGTTTGGTGTCTTTGTGTTGATGATACCCCAGAGGTAAGCAGTGCATGAGAGTTCCTGTGAGGGGCGTCTATGTATCCCTCCAGCCCGTGGGGTGCTCCCGGGGTTCTCAGCTCAGACAATAGCCTTGGAGCCCGTCACCCCTTCCTCTTCCCTCCTGTGTGAGGAGGATAGTCTCGTAGTAATACTTCTGCTTCTCCAGTCCAGTCCTTGCAAGTCCCTCCCACCCAAGCAGTTCCCTGCTACCACCACCTGCCTGGCCGCAGTCAGCATCCTCCCTACAGTCAGACCCCTGGGGGCACCTGCCCCCCAGAAGTGCTCAAGGTCCCCAATTCCAGCCTATGGTCTGGATGGTGGAGCTGGCGCTCAGGGAGCCATGGGAGGGTCTGTCTGGGGAAACCCCAGGGATGCGGCAGGACTGAGCCGGCAGGACCTCCAGGGTATCAGGTCCGGCCCTTCTCTTTCTCAGGTGAGGAGGGGGTGGGCTCAGAGGAAGCCGACTGGGCAGAACATTCACAAATTCAGGAACCCCCAGCGTCAAAAAAGGATCATTCAAAGCTGTACCTTCTGGGACCATCTTTCCCAGACTTTTAAACCGAGGAGCCATCATTAAAACATTACAGGGGTGAGCAAGGCGATTTTAACGAGTTCACAGCTGTGTCAGTGATGAAAGTATGAGCGACGCTGATAGCTTTTGGCTGAAATGCCTGCCCCTTCGACCAACTGTATCAAGTGTTTCTGATGCTTTTCTTTCCTTTGAAAACTCTTACGAGTTCTGTGTACCAGTGTATCAGTAATATTTTGGTATTTTTGACCATCTTTTTGAGGGTGAAAATTCTAGAAAATGAAACAACTCTGTTTCTTTAATAATTCATAGATTTCCAGGTAAAAGTATTCTAAAAATCAAAATATTGGTATAGATTAAAATACTCCCCAAGAAAAAAGTCCGCAGAGCATAGCCTAGGACATGATTGATTCCCCCAGCAGCAGACCCTCCTGTGTATTGAAGCACCAGACAAGCCCTGAGTTCCCTCCCTCCCTTCTTTCATGCTGTAAATAACTTGGGTGCTTTCTCCTTTGAGGATGGAGGGTGAACTTGACGAACCGGGTCCTTGCCCTTTGAGAGGCCTCGGTCCTCATGGGCCTGAGAGATGTGAGGAAACCAGGGGCCAGGTCAGGCAGGTCCAGCAGTAAAGCTGGGGTGGGCAGCCTGGAGGCCGGGGAGGCCTCTCTGAGTGGGGCTGGGAAGGAAGAACATCCCCACGGGGAGGAACTGCAGGTCGCAGGCCTGGTAGATCCCGGGCAGGACAAGACGGCAGCCGGTGTGGTGAGGTGGATGCTGGGCAGTGGGCGGGTGGGAGGGGGGAGCCAGTGCCCAGGGCCCTCCGGTTGCAGGGAGGCTCCTGCCACCTCCGCCTGTATGCGACAATGTGACGCTACCCGATGTACGTGTGTGCCACGGGAAGGAGAGACAGTGCGTGGAGCCCAGCCTCTGTGGCCCAGACCAGGCTGTAGCCCGGGAGGTGCTGAGAAGTGACCCTGAAAGAGGGGACAGCTTGTATGGGGCTGGGCAAGTGTGTGAAGAGATGAGGATGAAGTAGAAAACGAAGAGACAGGAAGAGTTGACCCCCTGCCTGCCACCCCAGCCCACCTCTGCCAGTGTTTCACAAAACACAAAGGAGCAAGCGGAAGTCAGAGTTGTGAGCAATGAATTTGCCAAACCAGAGGTCGTTTTGCACCCTCATTCTCTTCCAGGAGACTCTGTGTGGGAATGTTGTGGTTCCCAAGTTTTCTCAGGTTCAGAGGTTAAACCTGTCCCCTTGTCCGTGTCAGCCTTAGCCTCCATCAGGACTGTTTTTTGATAGCAGTGACTGGGGCTGGGGTTTTATTGGAAAGTTACTATGTTTCTTGTTCTCAGTTTGCCAGATGGTGTGGATGGGGCTCTTTTTCTTTCTCTTGAGCATCACAGAAGGCGCACAGGCAGAGCTGACCCTAGGTGCAGCCCTCCAGCTGTGACAAGCCCATGGGGACCCTGGACAGGGTGGGCCACCAGCTGTCCCCAGCCCTGCAGCGTTTCTTCCCTCGTCCTCCTCAAAGTCACTGGCTGTTCCAGGCGTGTGTGCATAGGCCCCCCTCACCCCAGAGCTCTTCTCCCGAGCCTGCAAGATCCCTGGCCTGGGGGCCGGACGGGCAGGCTCAGCGGGGGTGCCTACACAGACTGGGATGGGAGTCAGACAGGGTCACCCAGAGCAGGGTAGGAGAGCCTAGAGTTGCAGAATGGGATCCAGCACGGTGTTCAGAGAAAGCACTGTTTCAACATGCAGGAACGTGAGAGCGGTCTAAAGGAGCCAAGATTTGAGATCTCATTATCCGACCTGGACTGATTCTTGGTTTTATTGCTAATGAGGACAAAATTTCAAGGATAAACAAGTGATTCATGCACAAGATCTTGAACAAGTAGTTAAAGGGACCTGGTGATTTCTCTCCCTTATGCAGAAGATAACCTGCTCTCTGTTTCCATGGCATCTGGGGAAACACATGAAGGATGTACCTCAGCTGTAAGAGAAAAACGCCCTCTGGCTGTGCAAGAGAATTTGTCACCATAGCACAGAGTTGAGCCATAAAGAAAGCTGAGTACCAAAGAATTGATGCTTTTGAACTGTGGTATTGGAGAAGACTCTTGAGAGTCCTTTGGACTGCAGGGAGATCCAGCCAGTCAATCCTAAAGAAAATCAACTCTGAATATTCATTGGAAGGACTGATGCTGAAGCTGAAGCTCTAATACTTTGGCCACCTGATGCGAAGAATTGACTCATTGGAAAAGACCCTGATGCTGGGAAAGATTGAGGGCAGGAGGACAAGGGGATGACAGAGGATGAGATGGTTGGATGGCATCATGGACTCGATGGACATGAGTTTGAGCAAACTCTGGAAGTTGGTGAAGGACCGGGAAGCCTGGTGTGCTGCAGTCCGTGGGGTTGTGAAGACACAAATGAGTGACTGGAAAACAACAAAGGGCTCAGGATAAATGATTCCATAATATGAAAAGGAAATACATGGGCTTTCTTCCCCCAAAGACTGCTGCCTATGCAGAGTTCTATCTTGGGAAGCCTGGCATGCTGCAGTCCATGGGATCAGGAAGACACGACTTAGCGACTAAGCAACAGCAATCACAATGGGAGGTGTTATTTCCTGTCCCTAGTGTTTTATACTCTTTAAAGACCTTTCACATAAAACCCCCTTCTCCATGGAGCGCTGTGATGGAGGTGTGGTGACCACAGTCTTCAGTGGTAGAGGGGGCCAGCACTGTGCGCAGAGTCGGGGTCTTCCAGGCAGAAAGCTCCACGGCCTGAGCACCCAGTGGTGACCTTTCCCAACCCTCCTTCCTACCAGTGGGAGTGCTCTGGGGCTTGGCCACCTGACACTGCCAGCTGCAGACCTCCCCAGAAAGTCCGCATTATTTTCTGTCACAATAGGCGGACTTCTCAGGTTAGGTAAAATCATGGATGTGAAAATGTAAGAGTGCTGCTTAAGTTCACCTAAGCACAGCTCTCCGCTGAGTGCCTTCAAGGGGCCGATACAGCCGGAGAAACAGCCTCACCCCCATTTTTACAAGGGGAGGGAGTCAGGCTAGGGTGAGACCCTTGTGATCCTGTCTGTTGATTTGGGCATAGGAGACATACTTGTTGAACCATGGTAACATAAAGTAGTTTATTTTGATAAGTAAGGTGTTCATTCTGTAATTGGCATTCAGATACTTTTGAATTCACTTCAGTTCAGTCGCTCAGTCATGTCCAACTCTTTGTGACCCAATGGACTGCAGCATGCCAGGCTTCCCTGTCCATCACCAACTCTCGGAGCCTACTCAGACTTATGTCCATTGTGTCGGTGATGCCATCCAACCATCTCATCCTCTGTCGTCCCCTTCTCCTCCTGCCTTTAACCTTTCTCAGCATCAGGGTCTTTTCCAATGAATTGGTTCTTTGCATCAAGTAGCCAAAGTATTGGAGTTTCAGCTTCAGCATCAGTCCTTCCAATGAATGTTCAGGACTGATATTGTTTAGGATTGACTGGTTGGATCTCCTTGCAGTCCAAGGGACTCTCAAGAGTTTTCTCCAACACCATAGTTCAAAAGCATCAATTCTTCAGTGCTCAGCCTTTTTTATACTTTTGAATAACATGTGATTATCCATTTTGCTGAATTCTTACGAGAATTTCTTGTACCTATATGTGTAAGTGCTTTGGAGGTGTGATTAATAACATGAGTTTTGATTTTCGGTGGCCCAGGGAACAGATGTTGCAAATACTGCTCAGGATAACAGAAGCTGTCATGCAGAAGCCAAAGGATAAACAAATCAAGGACTTGTTTGCCCAGAGCTTGGCAGGGTTACTGTTTAGGGTAAGTCTTTTTTTTTTTTAATTAAAACACTGCAAATGTAAGAAATGAATCAGATTTTTTCAGCAAATCAGTTAATCATTGAGAATTTCAAGAGTAAAATTGGACTGCCTTTAAAAAGTTTCTAGAAATTTAACTAGAAAATTTCTTTCTTGAATGTTCTCTTGAGGGTTGTAATCAGTCTTTATGGTTAGTGCTGGGCCTTTAGGCCTTCCCAGCTCTCTGCTATCTGCTTCCTCTCTTGATTTCCTTAAGGTTACTAGAAGTTAGGAAGACAGCAAGTGCTGATGGCCTTGGCCTTAGGCCAGGTGGATTTGAAGAGGTGCAGGACAGACAGAGCACGGGTGTGTGGGTAGGATGGGAGATGTTAAGATAGGAATGCAGGTGTGAGGGCTGTCGGTGTGCTTAGCGATTGTGTTTAAAGCCTCAGGACTGAGTGGGATCACCTGGGGAGAGGGGATGTGTCAGAGAGAAAGAAGGCCATCTCCCTGATGGTGGAGGTGAAGGATGGTGCCCCCAGGACGTGCACGTGGGCTTCCAGGGAGCAGATAGAAAGGCCTGGAAGGCAGCAGAGACGTCTGGGCTAAACAGTGAGCAGATGGCCCTGGAGCCGCGAGAATGGGGACCAAGACCCAGGTGGAAGGTGGGCTGGCAGAGGGTGGAGTGAGTGTGGAACATGGATGAGTGTGGAAGATGAATGAGTGCAGACAGTTCTTTTAAGAAATTTGCTTTGAAAGGGGAAGAAAGGGCTGTAGCTCGAGGGGGCATCAGGGTTCACCGGATTCAAGGGAACTTTGTAAGGTTTTTTTTTTTTTTTTTTTTTTTGCAATAAGTAAGGATTAGATCATGTTTCCATGCTGATGGGTAGGAGTAAGGGAAGTTGGATGGGCAGGGTGTCAAGGTGATGTGGGGTTAACAAAAGTGCAGAGGTTGAGGAGGAGGCTGGGAGCAGAGTGGGGGCCATGCTCGGGAGAGCAGGGACCCCTCGGTGCCCGTCCAGCATCCAGGGGAGGAGCTGAGCAGACTGGGGCCTGGTGGGCAGAGGGTCTGCATGAGTCATCTGCTGCAAGTCAGGCAGGAGCTGGGGCAGGTGGAGGTTTACTTGTGGGAAAGGTCCCTGCAGAGATGGGGGCAAGAATGTCTCAGAAGACAGAACAGGCTCCCCAGGTCCTGCCAGGACCAGCCTCAGATACTAGCATCGTTTCAAATCAATATCTTTGTTAAAAATGATAACTGATTTCACAGTAGCTCAAGTCATGATTGCCATTGATCAGATGCATTTTCAGAAATTAAACTCAATACCCCGTAACACTTTTTACTTTAAAATTTGACTTCAGTTCAGTTGAGTCGCTCAGTTGTGTCCGACTCTTTGCTACCCCATGAATTGTAGCACACCAGGCCTCCCTATCCATCACCAACTCCCAGAGTTTACTCAAACTCACGTCCATCGAGTCGGTGATGCCATTCAGCCATCTCATCCTCTATCGTCCCCTTCTCCTCCTGCTCCCAATCCCTCCCAGCATCGGCGTCTTTTCCAATGAGTCAACTCTTTGCATGCAGTGGCCAAAGTATTGGAGTTTCAGCTTTAGCATCATTCCTTCCAAAGAAATCCCAGGGCTGATCTCCTTTAGAATGGACTGGTTAGATCTTCTTGCAGTCCAAGGGACTCTCAAGAGTCTTCTCCAACACCACAGTTCAAAAGCATCAATTCTTTGGCACTCAACTTTCTTCACAGTCCAACTCTCACATCCATACATGACTACTGGAAAAACCATAGCCTTGACTAGACGGACCTTTGTTGGCAAAGTAACGTCTCTGCTTTTTAATATGCTGTCTAGGTTGGTCATAACTTACCTTCCCAGGAGTAAGCGTCGTTTAATTTCATGGCTGCAATCACCATCTGCAGTGATTTTGGAGCCCCCCAAAATAAAGTCTGACACTGTTTCCACTGTTTCCCCATCTATTTGCCATGAAGTGATGGGACCAGATGCCACGATCTTAGTTTTCTGAATGTTGAACTTTAAGCGAACTTTTTCACTCTCCTCTTTCACTTTTACCATACTAATACTAATTTTAAGTATTTTGTCAAAAGCACACTTCTTCCAAGTAACTATTGAATTCTTTCATCGATCCATCGTTTTCAGACGCTCATAGTGGCCTGGATCCGAGCAAACCTCTGCGTGTACGTTTCCCGGGAACTCTGGGATGACTTTCTTGGGGTGCTTTCCTCCCTCACGGACTGGGAGGAGCTTATCCATGAATGGGCCAGCATCATGGACTCATTGACGGCTGTGCTGGCCAGGACAGTGTACGGAGTTGAGATGACCAATCTACCTCTGGACAAGTTAAGTGAACAGAAGGAAAAGAAACAGCGAGGCAAAGGTATTCCATCTCTGGCCCCTCTGGTGACCCCGGGTGTCTGAGCTGAGTGTATGCATGCATGCTAAGTCACTCCAGTCGTGTCCCACTCTTTCCGACCCTATGGACTGTAGCCCGCCAGGCCCCTCTGTCCATGGGATTCTCCAGGCAAGAATACTGGAGTGGTTTGCTGTGCCCTCCTCCAGGGGATCTTCCCTACCAAGGGATCAAACCCACGTCTCCATGTCTCCTGCATTGCCAGGCAGGTTCTTTACCACTAGCACCACCTGGGAAGTCTGAGGCTGAGTAGGAGTGTGTATTAAACCCCAGGCAGTCATTGCTTGGAGTTGCATCAGCTGAACCAATGGTGTCTTTTTAACAGTGGCATTCAGTCACATATCCTAGCTGTGTCCCCTTCCTAAGGATGATGGATGGATGCAGGGGCTGTGGGGGAAGGAGGAGGGAGGAGGAGGACTGAGAGCTGTAGTGATAGCAGTGGAGGTGGGGACACCTCTGCCATCACCCTCACAGGAGGCTGTGAAATCCATGCCACTCTCCCCACGTCACAGACCAGACACTCAAGAACAGAGTCCATAGAGATTGGCTCGTTTTGGGGGTCACACAGCTAAGAAGTGGTAAAGCTGGAAATCAAAGCCAGACAAGTCCCACTCAAGACACCCCAATATTTGTCATCTTTTCTGCTGCCTTCCTGGGGAAGGTGGAGGATTCTGAGTGCTTCCCATGAAGTTGTTTAGCTTTGTTCTGTTTCAGGGTGAGAACTATAGTGAGACCTGGAGTCAGATCCAGCTGGGAACATCAGTGATGGTGTCTTTTGAGATGACACTTTGGAAGTCCATCCTGGTTACGTTTTTTAAGGCTGTGACACAGTCCTTGGGTTAATTCCCTGTCCTCCAGCTTATTATGTAACCATTT
Source organism: Ovis canadensis (assembly GCF_042477335.2). Classification (NCBI taxonomy): domain Eukaryota; kingdom Metazoa; phylum Chordata; class Mammalia; order Artiodactyla; family Bovidae; genus Ovis; species Ovis canadensis. The sequence goes on along the minus strand of NC_091257.1, from coordinate 55,008,906 downwards.
TGAGTCTGCTCATAGAAATACACGTAATGCAATAGATAGAATATCTAAGGATGCTGGGACAGAATGAACAGTGTCGGAGCTCCAGCAGGTGGATAAAATGCAAGGATGCAGGTGAAGAGCCTCGGGGCTGCGCGGGGAGGCAGGGAGGGGGCAGATTTGACTCTGATCATCAACAGGGTAGCATCAGAGCATCACTGAGGGCAGAAGGTGTAAACAACCTACTTGCCTGGCTTTTCCAGGTCCTAGGATCTGAGAGGAGTTTTTTCTCCAAAGACTCCCAAAGGGCACATTACCTGGCATGGTCAACTGCAACCTCCACAATGGTTGTGTCAGTTAGCTTTGCCATGTGACAACCCCAAGATATAATGGCTTCAAATAACACTGTTTATTTAAATTATGATTTTAGGGATTGGCAGTCAGGGTTGGCCTCCCTGGGATGGATCTGCTGGCCTCACAGCTGCACCTGCCATCAGCCAGGCTGTGACCTGCTCACAGCTCTGCTGTCGGGCTGGCCAGCTGTCAACTGCAGTAGCGGAGGTGAAGGGGCTGAATGTGCTTCCTCACCCCTGCAGGCTTGCTCAAGCTGTTCACCTAATGGCTTAGGGGGTCCAGGAGCAGCGGGAGGGTGAGCCCATTCTCAAGTGCATTTCAGATCTCTGCTTGGCCAGTGTTTGCTGCCAAAGTATGTAATGTGTTGGAGCTCAGAGTCAGTGGGGGAGAGGATGACAGAGGATGTGGGATACAGGAAGTGCGAACCAATTATAATGATTCGATAGCCGCAGAGACATGTAATTAACATGACTGGTTCCTAGAATGCCTCCACTGCCATCTGTGAGTAGCTCCCCGGGGCATCAGTTAGTAAGAGCAAGTCAGCGAGAAACCACAACTAGCTATCTGAGGTCTGGGGCATTCCCGGAAACTGTCCAATCCCAGTTTAGGTCTAGACTGTCTACTGCAGTGATGTCTGCACATACTTTAGGCAGAAGATCCTTTTTTTTTCTCCCTCGTTGAAGCGATACAGAGCCCCTTCCTTAAAAAATATATATATAAGAGTGGAGATATGGGATGAAGTGAGGGCAGGGAGCCCAGAGCCTGGGCCCTGGGCCTCTGTAGTGACCTCTGTAGCAGCTCTGAGGGTCGCTGTGTAAACCCGGAGTCCAGGAGGGTCAGGATGCTTCCATCCAAGAACTTGGTTTCCTAAGACTGTGGCTCTCAGCCCAGCAGAGTCTACCTGACGAGGATACCTTTCAGGATGGAGGGAGTGGCTGAGACAAAGTAAGGATCTTCTCAAAACTCAGCACATTCCCCAACTCCTCAAATTCTTATGATCCTCCCTCCCTTTGAACCCCCAGAATATTCTCTTCCCTCCCACCGTGTGAGCACAGATTCCTAGGCTTGTCAGAGATGAGCTTGCCTTGGGAAGGTAAACAACTTTAAAAAAATGCTATTTATGGACAGATACAGAACAAATTTGGTTATTTAATGACCGTGACAAATATTTCTGATTTATTCATGTTGCTTTATTCCAAAAATGGATATAAATATTTACTGTAGAAATCCTTGCTGTACAAGCAGTAGACTTGTGGAAACAAAGTACACTCTCAGAAGAATCTGGGTGTGCAAATGAACCACAGGTGGCATCCGCCAGCCATGTGCCCAGAACCCTCTAAGTGTCTCTTTCTCTTTTCTTCTGTATCCGTTTTGATCCCTGACCACTGACTTGAGATATTTGTCTAGAGCAGTATGAGAGGAGAAAAGAAAAGACGAATCCCAGATCTTCAACAGTTTACTGTTTCCGAGCTTCACTTAAAAAGGATTTTTTATTGTTTGTAGCATTTTGTTGACTTTGCTCGCTTGACTATAATTAGAGTTTATGGGCGCACATTTCTCTTGGGGATTTGTGGAGAGGTTTGTGTCTGCAGGACAGAATACTGTTCTAAAATCAGTGATCTCTCATTTTCTGATTTACAGAAGCATTTTTTTGAGTGTCCCAGGAGCAGTAGTTGGAGAAGGAAATGGCAACCCACTCCAGTATTCTTGCCTGAAAAATTCCATGGACAGAGAAGCCTGGTGGGCTACAGTCCATGGGGTTGAAAAGAGTCAGACACACCTGAGTGACTAATACACACAGGGAGCAGTGGTGTGGTTCATTTGACATTGTTCTTACATTGAGAAAGATGTATTCATGTTTTTGTACACCGGAATGAGTGCTGTGAAGATAGGAGAACTTTCTTGAGACCATTGAAGGGGCTTGAAAAATACTTTGGCAACAGGAATTTTCAGTTGCCTGATGGATGACTCACCTCCTAAATTGCAGTGTAGGAAGTGGTACCCAGTCTGCTGCAGGAGAACCTGCTGATTATACATCACTCTATGTAGGGGGTTTGCTGAGCGGCATGGGCTAGGGGAGGAATCATGAAAAAACCAGCCCCTGGATTGTGTTTCTTGTCTCATAGGCTATGTTCCAGATTCTCAGAAAGGAAGCACCGTGGGGAGGTCCTTTTCTCTGAGCTGGCGGAGCCACCCCGACGTGGCCGAGCCCATGAGATTCAGGAGCGCCACCACGTCCGGGGTGCCAGGGGTTGAGAAAGCCAGAAACGTTGTCCGGCAGAAGGCAACCGGTAAGCGCAAGTCCTAGTATTTCTCCATGGAATGGATGTATAGGAATTATAGGATTTTAATGGATTTATAAGGATGTTTTTTAACAGCTTTAAAATTCCACTCAGAACTTAAGTTCGAGGCCTTTCACTGACTGAGATGTTGCTATATCTTTTCAGCTTTCTGTCCACTCTTCCAAATCGTGGTTTTTACTATTTATTTCTAAATTCTGCATCATGATAAAGAACTTGAGACGTGAATATCAAGTGAGATGTTGGTGCAAAAGAGAGAAAATTGGCATTTTGTTTAAACCTTGAGGAAGACAGATTCTTGGTAATTGCACAGCCAGCTGCGTTGCTGTTTTTTTCAGTGTGCATCTTAAGAGAGCGTGGAAACTTAGTCCACCAAAGAAAAGGAGATTAAAGCTTCAGTTTTCAGGACTGGAGGAAGAATCTACGTTTTCTGCTTCTTTGGAAAATGGCACCTTACATGTTTGTTTACACGTTGACCATATAGTCAGTTAGAATTAACAAGAACTTGAATGGGAACCTCCTGTTAATCACACCGTTGCTACACTTTATTCTTAAAAAAGAGAACTCTTTAGTATAAGCTTGTATACAGTATTTGATAAGAACAAATAAAGCTCCAAGCCCTCCCAGTGACTTTGAGGCTATAACTTAAGTTTAACACAGATTCCTGTATGGGACTTACGTGGCAGTCCAGTGGTTAAAAGACTTCACCTTCTAGTGCAAGGGATGCAGGTTCAGTCCCTGTCCTAAAGATCCCACCTGCTTCACAGCCAAGAAAAAACAAAATATGAAACAGAAGCAATATTGTAACAAATTCAGTAAAGACTTTAAGAATGGTGCGCATCAAAAACAAAACCAAAGTTAAGACAGATTCGTGTAGGTTTGCTTTTCACATCAATAATGCCATGCAGTTGAAATTGATATTCAGCATGTTGACTGCAGAGAGAAAGTCACAGTTTCCTGTGATCATAAACCAAAGATTCATTGACACTCTGCATAGTTTCCAGTGCTCAGTCAAGGCTTCCAATAGATGCCTTAGAATCCTGTTTTTTTATGGAAATACATTACACATTAACCATAACTGCCTCATAGTTTTTCCGATAATATTTGTTGGTCATTATCCCTCATTTACTGCTTCCTTTATCCTCTTCCTGAGGAGAGGCCCAGTTCTTGGAAACAGGCAGCTTTGGGGAAGGCTCACTCAACTATTTCCTTTCTCATCCGAACTCCTAGAGTCTTCTTTCTCTTCCACCAATGGATCCTTGAAAGGGATCAGAATAGGAGTTCTTGCCATGCTTGAGCCTCCCAGACTGCCTATTGTCCCTCTCAACCCTTGAATTACAGAGATGACAAAAGTGCTCATTCAAAGCACTTTTTAAAACATGGGTTGCCATTCCCTTCTCCAGGGCATCTTCCCGACCCAGGGGTTGAACCCAGGTCTCCCTCATTGCAGGCAGATTCTTTACTGTCTGAGCCACCAGGGAAGTCCAAGAATACTAGAGTGGGTAAGCCATTCCCTTCTCCCGGGGATTGAACTGGGGTCTCCTGCCTTGCAGGTAGATTCTTTAACCAACTGAGCTTCTAGGGAAGCCCTCTCAACATGTTATCATAGACAAATGATTCTATGTTGCATGTTCTATGTGCCACTACTTGGCCAAAGTACAGCCATAGGAGAGATTGCACCTTTGTTTTTCAACAGGTATTCTAGACCAATGATACAATAGAGGTGCTGGTAGGTTTTAGAAAATCCTCTGTGCCTTTCTGTTTGGCAGTGTTCTCAATTGCCTGAGAAGCCATGCAGAAACAAGTAAAATCAAGTAAAGGTGCTTGTAGAGTGTGTCACTTCAAAACCATAAACCTGACCTTTGTAGGAGTCATTCAATCAAAAACACTTAGAACCCTAACCTTTAACAGATAGTGAAGATGAGAGCTATTGAGTTGGACAGACATATTTATCTTCATGTATCGGGCCAAAAAGGTTATTTGGATTTTCCATAGAATCTTACAGAAAAGCGCAAATGAACTTTTTCACCAACCCAATATTTTATACACATGGCAACCCACTCCAGTATTCTTGCCTGGAAAATCCCACGGACAGAGGAACCTGATGGGCTATATAGCCCATAGGGTTGCAAAGAGTCAGACACGACTAAAGTGACTAAACAACAACAATGAATATACGTGTATTTCCTATTCTATATTTTTAAAATTTTAAAATATTATGACTTTTTGTTGCCTGTGAAGACAATGATTTTTGAAGACTTTACTCTATCATACTGTTTTATAAAAGTAATCTACCTAGACTACATATTAGAATTTTTACTCACTTCAATTTTTTTTTTGCATATTTTTAGTCTTCTGAGAAGGCCCAGAATATTCTCATGGTAGATTTTGGTTGTGTAGAGGCCCCCTTTTAATGAGGGAACAGCAGTTCATGACATTAGGTTTTGCACTGTTAGCATGAAGATGTTTATTATGGAAGACCTATTTGAAAGTGTCTTTTTTTCTAATCCCAGTAAGAGAATATTATAAGATTATTCTAATTTGCCCCACAGACTATACTTAGACTGAGAAAATGTCAGTGATAGTGGTGAGAGGAAATATAAAATCAGCAATTGTGGAGTGAGGAAATGATGATTAATTTAACAGAGAATTAACTCGTTTGCACCTTAAAAGGACAGGCAGGGAGAATCTTAGAGAATTAAAAAGTTGACCTTGTTTTCCTGAGTGTGAATGATGCTAAAACCTTACATGTCTAAAGTGAATGGTTAAAGCAGATTTCCACACAAAATAACCTATATTTTATTATTTCTAAAATATCTAGTGATCAATTTCAGGAAATTGCACAATTATTTGATTTCTAAAAGGAAAACTTTTTAAATGAAGCATCCCTGACATTGAGACATGGACACATCTTTCAGGAAATTTGAAGTCAAGTTAGTTTGATGTTTACACAGAAGTTGTCTTCACGTAAATAGTATCTAACATGTTTATGATTATGCATTGCAGACAGTTCTCTAGAGCTGGGAATTCTGGTAGTCAGAGAATGGGGAAAAGACAGGAAAAGTAAGAAGTTTGTTTGCTTTTGCAAAAGCGTCACTACCATTTGTAGGTCTATTTCATTAATGTTAAATAAAATCATGTGAAAATAATACAGTAAGTAAACCTTCCTAGTTTTGTTTTAAGGACTAAACTAGTTTTCCTGATGATGGTTTCATATGTATGAGGCCTATTTCCTCCTTACATCCATTCATTTCCTCAAATGGTTTTGAGTAGCAATATATAGTATACAGAAAAGTTAAGAACATCCTAAAGTTTGTAATAAGAAATTATGGACTTAATCAGCACAAAGTGTGATTTCAAAGGCTGTGTTTCATGAAGGTTTTTACTTTTTTCCCCCAAATGTCAGATCCTTGAGTCAGCAAGTTGACTTTTATGTGTTCTTGAGCTTTTAGGATATTTGATTTACTAAATGATTTGCTTTTAAATGCAGTCGTGTCTCAGTAAGCCTGATTATTTATGAAACAGTTTTTATCTTAAGTTAGATTCTTCCCACCCTCACCATGGTCTTTTTGTTTGGGTCCTTTTAGAAGAGAAAACTAGTTATAACGTCTGCCCAAGTAAACAGACGACCCAAACGCGAATCTGATACACAGCAGGAAAAAAAAAGGAAAGGCTCAACACACAAGGCATTCTATAACGGAGATTGATCATTTGTGAATGGCCCGTTCTCCTTGCCATCAGCATGACTGAAAGTTGGCTGTATTTAGAGACTTATTAAATCCTGTGCGTTGTGCCAACTTCCTTTAAAGTCTGAAGTGACCTCCTTTGAATATTTAAAGTGAGCCCAGAAAACTAATAAGGAAAAGGAAGAAGTGAAAGATCTTGATGTTCTCCTGACACTTGACTCTATTGCTTTGTCTCTCCTGGAAGCTAAGCGAAGCCAGTCTATCAGCAACTGTGCCCACCTCTCTGAGGCTTTGCCCGCCACTAAAAGCGTCCCACTCCTCCTCCACACCGTGAGCGCTCTCTTCCCCGGTCTCTCTTACTCTTCTTGCTCCCACAGGCTGTCAGGTACTGTAATACTGCCTCTTCTGTCCCACTGTGTCCCTGGGCTGTGTCCCCTCCCGCTTGCTCGCTCGCCCCTGGGTCTGCCTTCCTTTGTCAATATCCCCGCCTCACGCATGTGTGCCTGGCCATTGCACTTGGCGTTTATTTTCAAAGAATGTCACTTGTTTCTAGGTAGTTAAGACACTCAGTAGCAGTTAAATAGTCAACCAGATTTCTGCATCTGGGCTTTGTATTCTGAGCTGAGAACCATACTATTTTTCTTTTTTTATTGGAATATAATTGCTTTACAATGTTGTGTTAGTTTCTGCTGTACAATGAAGTGAATCAGCTCTGTATATACATACATCCCCTCCCTGTTGGACTTCTTCCTGCCCCCCATCCCACCCCTCTGTGTCATCACAGAGCACCAAGCTGAGCTCCTTATTTTATACAGCAGGTTCCCACTAGCTGTTCTACACATAATAGTATATATATGTCAATGGTACTCTCTCAGTTCATCCCACCCTCCCCTTCTCCCCCTGTGTCCACACGTCCAGAGAACCATAGTTTTTAAGAGGGGGAAACAGTGATGCCAGCCTTGTGTGCCTTATATATGGAGCCTATAGAATGGAAGGGAATCTTCATAAAATTCTAGTGGTTCTGAGCCTGCCAGTGTTAGCGTGTTTGCTGGGCCTCCCTCAGAATGAATGAACTGGAAAAGTTATGCAGGCTAGAGTTCGTTGGAGTGAATAAATCATATTCATGTATAAAATAATGATCAGTTTACACAGATTTATACTGATTATTGAGTATGAAAAATAACAATGAGTAGTAAAAACAATTTGAGTAAAAAAAATAACAATGGTGAAAATTGCTAATTTTCAAAAGAAATGTTATTCCCGGCCTTTAGCCAGGTAAAATTGAGTTCAGCTACATATTATTTATATACTTGCCCTTTCTGGTTTATTAAGATGTTGTTGCATCAAAAGTAATTATTAGCATGGACACCTTAACAAAAGGATTTATAGTGAATAATTAGGTCTGTGTCTACTTATTTCTCTGTGATCCCCAAATGAATCTTCTTGCTGAAGAAGGAAGTGTTTTCATGTCCTTTTGGTCTCAGAAAGATAGTATTATAGATTAGTATTTATTTAACATTGGAGATAGCTTCATTGTGGCTTTGAGTGGCAATAAATCATGTCATACTCTGGTTTAGCAAAGCAACATACCCTTGATGAATACATAAAATGTCATGTTACTTACTTCTAGAATATGGTAGAAGAATAAGAACTGCGTTTCTTAGAAAGCTCTTTTTGTCTAGTAGATATTGAAGGTGGAAAATAGTAAGAATGGTACACGAGAAGATGGCCACTGATTGAACATTTAACTCCTTCACAGTTTGGTTTAAAAAAAAAAATACTCTGAGCTGGAGATGATTAAAAAAGTATTTTAATTAGTTTTGCTTTCTGTTTGGCTGGTATATGCCCATAAGGTGAAAAGCGTTCCTTTTTCACATCCCATTTTTTTCCCCACCCCATTTTGTTTGTTTTTAAAACTAGTTTGCCCAGAATATGTTCTCACAAGAAATGTCTTCCTGTTAGTAATCCCATTTTGGAGGTTTTTTTTTTTTTCTCATTCATTATTATATGTTAGTTGACCCAGGTTCTCAATTCCCATATGTGTGTACACAGTTCCAACAGAAATTGAATAAGATTTCAAGCAGGGATTCTCAGCTGGGGACGATATGCCCCCCAAGAACATTTAGCAGTGTCTGGGGACATTTGTGGTCATCAAGCCAGGGTCCTGCTCCCTGCGTCCAGGGAATGGATGCCGCTAACCATCTTACAATGCACAAGGCTGCTGCAGAGAGCCGTCTGACCCAAAACATCAATGGTACTGGGATTTGAGAGCTGTCGATTTAGGGTGGAATGAAGCAGGCCATGCTTGGTCTGTTTCTGTGCCTTCACCATCCTCCTCCTAGTTTTACGGCGTAAAGGACCTAGCGGTACAGTGACTTTAAGGATGATCTGCTGATGTTTCATCTGAAAACCACAGTGTGCAAGCTCTTCCCTCGTCTGATGCCATGTCTGCTGTACTAGAAAAGTGATCCACGGTCCCGGGTGACTGTTGTATTAAAGGCCCAGGCCCAGAACGACGTGTATCAGTCCTCAGTAGGAGATTTTATGTCCCCTATGGGTTGGCCCACCAGGGGATTAAATGTGTGCTCCATTTTAAATTCTGGTGCTGGCCTATCTCGCTAACCTGTTGCTAAATACAGATGTAGTCGGCTAGGCATACATCCGTGTGTGCGTAATACACAGACACTTTTTGTTTGTTTGTTTGGCTGTGCTGGGTCTTCATTGCTGTCCTCAGGCTTTCTCTTGCAGCGAGCAGGGGCTACTCTTCACTTGCAGTGTGAGGGCTTCTCACTGGGGTGGCTTCCTTTGTTGTTCCTGTGTTCCCTGCATTGGCAGGCAGATTCCCAACCACTGGACCACCAGGGAAGTCCTACAGACACTTTTAAAGTTGCCCCTCTTTACTATAGATGACGATCGGCTAACTTTGTATTCTTTTTGGTTAACGTTTCTTGGTTTTGTTTCTTGTCTCACCGACATGTGTTTTAATAATATAACCAATAGACAATTCCTTACCTTCATCCACTCTGATATTCTGATCCCTTTGGGATACCTTATTTGATTGTAGCAGAATTGTGGGACAGTCGCGACCACCTGTATTCTGTTAATTCGTATGAATAGCTGCATAAAAGAACACATTGAGGGTGAAACTGGCAGTTTCAGTGACTTCCTTTTTTTTTTCTCTTCAATGGAAACAGTTCTTTCCAGCTGTTTTGCACTTTTAACTGCTTTAATATTTGGACATTTATCAATGTGTAGCACAGGCCATGCAGATGGTAGGCTTTATGTTTCTTTGGAGAATATTATAATGGTTGTAATTAGAGGGTCATGATCTTCTCTTGTTCCAAAGGAGGCTTAATGGGGCCTAATCGAAAGCCTCACTTTGCTGCCTCTGCATCTGACTTTTCGGCTTCCAGGTAGCACCAGGTTGTCAGAACGTGCTTATGAACAGGGTCCCCAGCGTCCTTGTGGGACACGTCAAGATGTTGAATTGATTTATGTCTCTTGTGCTTTTTATAGGGTCAAGTTGATTTGTGCCCAGTGTTTTAGAAGTTAGGAAACTACATGATTAATTTTGCTTGTGCAACCTTGTATGAGGAGTAAACAGAACCCGAAGTTTTGGTAATTGAAGAATGAATCTCAGTCTGTTTAGTAAGATGGATTAAAGAAGCCTCAAATTAGAGAGTGAATGAAATGTCTTTGAAAAGTAGTCAGATGGTTGGGATAAATTGAAGTTTCTGAAGAGTTTGCACACTTAATTTAATCATGCCAACTCTTCTTTCAGTGGGGAAAAATGAAATCAGTCCTTATTTGGTCATGGTGCTTTGAGTGCGCTTTAGAAAGCAGTGATTTAGTAATGAGCGTTGTGTAACGTATCCTCTCAAGAAGCTAAAAAGTTGGTGCTTTTAGAATTTGGGTTACTAGTTTAGCCCTGCTTGAGAGAATGTGCGTAATCTGGTGATTCTGAGATAAAATTCAGTCCCTTGAAGTGATTTAAATGGTGTGATATTCAAAACAGAGACTGTGTTAGACCTCCCAGCATTTATAATGTCCTTTTTATTAACTTAGACGGTCCTATTTCTATTTTGCACATCAGATAATCCTCTACCTTGATATTTGCATATCAGTGTTGTTATTCAGTGACTAAGTCATGTCCAACTCTTGGCAATCCTGTGGACTACAGCTCACCAGGGTTCCTTCTCCTTCACCATCTCTCCAAGTTTGCTCAAACTCATGTCCATTGAGTCAGTGATACTATTTAACCATCTCATCCTCTGCCACCCCCTTCTCCTGCCCTCAATCTTTCCAAGCATCAGGGTTTTTCTAGTGAGGATTTTTCAGGTTTTTCAGCTCTTCACATCAGGTGGCCAAAGTATAGGAGTTTCAGCTTCAGCATCAGTCCTTCCAGTGAGTGTTCAGGGTTGATTTCCTTTAGGATGGACTGGTTTGATATCCTTGCAGTCCAAGGGACTCTCAAGTCTTCTCCAACACCACGGTTCAAAAGCATCAATTCTTCAGTGCTCAGCCTACTTTATGGTCCAGCTCTCACATCCATACATGACTACTGGGGAAACCATAGCTTTGACTATATGGACCTTTGTTGGCAAAGTGATGTTTCTGTTTTTAAATATGCTGTCTAGGATTGTCATAGCTTTTCTTCTAAGGAGCATGCGTCTTTTAATTTCGTGGCTGCAGTCACCATCCACAGTGATTTTTGAAGCCCAAGATAATACAATCTGCCACTGCTTCCATTTTTTCTCCTTCTACTTGCCATGAAGTGATGGGACCAGATGCCATCATCTTAGTTTTTGGTATTAATGTTAAATGGTTTTGTTAGGAAAGAGCAGTTGCTGCATCTGACCCTGGAGAAGAGGGACAGCCTTAACCGAAATAAAAAAGCCAGCAGGGGGAGCTCGAGAACTGTTTTAAAAAGAAAGGAAAAAAGTACGAAGAAAATGTTTCTGGTAGTCATTTGTTCATCTGTACAGAACAAATATTGAGTATAGACTTAGGACAAAATATGAGAAAAGGAGCAAAAATGTCCAGTTCCAAATTGGGAAATTGTGTTTAACTTGCGGGATAAAGAGAATTTGCATGCTTTTTTTCCCTTCACCCTCTTTCATGTGACAGCTGAGTCCAGGAGTAGCTCAGGGCACCCACCCCACAGCCTGGCAGTTCCTGCGACCGGGATTTGCCTCCACCCTCCCCCTCTTCACAGGTCTCCCATCCCACCTGTTCCTGTGGTTTCTGCACGCTTGGACTTCCTCCACCTAAGAAGGCTCGATCAGCGTTTTTACAAAAGCAGAGCCTTAAAGCCACATCAGGCCAGCCTGTTGGGAAGGCAGAGCAGCTGGCCCTGCAGGCTCTTTATCCGTCTGTTGTCTGAGGACCGGTGGGGACACTTGTGTTTAGAAGCCGTAGTCCCAAGGCTGGGCTTCATCCCACCAGATGGCGATATTCTGTATCCTGAGAAAGATGCTGCCAGCATTGGCCCAGTCCTTATTTGTTTCCGCTCAGAGCCCAGAAACCAACATCTACCAGCTCTTGGCATCACGTTTAAGGGCATAAAGCCCGCTCTTCCCACTGTCCATAAAGACTGGCAGGTGCCAGTTGTTTCTGATAGAAGCAGGAAGCTCTTGGGCTCCCTCTGCTGACACTGGATTTACAAGTAGGTTCATTAACAAATAGAATCCCTTCCCAGAAGGTGTCAGTGTCTTGCATAATTACAATGAACAAGGAAAGAAAACAGTGGGAAGGACAGCCGATGATGTCATCTGGCTTCCTCTGCCTGATACTGAGGAGTCTGGGAGCAGAGCTGTAGGGGGCCAGCATCTGGGATGCTGTATGGAGCATGGTGTTTATGGATGTCCCATGTTTCTTGTGGGGAAGTGAACAGCTCTTGGCTCTTCAGGATCAGAGAAGGGCAGAGACAATGTGGAAAGATGAGGCTGTGGTGGATCTGTCTGCTCTTGCTACCCTGCCTTCCTTTGTTTGTTCCCTGAGTCCAGCTTCTTGACAGTATCTGGATTTAGACCATGGCCCTGCTTCCCTGGTAGCTCAGACGGTAAAGAATCTGCCTGCAACGCAGGAGACCTGGGTTTAATCCCTGAGTTGGAAAGATTCCCTGAAGAAGGGAATGGCAACCCACTTCAGTTTTCTTGCCTGGAGAATTCCATGGACAGACCATGGGATTGAAAAGTGACTGAGCGACTCACGCTTTTACTTTTACACCTAGACTTTGGATTTGAGGTCTGGTAACTTGTATCCATGTACTTAAAAATAGAATTTTTGTGTGGATAGTAAAAATAAAGCAACCGCCCTTCAGTGAAATCCTCTATTATATTTAGAATCTTCCTACATACAGCTTCTTGGTTGGGGTAAACCAGTCCTTTGGCTTGTGGCTCTGGTTGAAGGTTACACAGAAGAGGACACCTTGGCCGCATTTCAGGGGATGAATTGGGTGACACGTCCAGGGAGGACATTACAGGCTGAGTTTTGATCAGTCCCTTCTTAGAAGAACTGATTGTTGTTGTTGTTCAGTCGCTCAGTCATGTCCAACTCTGCGACCCCATGGACTGTAGCACACCAGGCTTCCCTGTCCTTCACCATCTCCCAAAGTTTGCTCAAACTCATGTCCATTGAGTCACCATCTCATCCTCTGCTGCCCCCTTCTCCTCCTGCCCTCAATCTTTCCCAGCGTCAGGGTCTTTAACAATGAGTCTTCTCTTCACATCAGGTGAAAGTACTGGAGCTTCAGCTTCAGCATCAGTCCTTCCAATGAACAGTCAGGGTTAATATCTGTTAGGATTGACTGGTTAGATCTCCTTGCTGTCCAAGAGACTCTCAAGAGTCTTCTCCGACACCACAGTTTAAAGGCATCAATTCTTCAGCACTCAGCCTTCTTTATGGTCCAACTCACATCTGTCCATGACTACTGGAAAACCATAGCTTTGATGAGATAGACCTTTGTTGGCAAAGTGATGTCTTTGCTGTCTGGGTTTGTCATAGTTTGTCAGAAGGACTGAAACTGTGACTAATGAAAATTTGGAGAAAATATGATCCTAGGGTTATGGATGTAGAGTTCCAAGGCTGCACAAGGGAGGGTGAAGTCTGGAGGGGAGGCAGCGGTGGGGTCATAGGCTAGACCACTTGGCAAGTCCTGCAGGAGGGGAGCCTGGGCAGCATGGTGGGGGGTGGAGGTCAACCCGGGGGTGGGGGGAGCAGCAGGAGGGAGGGAGCAGCAGGGTCAGGTGGGCTGGGCCTGCTTGCGACTGAAGAGTGCAAGGACCCCTTGTCAAACCTCTGGGGTGACATCAAGGGGCCCTTGTTCACTGTGAGGAGCGGGAGCTTGAGTAGACAGTGGTGGAGGCCTCAGGTGTCCACGGGGGCGGGGGTGCTGGTGGTGGTACTGTCAGATCTCGGTTGTAGAGGGGCTTCCTGAGGCCACGGGGAGGAGGGCAGGGAGGAGGCTGATGAGGATAAAGCCGGAGATCAGGGATGATGTCACCTTGGAGCTTCCATGCTACAGACAGGAGGTGGGGTGACCCTTCCAGTGCCTTGTGTTGTCTTAGGAGATTAAAATGAACCATGACATTTAGAAATGAGCTAGGAGGGACTTCTCTTCTCTAGGGGAGCATGGTTTATCTTGATCCTAGCTGGGATCACCCAATGGTCAGTACTCAGCTGGGGCTTTCTATTTTATGATGTACGTTTATTGATTCTCTAAAAATACCAGTGGATCATTTTTGTACCTAAGTGATAAATTCACGCTTGCATTTGGTAATATGTCATTAAATAATTGCAGTATTTTACACTGGACAGTTGTACATTTATCTGTTGAAAGAAATGATAAAGTTGAAATTCCCACTTCCTTTCATCTTCCTTCCGGATGTGGTGTATGTGTGCGAGTGCACGTGCCTCTGTGTGTGTGTGTGTGTGTGTGTGTGTGTGTATGTGTGATATGCTGCTCTCTCAAGTGGAAATGCCCTGTCCCTGCATCTCCTAGCTCCCCCTCCCCTGGGCATGCCTGTCCCTGAAGCTCCTATGACTTACAGTTGTCAACCATTCTGCTTGCCCTTTCTCTGTTGTTGTTGTTGTTGTTTTTACTTCTTTACTTTGAATTTAAACACTTTATAGAACTTCGAAGGCAAATGTACCCTTGGAGTGAAGTAGAACTAACAAGCATAGAAAACGTTATAATGTGAAAGCCGCTAATCCTACTGCACAATTTTTGTGGGGAAAAAGTATCTAAAATGACATTTTTTAGAGTCAGTGAAGTAGTGAAATTATTTTAAAACGTTTTGAAATCCATCCCCGTGTGTTCTGTGTTAACGCCCACAGAAGTGGAAGAATACCTGCAGCCAGAAAACGCACCTGCCGCTGAATCTGGGCCCCTGGGGCAGCAGCCGATGGTTCGGAGCGGCAGCAGCCCTGAGGTCACCGAGCCGCTGTGTCCTGAGCCCCCCCCAGGTATCAGCATCTTACTCATGCGAGACCCGAGCTTCTGGCTGGGGAGAGGCTGCGTGTCGTGGGGCTTTCTACTTTAATCCTAGTTCTATTCATTTCAAGGGAATTTACTTTAGAGTTTGATTGCAAGGATGTGATTTCTTGAATCACATGAAATATTTTCACTACTTAGTTTAATCTAATTCTCTGAATTGTGTGTGTGTGTGTGTGTGTGTGTGTGTGTCCTTTTTTCAAGTGTAGCGTGTTTGAGGACTAAAAAGAAATCCAGAGTGGCTGGAGGAGGTGGGAGGCGGAGGATGTTCACCCCAGGCGAGGGACGGCAGCAGGTTAGGGCAGAGGCCAGGAGGAGAGGGGTCACGGGCTGAAGGATGAGAGGTGGATGACCGACCAGACTTGTGAAGTTTATTAGCAGCGTGCAGATCTGCCGAGGTTGAAAAATGATAACTTGTATTATTAGCGTTATGGGCTTCCCTGGTGGCTAAGCGGTAAAGAATCTGCCTGCAATGCAGGTTCAATCCCTGGGTCGGGAAGATCCCCTGGAGGAGGAAATGGCGACCCACTCCAGTATTCTTGCCTGGGAAATCCCATGGACAGAGGAGCCTTGCGGGCTACAGTCCATAGGGTTGCAGAGTCGGACACGACTGAGCGGCTGAGCCTGCACGCACACCCACTGGCATTAATCCACACCGTTTCTCCAGCAGCTTTCAGCAGCAACCAGGGTGAAAGGTGGCGAGGCAGGTGGTTAGACCTATGAGCATTGACTAGTGTGTTTTACAGCGAAGATGCATGTCTAAGTGTGTCTGGTGACAGTGAACATACGTACTTAGTTTCATGAGTTAGGTAAACAGTCAACCAAGCCGTCCTGTAGGCCTCAGTGTCAGGGTCATGCCATCCTCATCCAGTGAGCAGGGTATAGCCCCTCTTAGAAATTCTCTCGAAAGAAAAATAATAAATACACAGTAAAAACAATTTGAGAAATGTGTTACCTGGAAGATTTTCTGTTCTCCAGAAGTCTTTGTGTAAGATTGTTATGATCTTTCTCCTTTAAATATTTGGTGGAATCCATCAGTTGCCTGGAGTTTTCTTGTCGGAAGATTTTAAAGTACTATTCAGATTTTTAAATCATTCTAAGACTTCATATTTTCCTTTTCTTGTTTTAATTTGCATAAGTTGTATGGGTTTTTTTTCCTAGGAATTTGTTCATTTATTTTTTAAAGAAGACTTATTGGCCCCAGACTACGCATAGAATCTGATCTTTTTAATTAACAATGGCAGGCTCGGTGGAGATATCCCATTCTCTATTACGGACACTGGTTGTCGGTGGCTTCTCTCACTAGCAATGTTGAGCCACCTCACGCTCCCTTCCCCATTCCCTTCCTCCCTTCCCCGGCCTGGCTGACTCAGGCAGCTCTGGTCTGAGACCCCTTCTCCAAGGCCCCCAGACGGTCCTTGTTGCTCTCCCTCCCCTCACTGTGTATAACATTAGCACTCGACAGTGAAGTTCTCTGTTCATCAGAGACCAGGTCTGTGGAGCAGTCGTGATCCATAGGCTGCTCATGTGCTGGGCCCTGCACTCTTGTTTTTACGTGTCTTAGAATATCTAAATTTAATCATTGCCTGTGTATAAAAATCTTTTCCCAGTGTTACCATCTGAAATCTTTCTGTTGTTGATTTCCCCCCTCCCCACCCCCAAATCTCTAGGCCAAAAGCTAGAAAATGCACAGAATGTGAGTTCTTCAGAGCCCAGACCTGCTCAGGAGACCAAAGGACATGAGAAGAAAGAACATGAAGGAATAACAGTGAGATCTTTTCAGAATACATCTATGGGTCATTAAAAATAAACGTACAGATCATTGGCACAGTACGCACATTTATTAGTGGCTGTGACACTATCTTTTAAATTTTTTTTCCATTTAGATGTGTTTTAGGGCCAGGTGACCTTGAGACGTTTGAAAGACTTACTCACTTTCTATGTAAAATTATAGTCACATTACAAAAATAGAACGCAGTAAGCATGAAAACAAAATTTCACACCTGGTCTGTTTGTGCACTTTCTGTTTTTAAGGACATCCTTGCCTGTCAAGCAGATGCTCAGACTCCCTATTCCTGGTATCACTTTAGGTTGTAGCCTTCACCTGACCCAACTTCACAGATAAATGAGATGTTGCAACGATCTGTTATGGTTTCTTTCTTTTTAAAAAAACGTAAAATGGCATTTACAGGTTTCTTAAAACACAAATAAAAAGTTTAAAGATTAAAATTAAAAAGTAGCCCTAACTCATTCATGCAGATAATTCCTATTTACTCATTTTTTTTTTAATGTAGTATCTATGAATAGAACACTCAGACATCCCAGAAAGATACAAAATACACACAGAAAGTCACTCTCTACTCTTCCCTGCCTGGAAGATATGAGTGTTCCTCCGTCTTCATTTTTTCAAATGGGCATATACCAGCTTTATACGTACATTCCATTTGTATGTATATTCTCTGTGTATTTCAACAATCAGATAAACACCCAGAGACTCACCACCAGCGCAGAAACCAGAGTATCTTCAGAGCTGTTGCTGTGCCTTGTGGGCGTCATCTTGGTCCCTCAGAGAACAGCTCTATGTTAGCTCTGTGTTGATCGTGTCTTTGCTTTCCTTTGTAGTTTTGCTTGAAATGTATGTACCTCTAAAACAATGCATCCTTTAGTTTCCCTCATTTTTAAACTTTATAAAGGTGGTATGATTACTTTGTTCGCTCATTACCATGTATTTACATGGTGGCACGTTGCTCTAGTTCATTGCTTTCTCTGCTGTTTGATATTCCACCATGAGTAGACCACAGTTCACTTTTCCACTCTCTTGTTGACGTTTAGCTTGTTCCACCCCTCCCCCCCCTTTTTTTTTAATGAGAAATGAAGCTGTGCATATCCTTGTATGTGTTTCAAGATCTATGTGTAAGATTTTCTCAACAGTGTTGTCTTAGAGTGGAACTGATGTGTCCCGGAGAAAAAGGATTCTCTGTTTTACAAGAGAATGTGTCTTTCTCCAGAGTGGTTGTACCACTTCTGTTTTGGCCAGCAGTGTATACAAAGTTTCTGGTCATCTACATTCCTGCCAACACTTACTACTGTCAGATTTAAAATCTTGGGAGTCAAGTGGGTGAAAATGGGATCTCATTTTGTTTTGCATTTCTTAAGTTGCTGATAAAGTCTTTCCTTATGTTGGTTGGCCATATGTGTTTCATCTGTGGAGTGCCTACTGATGTCTTTTCCATTTTCCTGTTGATTTGTCTTTTTTATTTGTACCAATTCTTAATGTAGTCTGAATACGGATCCTATATTGGTTATGTTTCTGGTGAATTTCTTCTTCCAATGTGTGGCTTATATTTTCACATTCTCTATGTTGTCTTTTGATGAACAGAAGCTCTTAATTTTGATATCCTTGATGATCATTTTTTGTTACTACATTTTATGAAAATTAAGAAAAATTCATCTATGTGTTTGCTTCTGGCTGTGCTGGATCTTTGTTGTCGTGTAGGCTTTCATCTAGTTATGATGGGGGGTGGGGCCACTCCGTAATTGCAGTGCACAGGCTTCTCACTGCGGTGGCTTCTCTTGTTCCAGAGAACCGGTTCTAGGGCACATGGACTCAGTAATTGCGGTCCATGGGCTTAGTGGCTCTGCAGCACGTTGGATCTTCCTGGTTCAGGGATCCAACCCATTTCTTCTGCATTAGCAGGCAGATTCTTCATGACTGAGCCACCAGGGAAGCCCTGAAAAATTTAAAATATCAACTTGAAAGGGATAAGAATATTTGCCTTATATTTATAAGTGTTTCCGTTTTGTTCTATACATTTAAGTCTTTCATCTGCCTGGAGCTGTTGTTTATGGAATGGCATTAGGGATCCACTTTCATTTTTTTCCCTACATGGATAGCCACTTATCGTGGGTCCCCTATACTGAATTCATTTTCCTTTATTGCTCTGAAAATGCTGCCTCTCTCTCATAGATACTGCATCCCAAATGTGTGAGGCTTTGTTTTGGTGCTTCTTGAGTCACTTTGGTGACTTGTTTTGGTTACTTTGTCTCTCTGCCTTAATTCTGTCGTTCCCCTATTTCCTCCTCACCCCCACCTAATGGAAGCTATTTTTTCTACTATCTTCTGTCTTTTGTTGTTGCTGTTGAGAGGTCTTCTGTCCATCCTGTTTGTTGTTCCTCACTGTCCTTCATCCTTGTCCTCCAGTTTCACTACAGTATATTTAGGCACATTTTCTCTTGGTCAGTACAGTTTGCCCTATTTTGGATATGCTATGTGTCGGGCATCTGTGAATAATTGTTCTCCATCGCTTCTGGAAAATTCTTGGTAATCCGTTTATCAAATATTGCCTGTTCTTTGTTCTCTCTCCCCTTTCCTTCTGGAGTTCTGGGTAGAAATATATTTAGACTTTATCATTCTGTGTTCTGTATCTCTTAAGCCCCCTTTCATATATTCCATTCTCCTTGGCTGTGTGGGTGCATTCTGGGTGATTCATCAGATCTGTCTTTCACTCAGTTCAATAATTCTCTTCTTATGCATATATAGTCTGCTGTTTAATGGTCCCATTGAGTTTTTTTGGTTCAACAATTTTGTGTTTTGCTTCTGAAAGTTCAGGTGAATACTTTTCAAGTATATCTTGTAATCTCTTGTGATCTCTTATAGTTTTTTTGTGATTCCCATCTTTTATTCCTTTAAACTAGTCACAGATTGCAGTTCTGAATACTTTATCTGATTATCTGAAATCCTTGAGGGGTGGGTGGGGAATCTAAATCTGATGTTTGTTGTTTCTAAGATTTGTGCTTGGTGGGTTTTTAATTTCCTTTGGTGTTTGGTAACTTTTGATTATGAGTTCCTAGCTGCCTAATCTGAATCTGCAGAAAACGTGAATTTCTGACGTGATGAAGTTTCACAAAACAGGGAGTGCTACTTTAATTTGGGGCTCTGGTTCCTTTTGCCACTGGCACTGGTAATATTAGATTAATGCCCAAGGTAGCCCCATTTTACTGCCCTGATTTCTGTTTGCTTTGAGGGGGAGTAGGAAGAGGGGCTGGATCCCTTGAGGGTTTATTTTACTTTCTGTGAGCCCTAGATTTTTATGTAGGTTCTATAGTTGGAGGTATTTCATCTTCCAGAGAGTCAGAAGCAGAAGAGCCTATAATCTGCTTTTCAATTAAGGAGATTGCCTGTGTATATTCCATTATCATATTTGAAATATATGCTTCCCAGGTGGCTGAGTGGTAAAGAATCTGCCTACAGTGTACTAGACACAGATTCAGTTCCTGGGTCAGGAAGATCCCTAGAGAAGGGAATGGCAACCCTCTCCAGTATTCTCGCCTGGGAAATCCCATGGATAGAGGAGCCTGGTGGGCAACAGTCCATGGGGTTACAAAAGAGTCAGACACGACTGAGCAACTAAACAACATCAACAATATTAGATACATATCATCCTTCTTTAAAGCTGAGTAACATTTTTTTTACATACTGTTAATCTTCTAAATATTTCATTCATGACCTACGTATGTGCTTTAGCTTAATGATTATTCTATCCTTTAATTTTACATCTTAGTCCCTCCTTTTCATGTGTTTGCTTATTTAGTATTCATTCCTTTAGTTGGCTTATTGAATCCCGTGGTTTTTGTACACTCTAAGCTGGAGAGCCTTAAATATACTATCTTCATTTCTGGCTCTGTTCTCCATCTTGCCAGTCATGGATTTTTGTTGCTCACTTATGGTACATTCTCTTTACATATTCAGCCCAAAGACGGATATTAAAATATCAGAAACTTTCTCAAATTCCTCCGTCCATTGTCCATCCATCTGCCTCTCCTCCCTACCTCCCTTCCTTCGTCACCGTCTTTCTCATGGTCCCCCAGATTCATATCCTTTTGTAATTTAAGTTCCATTCCCATGGACAACACTTATATAAGCTCTTGTCTATCATTCTGCAGCATTTTTAGAATTTATCTTTTCTTCTCCTTTTCTATCATCAAAAGCCTTATCTGCTCATTCCTGAATTACCATTATAGTTCCATAGCAACTCTCTTCTTAACTCTATTCCACAGATAGTAAGTCAACTTAACCATTTTGATTATGTTTTTAATCACAGTCAGCTACTGTCTGGAACATACGGTTGCTCATTTTGTCAATACTGGGGTGAAATTCCTAAGCCTGTTGTTGGAGACCCCTTGGCAGGTGTGCCGCTTGTAGAAGGTGGTCATGTTTCCTTCTTACCATTTTCCCTCTTCACCTGACTGCCCTGCATGGCCTGCTGTAATCGGCTTCTTTTCCTGCACGTAGAACTTGCTGATTTCTCAGTGCTTCCTGCCCTGAGCCCCTTCCTGCCTACTCTCTACCACCTCATGTCTGTAGCCTTGTTGAGCAGCTCTCCTGTCACTGTGAGCCGATCAAGGTAACACTTTCTTCTGCATACCTTTTCGAGAGCGTGGACTTGAATATTTTGCTAATGTACATTGTGATCATTTTGTGTAATTTGTGTACGTTTTGTCTTTCCACGCCGGTTATGTAAAATGTAGGGGGTGCAGATTGCCTCCCAGTGTTCTAGTCCCATATTTAACCCAAGGTCCAATGCTGAGCAGTGCTCAGGGAAGCCCGCTGCACCTGTAACAAGGGAGGCATTGAATGGGTCTGGGTGGGGTTTACGCCCTCCCTGCCAACATGCTGGTGACTTATACCTCCTGGAGGATGATATCCATTATGCATGTGTACCCAAGCAGAGGTGCAAATAGAACCTCAACATAAACGATTTCCATGTAGCTTAGCATCTCTCCTCCATAGACCATGTTAATTGGATGCCAACTGATAAACAGAAGCCTGAAGTTTCAGGTCTTGGGTAATTTATAACTTGGTCACAGTAATTAGTGAACCCATATCCTTCCAATTCAGAACGTCATTCAGTTTTCTGTTACTATTCTTACTGTTCGTTTGTTTCTTTTTCTTTAGACATATGGACTAGAAACTTAACAGTCTTGTAAAAATTAAAACTTTTCTGTAACCACCACAATCTTTCTTTCTGTCTGAAGATCTTAGTTCGAAGAAGTAGCAGCCCCATTGAACTGGATTTGAAAGATGACTCACAGCAGATACAAGGAAAATATAGGGAGAGACAGAAGAGTAAGTACCAGGAGATGTGGTCTGTGTTCCTCCAGCTTCAACACGGATAGACTTTGTTTCCTTTTGACCTTCTAATGCGAATGATATCATCTGAAGACATGATGTTGCGATATGGGACATTTTTATTCCTGGAATCCCAGGATAGATGGGTGGTTAGTACCAGTCAAACATTAAACATTACCCAGTTACCTTCGAGAATTGTCTTTCCAGCCCTGGGTCTTTCTCCAGGTGAAGAGCACAACGAAGGCTGATGGCTGGTGAGGAGACAGGCCCAGAAGGAAGAATGGTCTTCCTTTTGGACGTTCCCCCAGGTTCGGAACACGAAACTTCTGCAGTACCTTGACATCAGTGGTATAAGTATTTAAAATTTGACTGGGATGCTGAGATGTACCATTAGGTCCTGTGATATGCAGCCCTAATACTCTGCTTCCCTGAGGTCCTCTGCTGTGCCCCCTCCTTCTTGGTCGTTCCTGGTGGAGGGCAGAGCAGGAACTCTTAGGCTCCACCTTCTAGAGTCGCGGGACAGGCAAAGTGAGGAACCTTGCAGGTGACTGGGACAGCTGTCAGTTCTCTGCATGGGAATACCTGACAGTAGATTAGAAGCAGCAAGGCTGGGGGACTGTCAGCGGCTGACACAAAGGGCAGCCAGGAGGGCTGCAGGCAGAGAGGGTGGGCACCCCGAGCCTGTGTGCAGCAGACAGGGGACGTAAAGGGCAGAGCGACGGAGGCGGTTCTGTGTCAGACTGAATAGTCAGGTAGGACTTCATAGCCTTTGACAGCATCATGGTACCATGACATATCAGAACGTTTCAGTGCTTAGAGGGGGAGAATCTCTATTGGTGGGACGCGTCATCCCCCGGTGATCGTCGGTGACTCGCCTAGGTTCATGTCTAGACATAGATTCTTCAGCCTGGAAGCATGAACCTGCCTTTGTAGTGGGATCAATTTTCATCCACCTCCTCCAGCCACCCCTGTTTCGTAGTTGAGTAAGTCAGGGTACATGGTGTGAGGATGTGCTCTTGTGGGTACCAGGGGAACTCAGTTAAGACCTGTAAAGAGTCAGGGCCCATAAAGAGAACTCACATCCACACCTGGAAGCTGTGTGTCGTTGACCAGGGGCCCCACGCAGGCCCCTGTCCCCAGGGGCAGCTGCTTAGGTCCTTGTGTGCCAGGACCATGGACGTGCTCATGTCCTGCCCTTGGCCATCTTGGACTGTGTCTTCCGTCATTCCAGGTGACAGTGTGAGCAGTGACCCCACTCTGGGCTGCAGCACCGAGGCAGAGCTGTCCCTGAGCCACTGGCAGACCTGCGAGGAAGACCCAGATCTGAGCCCGCCTGCGGATACTGTGACTGACACTGACGCCCGCCACTGGTTACAGCTCCGGCCCACGGATGCTTCGAACCTAACAGGTAACCATGTCCTTGAGATGAGGCAGCAGCGTTCACAGGGTTTCCCAGGTGTGAGGGTGCTAGGGCATCCTTCAGCACAGTGATCATGGGGGCTGCCCCCTCCCATATGGGCGTGCCCACCCCAGTCCCTGCACCCCCACCCCCTGGTCATAATCAGCGGCGGAGTCTCGGTGTGCTGCATGCAGAGGGTTCTGAAACAGTAGAAGAACAGGGAGGAAGCCCATCGTGCCCACACCCGCTGCCCAACACGCGAGGAGGTGGGTGATATTTAGGCCAACGCTTTGCCATCCAGGGATGGCAGATTTGCTTTACTCTGAAAACAGAGAAAAGTTATTTCTCCAACTTACATGTGCCACAAATCCAGGAGATGTTAGAGAATTTGAATACTTACCTGTTACTGTTTTATTTAACTTTGCTGTAGAATCTTTGATGCATGCAAGATAAGTTGTAACGCATGTTATGGACCAGTGAGCCTGCCCTGAGCATAAGTAGAATAGCTGCCCCACCAGTGAGACCCCCAACAGGGGGGCCCCCTTCTCAAGTCCCTCTCTTCTCTTGTCATCTCATGTGAATACTGTGACCCTGTCCACAGTAGTTTTTTTTTAATTAATTAATTTATTTTTTGCAATTATTTAAGTTTTCCTGGGGTTTTTAATAACCATTCCCACTTCTTTATAAAGTGTTAACCACAGTATCTGTCTCTTCAAACAACATATCATTTAATTTTGGTTTTAAACTTTTTTAAAATGTCGTCATATTCTGTTTTTTTTTTTTGGGGGGGGGCAACATTTTTCCCTTGAGTATTCGTAGTTCTAAGATTCATATAAGTTATAGAGCCGAACTTTCTGGGACTGCATCTAGGCTCTGCCAAGGAGTTGGTGGGTGGCTTTGAGCTGGTAAATCTTTCTGTCCTTCAGTTTCTCTTTACAGTAGAGTCGAGATACTGCTGCTGCTGCTAAGTCGCTTCAGTCGTGTCTGACTCTGTGCGACCCCATAGACGGCAGCCCAACAGGCTTCTCAGTCCCTGGGATTCTCTAGGCAAGAAAGTGGAGATACTAATAGTCCCTATCATAGGGTTGTTGGCGGAATCAGTGAGTGAGCCTCTGAGTCAAGCGTATAGAGCAGATTTATGCGTACATACATATCGTGTGACCCTGGGAAAGTGAAACTCTTTCGCTTCAGGTTCAGTTCCCTGGCCTGTCACATGGAGGGCACCAAGAGAGGTTGGGTTTTTGTTCTGCTTGGTTTTGGTGAGAAATTGTCGGGAGAGGCCAGTGTTCTGAGGAGCTCAGTGTGGGAGGTGCCCACCACGGCCACGTCCCTCCTGGCCCACCACGTTCCCAGGTCCATAGACATCCTTGATGAGAACCGCAACAGCAAACCACAAAGCACGTGTTGAGTAAAAAGTGGTATTAAACCACTAAAAATCATTTTAAAATTAGAAGTAAAGGCTAAACTCTTAACTTAGCTTTTTTTTTTTTTTAAACTAAGCAAACTGGTTTTCATAAATTACAGTATAAATTTTAACCAGTCTCTGTGTTTTGGGAAATTTCTAATAAAGTAGCATAAAACCTTCATAAATTTTACATAGAAAAATGGTGTTGGATAAAAATTTTTATCTATGAGATAGATAAGACCAAGAAGGATGATCTCAATGTACATTTAATGTTTATCTTAATTAAGACTGGAAAAACAAACCAGTTAACTGTAAATGAACTACCCATTGCTTTATAATGCTGTATGTGCCGTCCTTAAGAGATCGTGGACATTTTTGGTCTAAATGTTCACCTCTGCCCATGGAAGAAGCCTTGTAAGGTCAACGAGAAAACACTTGGCAAAACCATTGTGCTTACTTTGATAACTTATTGGGTAGTAATTGGTGCTTCTGAAATTTGTGGTTCTTTCATTATAGAAATGATGAAAATCATTTTTATAATATATATAATGATAATTTCTATAATATATATAATACAAAATCATTATATATAGAAAATAAATGTAATAATTGTGAATAATAATATCATAAATATACGAAGGATTTAACAGCTTACAAAGAACTTTGAGACATCCTCTTTGATTTTTATGGTAAGCAGGTCAGGTTATACAAATTCTGTTTGAGGGGTGGAGAAGCTGAGACCCAGAGAAGTTGTGTCATCTTACTGGAAAGTAGGCCCCAGTATTGGAACTGGCTTCCAGAGTGTTTTGACTCCATTTGCAGAGTTATGCCCACCCCTTTCTTCTACACTGTTGTTCAAATTACAGCTGCCAACCCCATTCAAACTGTTTGAGAATTATTGATATATTTGTGGAATTAGTGGCTTCTTTGGGTCCAATATTCAGATTATCCAAGGGGAATCATCATCATGGTACTGTTGAAGACTTTAGTGCATTTTCAGTAAGCTGAATTCACCTAAACGAGGACTAGCTTTAATTACTTTTATTGAAAAGAGAGAAAATTGTGTGATTACCTCTTTTGTCTGCCTTCTGGAAGGCTTAGCTCTGATCCCATCTCAGAGTGTGCCTGGTACGCTCGGTCTAATACACTTGTGTGAGGTAATTTCATATGATGCTCTCTCTGCTGTGATTAACTCCTCCAGATACTCAGCTCTTCTTTGAAATCCTAATATCGAGAATCAGTACACTCAGTTCAATAGTTCATCTTGTCATCTGTGAAAAGGACAAACCGTAATATGATAAGGTTTATGGATTATCACTGTTCTGAATTTAACTTTCTGTTCTTAGGAGAAAAACTTCTTCGTAAATGGACAAAGTAAAACTCATGTTACCCTGATCTCTAGGACATGCAAAGCGAGCAGTCCAACAATTTGAATGTATCTCCATTTCTCACTGAATAAACATACCAGTTATTAAATGCTTGGAATAATAAACTGCTTCTAAAATCTTAAATTCCTTTATCATTGGCCAGCTAGCAGTTTAGTTTTGTATTTGCTTTCTTATTTAAATCATTTCATGCTTTCTGGAAATGACAGTTAAATTTATAGTGGACTGCTTCAAAATGTGTCCGGGATTTGTATGGCAAGATATGGAGACATGGAGGTGACTGTCATG
This sequence comes from Ovis canadensis, assembly GCF_042477335.2. NCBI lineage: Eukaryota > Metazoa > Chordata > Mammalia > Artiodactyla > Bovidae > Ovis > Ovis canadensis. The sequence goes on along the minus strand of NC_091257.1, from coordinate 54,982,490 downwards.
AAGGAAGAAGTTTTTAGAAATAGGGGCACGGGGACTTCCCTGGTGGTCCAGGGTTTAAGAGTCTGCCTTGCAATGCAGGGGACACAGGTTTGATCCTTGACCTGGGGTGATCCCACATGTTGCAGGGCAACTAAGTCTGTGTGCCACAACTACTGAGCCTGTGTTCTGCAACAGTGAGAAGCCGCTGCAATGAGAAGTCCTGTGTACAACATCTGGAGAGTAGCCCCCACTTTGGCTTAACTAGAAAAACTCCATTGTTCCCAATGAAGACCCAGTGCAGCTAAAAATAAATAAGAAATTTTTGAAAAAAGAAATATGGACGCAGCATGCCCCATAGGAGGGCACATGGAGGGTCGCCCAGGTTGGTGAGAGAGGAAAACATGGGGAACATCCTTTATTGTCATTTGCTCAGGGAAGGGAAGGCAGGGCAGACTAAGCAGACTGGGGATCAGCTGGTTCACATCATTTCAGCCGAGTCTGAAGCACCGACACTGGCCCAGGTTGCCGGGTGCCAGACCCTGGAGTAATGAGGGCACCAGGGCATCCCCTTGTTGGTGAGAGCTAGACAGAGGAAGGTGGTCACGATGCCTGGTTTGGGATTGTGAGGTTTACATGTGAACAACATACTCCCTGGTATGTTGTTTGCCATGGGAATGGCAGCCCCTCCTGACCAGGGAGGCCCCAGATGCCAGAGTATCAAGAATACCAAAAATAAGAAAGTAGACTTGACTTACATGTAAGCCTTGTTCAGTTGAGCTTATGATTTTCAAGAAGGGGGTATTTATAACTCTATAGAAAAGCTATGACAAACCTAGACAGCATACTAAAAAGCAGAGGTATTACTTTGCCGACAAAGGTCAGTATAATCAAAGCTATGGTTTTTCCAGTGGTCATGTACAAATGTGAGAGTTGGCCCATAAAGAAGGCTGAGTACCGAAGAATTGATGCTTTTGAACTGTGGTCTTGGAGAAGACTCTTGAGAGTCTCTTGGACAGCAAGGAGATTCAACCAGTCTATCCTAAAGGAAATCAGTCCTGAATATTCATTGGAAGGACTGATATTTAAGCTGAAGCTCCAATACTTTGGCCATCTGATGTGAAGAGCCAACTCATTGGAAAAGACCCTGATCCTGGGAAAGATTGAGGGTAGGAGGAGAAGGGGATGACAGAGGATGAGATGGTTGAATGGCATCACTGACTCAATGGACATGAATCTGAACAAACTCCAGGACCTGGTGAAGCACAGGGAGTCCTGGCATGCTGCAGTCCGTGGGGTCACAGAGTCAGACACGACTGAATGACTGAACAATAATAGCTAAGTATTGATATTGCTGCTGACCTCATCTCTTATTTAGCAAATAAGCTTATAGTCTAGAAATACTGCTTTTGATGCTATAAGAAATAAAAAGATTACTAAGCCATAGCGAGGACCAACTGAAGAACTTACTGAGAGGCCAGAAAAAATAAGACATTTGTCCTGATAAGGACAAATTATGGGATAAGTGTGATGAGACTTATTTAAAGAGAGTTTTAATCACAGAGATAGACATATGGACTAAAAGAATGGAATATAAAACATATACTGGATATATAAGGACATGGAGTCGTACATGAAAGAGGTAGCCTTCCAGATCTGGCAAGAGAAGGATGGGCTGCCCAGTCAAGCATGCAGAACATTTAGCCAGAGGGCAGAATAGGGGGCAGGATCCCTACCTCACACCCTGCCTGCAGCCGAGTTCCAATGGATAAATACTCAAATGTAAAAAGGAAAATTTAAAAACTTTTGAAAGAAAATATCTTCTAAAAATCTAAGACCTTGGGGGAGGGAAGACTTTCTTAAAATGAGATGAAAAAAAATGACTAACCATAAGAAAGTGTTGTCATTAATTCAACTCCAGCGTAAATAAAAGTTTCTTTTCATTGTCAGAGAGACTTTTAAGGACTTAGAGTTAGCAGAACCTTGAAGGTTAAGGGCCAGCTTCCGTGCTGCTTCTTTTCCAGGTACCTATTAGATCGGTGATATTCTCTTTTTTTTAAAAAACACTTTTGGCTGCTGTGGGTCTTCATTGCTGCTCTCTAGTTGCAGCGAGTGAGGGCTGCTCTTCCTTGCAGTGTGCAGGTTTCTCATTGCAGTGGCTTCTCTTGTTCTGGAGCACAGGGTCTAGAGTGCAATCTCAGTAGTTATGGCCCACAGGCTTAGTTGTCCTTGCGCATGTGGGATCCTCCCAGACCAGGAATTGAACCTGTGTCTCCTGCAATGGCACCCCACTCCAGTACTCTTTCCTGGAGAATCCCACGGGTGGAGGAGCCTGGTAGGCTGCAGTCCATGGGGTCGCTGTGTCGGACACAACTGAGCGACTTTACTTTCAGTTTTCACTTTCACCCATTGGAGAATGTAATGGCCACCCACTCCAGTTGTTCTTGCCTGGAGAATCCCAGGGACGGGGGAGCCTGGTGGGCTGCTGTCTATGGGGTCGCACAGAGAGTTAGACACGACTGAAGCAATTTAGCAGCAGCAGCTCCTGCATTAGCAAGAGGATTCTCAACCACTGAAAGTCTAGTGCTACATCTCAAGATAAGATTCAGTTAGACGTTTTCAACACTTCACTTTAGTGGAGGAAGGTCAGTGGTGTTGCCCCACTTCAGGGATGGGATTGCCATTGGTGATTGGTTGTTCACAGCTGGTTTTTGGCTCCAGGACAGTGCATGACAGGAGAGGATCAGTCAGTACGTACTTCAGTTAGGGGATGACTCAGCTTTCAGCTCTTGCCTGGAAAATCCCATGGATGGAGGAATGGAAGGCCATAGTCCATGGGGTTACTAAGGGTCACACACGACTGAGTGACTTCACTTTTACTTTTCACTTTCATGCATTGGAGAAGGAAATGGCAGCCCACTCCAGTGTCCTTGCCTGGAGAATCCCAGGGACTGGGGAGCCTGGTGGGTTGCTGTCTATGGGGTCACACAGAGTTGGACACAATTGAAGTGACTTTAGCAGCAGCAGCAGCAGCTTGCAGCTGCAGGCTCTTGTTTGATTTAACTAAAAACAACACATTTTAACCTTTTTTTTAATAGTAAAAAATATGTATGATTGAGTTTCAAAATCTTTGTTAGTATATTTATCCCAACCCTGCCTCTCAACGTTGTTACTGAAATCCTTTGACCACTTCTACTTTGAATTATAGCTTCTGCTTTTAATTATCCCTGTTACCTGCCACCAAAACTGTTTTTGGATGAATGTTTTATCAGTGTCTGTCACTGCACACATTTTTGGAATCTCCACCAGGCTTTGATCTATTTTGAAAATATCAAATGTTCTGAAGAAAAATCATGATGATAAACACCATGAGATTGGTTGCTTACCTTGAGTGAAGTTGCTCAGTCGTGTCCGACTCTTTGCGACCCCGTGGACTGTAGCCCACCAGGCTCCTCCATCCATGGGATTCTCCAGGCAAGAATACTGGAGTGGGTTGCCATTTCCTTCTCCAGGGTATCTTCCCGACCCAGGGATTGAACCCAGGTCTCCAGCATTGCAGGCAGACGCTACCTTGGAGATCTTTAAATGAATGTTACATGTCTGGGAAGCAGATGAGAAAGGCCACAGTGATGGTCAACAGAGTGCTAACCTGCTGTTTCTCCACTTTAAAGAAAATTATTTATTTATTTGGCTGTGCCAGGTCTTAGCTGTGGCCTGCGGGATCTAGTTCCCTGACTAGGGACTGAACCTGGGCTCCCTGCATTGGGAGCATGGAGTCCTAGCCTCTGGATCACCAGGCAAGTCCCCTGTTTCTCCACTTTTTAATCATCAAAGTCTAGGCCTAATTTTCTGGTCCCAGAATTAAAGTGTTTCAGTTGAGCTTTTGGCTTTGTGCCTTTTCAACTCGAACGGGAAAAGCATTTTCAAAGCACTGGCCATGCTTCATCTATACTCCACCAAACCTACACAAAACCGCTGCCATGTGAAGCCGCCATCTGGTTGGCTGCCTCATTTTACCAATCACCAAGACTTATTTCATGACTAAAATCCTTTGTACATTTGCAAAGTTCTAAACTTCAGATTGCTCCTGTATGTGAGCATTCTGTATTGTGCCTGTACGTGTTTGGGGAAAGATGATATAATTTTGTTTACAAGGCTTCCTACTTTAATTAAAAAATATTTAATGTCTCTGAAGCATTTTTAGTAAGAATGAAATAAAAAGGTGCTCTGAGGCTAGCATACTAGCTTGCTCATGAAAAAGAAAATGAACTGTTTGGTATTTTTAAGGTGAATGTGAAATTTTCAGAAATCTCTCAAATCCCGATTTTTAATTAAGCGCTGCTTCACTGAGGAACCATCTACATGTGAAATGTCAGCATCTGTTCCGTTGCTTATGCCACAAGTGGAATCATTTTGGGCAAAAACATTTCAATTCATTAAAAATTTTTTTCATGGTAATGTTGAGCATGCAGTCATTTCAAATACCTTGAAAAGACTCCCTGTATTTTGATAATATGATGGAGGATGTTACCTAGAATTTTATCACTGAGGAATAAATTTTTGGTGGGAAAGGGAGATCTTTCCACAACAGAGAATGGATCGTTGGCAGGTTGCAGGGAGACGCAGGTGGTAAGGTACCTGACCTCTGTTTACTTGGAGCTGTCACTCAAGGGAAATCCCAGAATGACTGGAAGGCTGAAGGCTGATCTCCACCTCCTATGGCTGCATTGTTGGGGTGATACTTGGGGATGGAGCAAAAGTCTAAGTCGTCAAATCTCCTGACTCTTTTTTAACCCCTTATGGGGTTAAAGACTTATCACATTCTTCATAAGAAAACTACATGCCATATGATGCTGTTTGTTCACTTGGGAGCTTAGGTTTATCTGTAAGGTTTGTTGAAGCTTCACCAGACCTTCTCAGACCAACAGGTGGTTGATACCGTACTCATTTGACAGACTAAACATCAGGAGGGTGAGCCAGAGGTTTTGTAAAAGTCAATCTGAGAGTCCAGAAGGTCCACAATTTGGCCTTTGCTGTCTATACAGGTGCAATGTGTGGGATTCCAGCATGGATTATATGTGTCTCTTCAGTTCAGTTCAGTTCAGTCGCTCAGTCGTGTCTGACACTTTGCAACCCCATGAACCGCAGCACGCCAGGCCTCCCTGTCCATCACCAACTCCCCGAGTCCACCCAAACCCATGTCCATCGAGTCGGTGATGCCATCCAACCATCTTATCCTCTGACGTCCCCTTCTCCTCCCACCCTCAATCTTTCCCAGCATCAGGGTCTTTTCAGATGAGTCAGCTCTTCACATCAGGTGGCCAAAGTACTGGAGTTTCAGCTTCAACATCAGTCCTTCCAAAGAACACCCAGGACTGATCTCCTTTAGGATGGACTGGCTGGATCTCCTTGCAGTCCAAGAGACTCTCAAGAGTGTTCTCCAACACCACAGTTCAAAAGCATCAATTCTTCGGCGCTCACCTTTCTTCACAGTCCAACTCTCAACATCCATACATGACCACTGGAAAAACCATAGTCTTGACTAGACGGACCTTTGTTGGCAAAGTAATGTATGCTTTTTAATATGCTGTCTAGGTTGGTCATAACTTTCCTTCCAAGGAGTAAGCATCTTTTAATTTCATGGCTGCAGTCACCATCTGCAGTGATTTTGGAGCCCCCCAAAAATAAAGTCTGACACTGTTTCCACTGTTTCCCCATCTATTTGCCATGAAGTGATGGGACCAGATGCTATGATCTTAGCTTTTTGAATATTGAGCTTTAAGCCAGCTTTTTCACTGTCCTCTTTCACTTTCATCAAGAGGCTCTAGTTCTTCTTCACTTTCTGCTATAAGGGTGGTGTCATCTGCATATCTGAGGTTATTGATATTTCTCCCGGCAATCTTGATTCCAGCTTGTGCTTCTTCCAGCCCAGCGTTTCTCATGATGTACTCTGCATAGACGTTAAATAGGCAGGGTGGCAACATACAGCCTTGACGTACTCCTTTTCCTATTTGGAACCAGTCTATTGTTCCATGTCCAGTTCTAACTGTTGCTTCCTGACCTGCATATAGGTTTTTCAAGAGGCAGGTCAGATGGTCTGGTATTCTCATCTCTTTTAGAATTTTCCACAGTTTATTGTGATCCACACAGTCAAAGGGTTTGGCATAGTCAAGAAAGCAGAAATAGATGCTTTTCTGGAACTCTCTTGCTTTTTCCATGATCCAGCGGATGTTGGCAATTTGATCTCGGGTTCCTCTGCCTTTTCTAAAACCAGCTAGAACATCTGGAAGTTCACGGTTCACATATTGCTAAAGCCTGGCTTGGAGTATTTTGAGCATTACTTTACTAGTGTGTGAGATGAGTGTAATTGTGTGGTAGTTTGAGCATTATTTGGCATTGCCTTTCTTAGAGATTAGAATGAAAACTGACCTTTTCCAGTCCTGTGGCCACTGCTGAGTTTTCCAAATTTGCTGGCATATTGAGTGCAACACTTCACAGCGTCATCCTTCAGGATTTGAAATAGCTCAACTGGAATTCCATCACCTCCACGAGCTTTGTTCATAGTGATGCTTCCTAAGGCCCACTTGACTTCACATTCCCGGATGTCTGAGTATATTTATGATACTGATGTGGGAAATACTGGTGTGTTTCGCTCTAAGAAGAAACAGTTCCTGGTTTGGGGAAGGCCTTTCTGTGACCCCCGTACCATCCTTATGAAATCTTCTGCTTTAGGCTCTTGTGCTCTTTGCATAATAAACATAATAAGCTGTTAGCGGCTCTCTCGGGCACAGTGCAGGAGGCATCTAGAGCCAGCTGTGGATTTGCCTGTGCTCCTTGTCACACTCTTCTCCTGCTCCTGGCTGGCTCTGGTCCTTCCTCGCATCCGTAGACTGTGCTTCCATTTCTGTGGTTGGACCTGAAAAACCCCAACAGCACATGCACCTGGAATGATCCTCCATGGTGGTGGATGTTTGTTAGTATCTTTTTAAAATCAGCTTCTATACATGTACTACAAAGCAATAGAAAAAGCAAAGAGCACTCTTTAAAAACATCAATAAAATAGGCAAATAGGCAAGATTGATCAAGGAAGAAATACTGGTAGTGAAAAAAGGAAGAAAGCAATAGAAACAACATAAAAATTAAAAACAATTCAATAGGTTAATTCTAATAGATTTATAAAAGTAGAGGACAATTCCTAGCTTTACTGAAGCTTCAAATAAAAGAGAAGCCATCTTTTCAACCTGTTCCAGATATGTTGTAGCTCTCCAGAGTCAAAAATTTTTCACACAAATGTTTCAATTATCATAATTATTTTTGAATCTAAGATTATAAAGGGAACTGTAGGAAAACAAGCAAAGCTTTTCCATCACAGAATTCTATACCCAGCCAAGCTATGAATTTACCAGTCAGAGAACCAAGACTTTCAGACATATGAGGACACACTTTCTGAGGCATTTAGGAACATGCAGCCACTTAAAGGAGAAGAAATATCACATACCATTTTGTGATTCTGGTCTTATAGATGAGAAGGGTAAATATGTGTTCACACAAAAGCCTGTACACATTTGTAGCTTTAGGTCTAATCAGACCAAAACCAGAAACTATCCAGTGTCCTTCATCAGGTGATTGGATAAACTATGACGCCTGTGGATACACAACCGCATGGATGAATCTCTCAAATAAATGCCTTATGCTAAGCGAAGGAAACCAGATGGAAAGGTTACTTACTAAAGGACTCCATTTATCTGACATTCTGGAAAAGGCAATGCTGTAAGGATAGGAAATGGCAGTGGTTGTCTGGAACAGAGGTTCGGGGCGGGAACCGACTGCATAGGGGCCCTGGTGGAATGAAGAGGAAGTTTCAAGTCAGTTATGGAGGTGGTGTATGTGACAGCTACATGATCATACACATTTCTTATAGCTCCTTGAATCCAAGAAGGATAAAACTTGTTACAAGCAAATTATACATCCCACAAACCTGAGTTAACAGTGTCAGGCACCACAGATGTCACTTCCGCCGCGAAGCAGTCCTGGCCACTTTTCCTCGTGACCCTGCTCCCTCCGCCTTCTGCTCTAGTTCTCCTTCCTCTCCACTGCTTATGAAGACCTTCTCAGGGTCTCTAGGAACTGTCTCGTCATCTCTGGGTTGTCACCCTTTTAGATGGAAGAATCAGAGTCACCTGACATTTCCTCATCAGTCTCACTTCCCTGTCCTTCCAAGTTGTCAGCCATTTCACACCTCATCTCAATTGTTTTACTCTGAATTTGCATACATGTTCAAGCATGGGTCATTTGCATTAAAGATAAAAGTCTGTAACAATGAAATAAAAATTGTGTTAACACGCGTTTTACCTCACAGACAGCAGCGAATGCCTTGCTGATGACTGCAGTATAATTGCTGGGGGGACCCTCACTGGTTGGCATCCAGACTCAGCCGCTGTGTTGTGGCGAAGAATCTTGGGGATCCTTGGAGATGTGAATAATATCCAGTCACCCAAAATCCATGCCAGGGTGTTTGGCTATCTCTATGAACTCTGGTACAAGCTAGCAAAGGTATGTCCTGCTATTGTTACCTTTCATTCTAGTATGGTAACATTGATTTGTCACTTAACCTAAAAACTGTGTTGCATGTAACTTGTGAACATATTCTGGACCAAGAGTTTAGATACTGAAACAAAGTACATTTGGTGATCAAAAAATAAAAAATACTTTTATAAATGGCAACCCACTCCAGTATTCTTGCCTGGAGAATCCCAGGGACAGGGGAGCCTGGCGGGCTGCCATCTATGGGGTCACACAGAGTCGGACACGACTGAAGCGACTTAGCAGCAGCAGCAGCAGCAGAAGTTATTTAATGCATAAATAAACTATTACTATAGGATATCAAAGAATGGGATATTATACAATAGTTGTAGTTACTCTCTTTATAAAAGCACTACTGGTCTTATTGTACAGAATTTGAATGTAGAGAAATGCTAAGAAATTTAACCTCACCGTCCACATGGAAAGCCATTATTAGTATATAATCTTATTTCTGAGGATAATTTTTTTAAAAGTACAATCTGTTGTCCTTTGTTTGTAAAAGAATACATACAATTTTCATCCTAGGGTTGGTTTTTGTTTACAATATATGTTTTCCCCATTTTAGTACTTTTTTCTTTTTCCAAAAATGTGATTTGTGTTTATACAGTATAACTCATGAAACTATTCCTTATCACTTGAAGTTCAGGATGACCTCTGCAAGCATTAAGATTGAAGGAATAACAATACCTTAGTTTTGCATTAGATCTAAAACCATCACACAATTAAAAAAGACAGTAGATCTCATGATAAAAGAAATATTTGTAAATGCTGTAGCTTCTCACTCAACTTACAGAAATTTAATTGACAGCAGCTGTTTGACCGTGGAGCACGATATTGACGTGTCATTGGGATAAACCGTGTATTATCTTGCCTAAAATTCTCCTTGTTTCGAATCATAGATACGGGATAACCTGGCAATAAGCCTGGATAACCAGTCTTCTCCATCTCCTCCTGCCTTGATCCCACCGCTCAGAATGTTTGCATCATGGCTGTTTAAGGCAAGTGAATATGTGTTTATTCCCTTATTATAATTTCCCCTTCCTTTCTGAAATTGAGTTTAAAAAATGTAATTGCCCAAGACTGCATGTTTTGAAGACAGGCTGGGTCTTACTCAAGCCAGCGCTTCCCACATCTCCATAAACAACTTTGTGGACAACTGAGAAGTAAATGAAAGGACAAAAGGCATCTGCATCTGGGGTTGATTAAATCTCTGAACGTCTCCTTGGCAGGCGACGACGCTGCCTGACGATTATAAGGAAGGCAAACTGCAAGCCTATAAGCTGATCTGTTCCATGATGACCCGGCGCCAGGACGTCCTGCCCAGCTCAGACTTCCTGGTGCATTTTTACCTCGTCATGCACCTGGGACTGACCAGCGAGGACCAGGTATCTGTGACGCCTCCACTGTACGTGTCGTGTTTTTGCAGGTGACATTGGGGTTTATCATAGTACCCCTGAAGGTTGAAATTCTCCATCGTTCGAGTCTTTCACATGCAGCAGCACCAGTGGCCTTTCAGGAATGAGTCTGACGTGTCTCATCCAGGCTGCTGCTTCTCCCCACTGACTCCGTATTTCACCAACCGAATTTGAATTTTACTCTGTGGCCTGTCCAGTTCTGTGTGATCTAATCTCTTGCCTGTTGTCAGCCTCAGAAATACTCATCTCACTCATCTTTTTGCTGGGGTTCTACATTAGATATTGTTATGAAGAAAATGACTTTGGTCATTTAAAAATGTTTGAAAGCTACTGTTTTAGGAGTTAGGATGTTCTCGAGAATGACCTCACCTTAGATTATGGTTTCTGACATCTCTTGAAGGGGAATTAATTTCTCTTAAAGAAATGTGATTGGTGGTTAAGTTGAAACAGAAGGGCCAAAGGAGCCACCAGTCACCAGCCTGTAGCCTCTGGCCTTCCTCCTTTTAGAAGCCCCCTGCTTATGGGCGGAGGACAGGGAAGGGGGTGGGACCACTGACTCTCGACTTACTATCTGAATATCAAGCCAGCAGGTGACAAGGTTGATTTGTGAAGCTTGAGATTGTCCTGGGCTTTACTTGGAGGATGGGTTTAGAAATGTGACAGTGCTAAGATAGAGTAGGACATTGGGCCTGGAGATTAATGAGGAAGTAATTAAACAAATATAGTTTGTTTTTTTTTTAATGGCAAGAACTAAGATGGTAGCATTGGAGGGGGCAAAAAGGAAAGGGAAGAGTTTAAGAAATGTGAAGGCATTTAATTTTAGCACCAGGTCCTCTTGACTGATAGCTTGACTGGGCTTCCCTGATGGCTCAGTTGGTAAAGAATCTGCCTGCAGTGCAGGAGACCCCGGTTCAAGTCCTGGGTCAGGAAGATCTACTGGAGAAGGGATAGGCTACCCACTCCAGTATTTTGGCCTAGAGAATTCCATAGTCCATGGGGTTGCAAACAGTCAGACATGACTGAGTGACTATTACTTCACTTCCTCTTGACTGATTATAGGTTTGGGAATGTTTCAGAATTTACCCTTTAAATTGATAATACTTATCAGTGAACTAGAGTCATTTGTGAACTACCGAGTAGCCATCCTTTCTGTCTTTATTTGATGCTTTGAATATATGATGCAGACACAGAAACCTTTTGATTCATGTAAGAGGTCATTCTCCAAATTTGCCAGCCTTGCCTTGGGCCCTGTTTAAAACCCTTGTGAAATATTCCCTGCTAAACTCTTTGAGCTTTAGTCATTAAGCTTCTCCCCCAAAGTAATAGCCTTACTGTCCTACTGTGTTGTTTCTGTCATATTCGCTACGTTTCCAGCAGCGTGCAGTGGACATCTATGGAGCAGGTTGAACTGAGATGCGTGTAGAAATAGGGATGTTTAAGTAGACTTGTTTGTACTCCTTGCTCAGATATGTTGGAGCCATCATTGCGGGTGAAAGCATGTTTTATAGAATGATGCAACTTAGGGCATGTGGAAGATTAAGGGTAAAAATAGGAAAGAAAATTAACTCACAGATATTAATGAGATCCCTCAGTGACAGAACCAAGAGAGGAAGGTGCAGTTAACAACCCTGTACCTTTAAAGGCGTATTTTGCTAAGCTTTGCAGGAAAAACATCTACTTGGAAATGATAATTAGCTGTACAATCTCTGTAGAATTCTTTGTAGAATTTAATACAAATAAATTTGAAGTCAGCTGTAAATACTTAGTATTTCTGGAATGAGTTTTCCAGAAAGTCGTGTAAATAGGTGTGTTTAGAATCCTTTCTATTTTAAAGCGTGTTGGAGTAAAAATGAAACAGTAAAATGAGATGAGGTCTGTATATTATAACATTTGAGAACCCCTAACATTATTTCAAAAACGGGATTTTTCAGAGTAGAAAAAAGAGTTTTCAAAGTTTTTATGTAAAATTTTAACACTTTAATGTATGCCTTATTTTTGGTTAGGTTTGATCTTTTGTAGTTCATTTTAAACTACATAAATCTTAAATGCTGGCCCACTGCTAGTAGTAATCCCACCATCCAGACTTCTAAGAGAGAACAGAGATATCGTAAATCTCTATTTTATAATCAGCCTTTCGTTTCCACCGTTAGAAGCTCATGTTTTTATGTTTCATAGAATTGACTATTTTGCTGTAACCTTAACAATTACTGGTATATGTTTGAGAAGTGATGACTGTCTGCCAAACAGAATTACTCTAAATAAACTTTATTCCTTTGCCAGAAGTAAATTATGCAGAAGGCTTTCTAATGAAAGACTTTTCTCATTTAAGTAAGAAATGTCTCCGGTAATTAGTTTAACTTTTGGTCCACATGTCTAAATAGGTCATGGTTGTTGCTCCAGAACTTCTGTGACTTCTGGAAACACATGTTATATTAATTATAAAAAGCAAAGAAAGCGTGTGCTATAAAGAATACAGTTAAATTCAATTTCTTAATTGACTGTGCACCTGTGACTTGGACTTTCTGTCTTGAAAGAGTTTTCAAAGTGCTATGCTTTTATGTAGCCTGGCGCTGGACAGCTTCTTTCTTGCAGAGAGAACCTTGTAAGAAAGTATTCCTTAGTTTTTAATGAAATAAGTACTAGCTAATCATTTTTAGATTTTTAACAGGTTAGTTTTGTCTTCCAAATAAAATCCAAGGTCACTTTCTTCCTCTCACCTCTGGGTGGCACTCTTGTCTGCACGATGGTGGTTCACCCACCAAACGGAGCCTTGGCAGTTCCTGGGAGACCCAGTTCCCTGGGGAACTTGGTGCTATGGTCTGGCCCAAGTTAGAGATGCTTTCCCATATTGGAGAGTAGCAAAACCATGTCAGTAGTGACTTAGAAAGTGTGCAATTATAAATAAGATCTAAAATGTTAAAAAATCTTTTTTTTTTTCAAACATAAGGGCACTTACAGAAACGGTAGATTTCTTTTTGTTAAAAAAAATTGTAAAATATCTCTCTGATGATGTTCTATGTTACAGCCATATGAAGTAGCAGTTTCATCTAATATAATAGCAAATTAGTTACATAAATAAATACAGTCATTTCCGTATTCTAAAAAAGTAATCGGAATACATATACCAAACAGCCAGAATTCAAAATGTAGCACATTCCAAACCACCTGCTTTTAATATCGTTTGGACCAGTTACTCAACAGTTTTGTCGATAAAACCAAGACCTTATTGAGTGACATGTCCCATAGTCAGATGTGTGTAGCGGGAGTTTATGGTTTATTGGTGTGATGGAGAAAATGCTTTGAAATAGCTTTATTTTTCCTTGACTATGAATTTTTTAAGAAAAAAATGGATCCTGTTGCTGATTTAGAAAATAATTAAGATGGTAAAGACTTTCGAAAATAACTATACATTATGAGTAAGAGTCAGGAAGGCTCTGGGACTGCCTGGACTGGTTGTGCAGGGGGTCTTCTCGCTGGCTTCCCTCCTGCCTGCTGCTCTGTGTCTGGGCTGGGGGAGGCGGAGGGTCGCCATCTCCGCACCACTGACTGCAGTACCAGACCCTGGGCTGGGAACTCGTGATGTTGTCCATCGATTCTTCTCTGCAGTTCAGTTAGACAAATATCATGACCCGCTGTATAAATAGCTAAGGCTCAAAAGATATTGAGGGCATTTGCCCAATGCCACACAGAAGAAGGGCTGTGAGAGCTCTCGGGAAGCCTGGCTTATTCAGCAGGGTCTGTCTCTCCTGTGGATTCAACGCCACACATGCTGGGCAAACAAACAGGCCTCGACCGCGTCCCTCCTCCTGTCTTGTCTCACCTGGGCTTTGTCCTCAGTCCTGCCGCCACTCAGAGTCCTCCTCCCTTGGACCCCTCCTCCCATCCCTGCCTGCAATACCCTCCCTTGCTCCCACCCGGTTCCTCACCAGCTTCTCTTCCAAAGCTGTTCCCAGTTCTGCTTCGTTTGTCCTAATACTTAAGCAGCTTTTTCACCTCAGTCTCCCCCTCTGAATATGTGGACATGAAAGGAGCTAGGGTTTGGATTTATTAAAAACAGTTCCTATTAATTTCATCATTATTTAAAACATATGGACAGATCAATATGTGTGAAATGGAAAAGGACAGTTGAGGAAAGGAATGTTATTTTTATGTTTCTAAGAACATATATCAAAGACTGGAAAGTTTTCTTTGCTTAAAATTTAAGTAAACTATTCTTTAACAATGACTTACAGATTGAAGGTCTTAATGCAATTTGTCTGTTAAATACATCAAAGTTAAATTCGCCTTTAAATGTGAAGCTTACATCAGTGCAATTATGGTTGCAAATTTGCATATAGAAATTTTGGGAAATGAGGGTCTTTGTCATTTTCATCTGTGATGTTGCATTATTGTGCGTGTGTGCTTAGTTGCTTCAGTTGTGTCCAACTCTTTGCACCCTCATGGACTATAGCCCACCAGGCTCCTTTGTCCATGGGGTTCTCCATGCAAGAATACTAGAATGGGTGTCCATGCCCTTCTCCAGGGGATATTCCTGAGCCAGGGATCAACCTGCATTTGCAGGTAGATTCTTTACCACTGAGCCACCAGGGAAGTTGTGTTATCATATTTGGTAACAAACCAAAAAGCACGAGGCCGCTCCCAGGTGGGGAAATAGGTTTAGCAAAGTCTGCTGCAGCTCCGGACCCCTCGCTATGTGAAGTCAGGATGCAGTATAAGGGGTGACAGGAGCTTGGGCTCCCAGCCTTCTGCGCTCCAGGCTTGGCATCCCTCTGAGTAGACAAGTGATATGACCTCCTTGCACCTTGGCCCCCTGACCTGCATATGATTGTAGCGCTGCCCTGAGGGAGCCCCTGGGAAACTTTGAGGGGCTAGACTGAGGAAGGCACTCAGTTTGAGGCTGCCACTGCACTTGGTGAGCACAGACTCCCGCGGTGACACCAAGGATGCTGAGGAAGGCAGGGCAGCCCTTGGCCAAATGAGCCCATTTTATTTTTCCGATGTGTTAGGGTATTGGGTTCTTTTTCCCCTCCCCCATATTTTCTCTTACTTTGGAACAAAACCATTTGACTAAAACCTGTCACTAGGCATCCTGGAATTTCAGAACGTAGTATGGATGTGAGAGTTGGACTATAAAGAAAGCTGAGTGCCAAAGAATTGATGCTTTTGAACTGTGGTGTTGGAGAAGACTCTGTGAGTCCTTTGAACTGCAAGGAGATCCAACCAGTCCATCCTAAAGGAAATCAGTCTTGGGTGTTCATTGGAAGGACTGATGCTGAAGCTGAAATTCCAATATTTTGGCCACCTGATGCAAAGAACTGACTCATTAGAAAAGACCCTGATGCTGGGAAAGAATGAAGGCAGGAGGAGAAGGGGACGACAGAGGATGAGATGGTTGGATGGCATCACCAACTCAATGGACATGAGTTTGAGTAAGCTCTAGGAGTTGGTGATGGACAGGGAGGCCCGGCGTGCTGCAGTCCACAGGGTCGCAAAGATCCGGATACGACTGAGTGACTGAACGGAGTGAGAAACAACCACTCCCCCTGCTGTGGGTCAGATATGAGGAATGACGTGTCCAGTGGCCTTTGTGACCTGGATGTTTCTCGTGTGTCCTGGCCATTGGCTCCCTTTCCAGGCACTCCCCACCCAAGGCAACACCTGCCCACTGTGGAATCGATGCCAGAGGGCTGGACACCCTGGCGGCCAGTTGACATCCAGCCGTGTTCCAGCCCAACAGGGGCCTGTGTGGCTCTAGACAGCAGGTGGGGCAGCCTGCATTGCTCTGGCCCCTCCATCACAGGCAGCCAAGACCCTGCTGGGGCCGCACCCTAGTGGCTGGGTGCCTGGCTGGGCAGGGTTGCCGCCTGGGTCCTCTAGCCAGTCTATGAGCCCTCTAATGCCCTGATAGAAACCCCTGTTGTCTCAGACTCGGCATAGGAAATCTTTCGTTTGTAAGAACCTGGCTTCCTCGGTGAGGTCCTGGGAGGCACCAGTGGTGTGGGATCCACGTGGCTCAATGTTTCAGGTGCTAAAAGCACTGGAAGCATTTCCTTCTCTGCCACCTCGCGCCCCCGCAAATTTGTTTTGTAGCCAAGAGTATTTAACTTGTTTTAGGAACGTTTTTGCTTTCACTCTGCTATACATTTTAGTGCATCTTTTCCTTACCAGTGCTAAAGAAAACATAGTTTTAAACATCACGCACAGAGGAATATTCTATCATAGAAGTCACAACAGTTCCTGATTTTCTTAACGGATGTTACAGCCTCCTCTCAGGAGATACATGATGGAATAATATAATAATAAACAATCATTTGTAAGGAGATCTCAAGGGGCCCCTCGGTGAGCATGAGGCTCAGCAGTGAGCCCTGAAAGCAAGGTGCGGGGCTGACACTTGTAAATTGGCCATACCTGCTTCTTCTAATAACCCCAGACAGCCTGTATCATGCAGCAATACGTAATGATTGCATCACCTTTTCTCAGACAAAGAATCGTTCTTTGCTGGAAATTTAGACATGACTAGAACCGTATGAGCTATACACAAATTTATAAATATATTTATAGTGAAACATCAGTGAATGTTCAGTTATAGAAAAAGTGAAGAATTAACATGTCAGAGTGGAGACCTAACTTATCTCCTATCCAAGGAAATAGTTCTAATACATCTCTAAAGTTCTTATTCTGTATAGGGAGTGATTGTTCCCCAGGTTTGAATTCATGGGATTTTAATTTGGTGCCAGCAGGATAAAGTGCATATTTATAAAGTTAAAGGACCAGCTAGTGTTGGGAAGGTTAAATAATAATCTTGATGTGTGTCAGTAGAGGAACTTTAGAAGGCTCTCTTAAAAGCTTCGTCAAAAAACATTTTTTTTAAATTGTAGGTTTGTTACAATGAGTGAAATAAGATGAATTGCAGGCCTGCTTCCTAAGGTTTTTAAGAATGGGAAAATGTATATTCCAAGACTCCGGGATTTCAGATGACTTTAGAATATATTCAGCATTTGACTTTAATGGATGACAAGCCTCATACTGGGAACTCCCAGACCTGGGTGCTAGATTGAGCTCTGTCCCCCACCGGCCATGGAGACCTTGTCTGACCACAGGCAGTCAAGTGGATGAGGGGGCCCGGGGACCTCGGAGGCCCTTCCTTGAGCATTACTGGGTCCTCTGATTTATTATTGGGCATTTTATTATTAGGGCCACGTTGTCCTTTCCTCAGTATAGTGAAAGCTTCAATGATCTTTTCCCGTTGAGCACTTTTCCCCACCATAGTAAAGACCAGCACGGTTCTGAGGGTGTATCTGGTGGTACAAGGCCTACAGACAATGCATGTCTGTAACATCCGTCCTCTTATGCAAAGGGCTGCCTGAGCAATGCCCACACTGCAGAGATGGAACCATGCTGAACACCCCGAGACGTCGTCTGGTTTGGAAGCAACTCACAGGGAATGGGCATCCGGCAGGACTTCCAAGGATGGTGGGAGGACAAGTGGGATAGGGTTTCTCAGGGCACGTCGAAGGAGCAAGAACCAGGGTGGTGTTGGTCTAGTGCCCGATGTGTGCGTGGACATGACATGTGGACGTGGCTCCAGGCAGCACTGGAGAGAGCCTTGTTCAGAGCCGAGTTTGTCCCACGGATAATGGGGAGCTGAGCACAAGCGCGTTAGGAAGCTTGGGCTTGGTGATTGTGTGGGGTGGACCATGGCCAGGAGGGCTGATGACAAGAGGCACAGAAACAGGCGAGGGGATGAGGACCTGGTGAGGATTTATGTGTGTGTGTGAGTTTATTTATATGTGTGTATACATGTCTGTGTGTCTATTTATATTGTTTGTTGTTGCTGTTATACTCACTAAATCATGTCCATCTCTTTTGCGATCCCATGAACTATAGCCCACCAGACTCCTCTGTCCTTGGGATTATCCCTGAGAGAATACTGGAGTGTGTTACCATTTCCTTCTCCAGGGGATCTTCCCTTCACAGGGATCGAACCTGTGTCTCTTGCATTGGCAGGTAGATTCTTTACCACTGAGCCACCAGGGAAGCCCTGTGTATTTATATGCTTGTGTGCATGTATGTTCTGTGTTTTGTGTGTGGAATATTGCACCGCAGTGGGGTGTAGGGCTGAATGCTAAGTGCCCTGAGAAGGCAGGATCTGTGTTCATTTTTTTTTTTCTCAAAGCAAGCATTGGTTCAGGAAAGCAAGGTGATGAATTGAGAAAAAGTGGGAGCAAGGCAGGATGGGACCTCCTCCTCACCATGGACACCGTGGCACCAGGGCAGACTCAGCAGGTGTGTCAGAGGGTATACCCAGGAGTGTCCCCAAAGAATTCTCACCTGTTGGGAAGTAGAAATGTACAGGAAAGACTTCCAGGCACATTTTCTCTCCACGTGAGAGAAGGTGTTCTTTAATCCTGTCGGAATTCAAGCAAATTGTAGATTTATTTATAGTTATTAAGCTAGAACTTCCAAAAGTCTCAGTTATTTTATGTTGCCTTAGCCCATTTTGTTACTGTTTGTTTTTCAAAGTAATTAGATGCTTAAAAGCAAACTTCTGTTTTTCTAAAAATATAATTCCCATTAGTTTGAATTTACATTAGTCAAATTGAGTGGTATTTTACTGGAAAAAGGGTTTGCTGTAGCAATAAACAAAACTTTCAAGTTTTAGGTTTGACAGAAGAGTAAATATTTACAAGGATAGTTGGTGTGTGTCAGTTGTCTCCTGACGTGTATCCTTAAGTTAATAATAATTCCTACTGTGTGCTTGTTGTTCAGACCCCAAATGATGAAATGTCTGTATCACAGTCAGTCTTGTATTAGGTAGCATCCACTGGTTTCTGAGTGTTTCCCATAAGATTTCGTGAGAATGGACAAGCCATAGATTAGTCAAGTTTCATCAAAGAACATTCTATTATAACTTGGTTCAGCTTCTCAATGGCCATGGAGACTTAAGATAGATGACTGCACCAAAACAACAGACTGCAGGGCTTTTTCCTTCTCTTTTCAGCTGTAAAACCAGTAATTATTTTCATTAAGCTGCAGTCCAAACCCCCTGACACCTAACTAAGGAAAGTAGAACTATGTGAAAGGTAACAGATGGTGGAGGCTTCAGTGATGGGGGTGACAAGTGTGCTGCCAACTTGTTCCACGGCTTCAAAAGGTGTAAGGTGATCGCCTAGGGGGTGGTCCTGAGAGGAACGGTCCACCTGAGAGGCCAACACTACGCTTTTGTCGGACTTCCCTTCCTGAACTGAAAATGTCTAGACTTTCAAGTACATGCTACCAGTGAAGGGTACTAATTACATCTGTTTAGCCATCAGGGTCTAATAAGTGTCTGCATGACATACATTAAATAAAAATGCAATATAGCAGCTCAATATATGTGGAAAATTAAAAGCTTGTATTCCTACTGAATACGCTCACCATGCAGTGTATGAGCTGGCCTGCAGTTTGCAGCAGAGAAAATGTCCTTTTACCCCGAGGCCTCTCTCTGGAAGGTCCATGGTCTCTGGAAGCCCAAGTCTCCAGAATCTTCTTTAGCAGGCTCTCAGGGGGAGTGGACACTCCCATCAATGTGTCAATTGATAGAGCATCAAAGGAATCACAGGAGAGCTCCCTGAACCAACATGTGTCCTGGGGAGGAGCAGGTGGCCGTGGCCTCTGAGCTGGACCTTCTGGTTGAGCTTTTGGCTTTGTCAGTTTCAGAGCAGGCACTGACCTTCTTCAGTGGCAAGCTCACCCCCTTTGACAGGAGAACAGGGATTCCTGGGCCGTGGGGGAGCTCCAGGGATGTTGGGCGTGTCTGGAGATGTTCTGGTTGTCACAGTGGGGAGTGGGGCATGCTGGCATCTAGTGAGTAGAGGCCAGGGATGTCACACCCTACAGTGCCTAGGACTCCAGCAAAGACTACAACCCGGAGAGTCAGCAAAGAGGAGCTGTGCAGGGACGCCAGGGCAGGGGAAGGGCCAGGCCCTGTGAATTAACCCATGCATTTTGGCAGCCATCAGAGGATGAAAGGAAGCTCCCAGCTTAACCAAGGACAGAAAAACACGTGAAGGTTTAACCAGGGAGATTGAAGCAGGGGAGGCAGGTATTTTAGGTGAACTATATGGAAATTGCCAATGTGGGACTGGTTTTCTAAAAAAGAGGAGGGAGGTACAGTTCCTGTGGTTCAGCTTGTAAAGTAAGGGCTTCCCTGGTGGCTCAGTGGTAAAGAATCTGCCTACCAACATAGAAGACACAGGTTTAATCCCTGGTCCAGGGAGATCCCACCTGCCTCGGAGCAACTATGCCTGTGTGCCACAGCTCCTGAACCTGTGCTCCAGAGCCCAGGAACCCCAAGTACTGAAGCCTGTGCACCTAGAGCCCACGCTCTGCAATAAGAGAAGCCATCACAATGAGAAGCCCTTGTGCCACAGCTAGAGAGTAGCCCGCACAGCCACAAAGGCCCAGCACAGCCAATGAATTAAAAGAAAATCAATTGAAGAAGAAACACGTGAAGTGAACTGATTGATTCAGAATCAACATGAAGAATATCCGAGATGTATTTTGTCTGGAGCCCAATCTGGCTGCAAGGATGCGGCTGTAGGTGTGAGTGCAGTGGGAAGGGGCTCGGGGGGGCTCTGTTCCCCCACGCAGGCCACCAGGGGAGCCGACAGGGAGGAGGTGAGCAGAGCACAGCCTGTGTGGTGGCAGGTCAGCCCACGGGCACAGATGGTGGCTTTCTTCAGAGGTCCGGAGCCCTGTCTGGTGAGAGATCAGGCCAGGGGACTTCCCAGCCCAGTGTCCGGTTCACACCAGTGTCTGGTTCATACCAGGCGCGTGACCAATTTGGGATTTGCAGCCTCTCACACTCTGGGGTAAGTGTCCTAAGCCACCTGGCCAGGCCACCACACCAGCAGACTAAGGAAAGGGGCATCCACTGTGGGGCTTGAGCCCTGACCTTGCATGTGGATCTGTTTCCTTGCATCCGTGACCACACGGGCTTGTCTGGCTTGAGGTTCTTGTCCCATGAAGTAGGGTCTTAGCGGCTGTCTTGGGGGCCTTGGAAAGGTGAGCGCAGTGAAACCCCAGTGCGAGATAGCAGAAGGGATTCCCTGCGACCAGAATCTCGCCTGCTGACCTATAAGATCCTCTTTTAACTATTTAGAACTCGATGAAGATTCTTGAGAAAATTCATGTTTCCTTTAGGCAGAGAAGAAATGAGATGGCTTCTCCTGTTTCAAGTCCTTAACAGTTATTTGGGGGAGGAGGCTGCTTCAACTACATTTGGAAGGGAGGGATATTTTTTTTTAATATAAGAGATTTTTAAGTCATGATTGTGAGTTACGGTCCATCAAGATGGGCCTTGGATACGGGGAAACAACGTCAAGAAGAGCATTATAAATGAAAGTTTTGTTTCTGGGAGGAAGTGCTCTCCTTGTGGGGATTAATCTCTTTTTGTGCGTTGATTTCTTTTTAACGTGTAACAATAAGTGGCAGGGTGGTAATTGCAGATTGTTCAGCTATTAATGCTATTTACTGGAACACAGTTCAGAGAGAACATTGTTTTCTAAAGAAACAATAAACAACAGTTCTCTTTTGTTCTTCCTTGGAAAAATATCCTTTGGTAGGTATTTGTGGGCTTGAGAGATGTTAGCAAAAGAGAACCTTTTAGTAATAAGACGTTAAAATAAAATACCTTTTTTTTAAAAACTCGAGTCTTGGGTGAGCGTGTGCAGGGTGAAGACCCATCACCTGACCTGGGTCCCCCTGGAGGGCTGGCTGGTCCCCAGTGGGTCCCTACGCTCTGGGCCTCACTCTCAACTGTACGAGCTGCCCCCTGCCCCTCAGAGGTCATTGCTTAGAGGAGGTTCTGTCCTGTGATCGCACCTTCATGGGCATCAGGGCTGCGTGTCTAGTGTATACATTCCGGAAGCACATTTTTAAGCCACGGCAGCCACTTGTTGACATCACTTGAAAGTATAGCTTTAAAAATATATTTGCATTCTTAAGTAGCGTGAACGAGGTGAAAAAATACTTTGCCCTTGAAAGCTAAGTGTCGCCCTCAGTGTGGTGTCATGCGTTCAAGGCTGTCTGCTCACAGATGTCCAGGGGGTCCCCGTTGACCCTGAACTCACGGTTTCTCTTCTGATGCTTGGATTTGTGTCCACACCTTGGTCTCTTTCTGGCCTTGATTGACCTCTTACTCCCTGTGTATAAAATGGAAAGGTCGAATGATGACCTTCCAGATCTTCCTTCTCTAAGGTTTTGTGGTCCCAAGGAACACTAAATACACTGTCACGCAGACTCAGGGAATCTTCCCCACAGTGGATTTTGGTACTTCTTTCTGAGAGAATAGGCATGTGTGTTGGAGCCTAATCTGGGTCTTTGCGTGAGGGTGAGGAACTGTTCTGCTTGGCATCAGTAGTGATGACAATTATACCTGCCCTGCACATTGGCCATGACCTTGGGCAGCACCTGAGTGTGTTCAGCTTGTGGTTTTCTCTAAGAATTTCTTTTCAGTATCATGTTCAGTTCAGTCGCTCAGTTGTGTCCGACTCTTTGTGACCCCATGGACTGCAGCACGCCAGGCCTCCCTGTCCATCAACAACTCCTGGAGTTTACTCAAACTTATGCCCATTGAGTCAGTGATGCCATCCAACCATCTCATCCTCTGTCATCCCTTTCTCCTCCCACCTTCAATCTTTCCGAGCATCAGGGTCTTTTCAAGTGAGTCAGTTCTTTTCATCAGGTGACCAAAGTATTGGCGTTTCAGCTTCAGCATCAGTCCTTCCAGTGAATATTCAGGACTAATTTCCTTTAGGATGGACTGGTTGGGCTGGTTCACTGTCATGAGGAGTGTCTATTTCTAGCTGAGGTATTGCTGAGACAAACAGTGAATCTGCAAACAGTGTGGCTGCCTGTCTAGTACCTACATATGTGTGCGTGGTTCACACCCTGGGGCTTCCCTGGTGTCTTCAGGCAGTAAAGATCTGCCTTCCAATGCAGGAGATACAGGTTCCATTTCTGAGTTGGGAAGATCCTCTGGAGAAGGAAATGGCAACCCACTCCAGGATTCCTGCCTAGGAAATCCCAGAGACAGAGGAGCCCAGTGGCCTACAGTCCGTGGGGTCACAAGAGTCAGACACGACTGAGCAACTAAACAATGTGGTTCACTCATGGGGATAACTCCTACCTCAGTGATTCTATAGGTTCTCACGTGGTTAGGTGCCATTAGTGTGTTTCTGATCAGCCTCTTCTCAGTGAGGCTGTGACTCCTTGCTTCTGCTGCAGAACATGGTCAAAGCTATTGAGGATGGGGTGGAGGAGAGCGTAGAGAGACTTGACTAAGTTCGGCCTCTTCTGCAACAAGCAAGTGGTAGCCACAGAGAAAGCAGAGTTTAGCATCGTCCGACCTACTCCCCCACCTCCTAGGCCCTGGTAGATTCTAGGGATGCACAGATGCCTTTGTGCACAGATCTGACTATTGGGGTGGTCCTCTTCCAGAACGAGGTGTCTGTGACCAGTGAGCTGAGTGCTCAGTCTGTACACACAAGACTGGCATAGCCTCCAAGTGAAAGTGAAAGTTGCCTCAGTCATGTCCAACTCTTTGCGACTGCATAGACTCTAGCCCACCAGGCTCCTCTGTCCATGGAACCCTCCAGGCAAGAATACTAGAGTGGGTTGTCATGCCCTCCTCCAGGGGAGCTTCCTGACCCAGGGATTGAACCAGGGTCTCCTGCATTGCAAGCAGATTCTTTACCATCTGAACCACTAAGGAAGCCCGACACAGCCTCTGTGCTCCCCTCCCCCCAATCCCCCCCCCACCTCGTCATTTACCAGCAGCAGCTCCTTGAAGCCCTCGCTTGCTAAAGTCTTGTCGCGAGGGGTTAATCACTGCTCCGAAGCACCTGCATCACCCTCATTAGGCCAGCCTGTTGTGCAAACTGTCATGTTGTGGATTTGAGGCTTATCAGGGTCACGGCTAAGACGGTCCTTACAGAGGCAGACCAAGGCATCTCCAGGGCCAGGGGGCCGGGGTGGGGGCAGCTGGCAAGTCCCTTCTCTCTGTGACTCTCAACAGCGTCCCTCATCTGCTGAAATCGTAAATGTGCCAGGACTTCCTGGTGGGTTTGCAGCCTCCCTTCTCAGCCTCGCAAGTTAGTGGTGACAGTGCACGATTCCATGAATGTATTAAAACCCACTAAGTTGTACTCTCTAAAGCGTGAATTATTCTAGGTAAATTATATTTAAAGCTTTTATAGACAACAAAAAGAAAAAGAGGCAGGTAAGACAGGCTGGTGATACTGCCAACTCCAGTGTCAGAATTCATATAGTGTTTCTTAAAATCAGTTAACCAATCAGTCTCTCCCTTTTCCTTGAGCAATCATCCTGTCTTCATCAGTTTAAAGGCGAGCTGAGTTTTTCTTCTCAGATAAGGGATTCATTGTTAAGCAATCATAAAAAAAAAAAAAAATCCAAGTCTTTCCTATAGGGCTTGTAGTTTGCAGTGGCTTTCTCTGCCATCTGCCTTCTAATTCTGTCCCTGGTCCTATGCATATGGTTCAAGCAGCAGTGCCTGTGACCCTTAGAAGTTTGTTTTGTGTTTGTCACTCTCTGCTTTGCTGTGTCTTCTCCAAAGCACTTTTCAGGGTGAGAAGTAGGAGGTGATTTTATTTCTCCAGTGGCAGAACCCAATTACTCTGTCCTGTCATATTTCTCCTGGCCTTGGTAACATAGTTACACCCAGAGAAGTCACATTTGTCCAGCACGCATAAAAATCTCTGCCTTTCCTCCAAACAGATTACACCACAGTTGGCCTTTTGAGCAGAGAACGAATTGCTTGTACTGCGTATTCCTTGGCCCAGATCTTGAAAGTAATTTTTAAGCTTTGTCCTCTGTGTTTATTTCCAGTGACTTTCTATAAGGGCAGTGCTTATGACATGATCTGTTATGACTTTCTTTTTCTTAATATGTATTTTTATTCGTTTATTTGACTGCGCTGGCTCTTAGTTGAGGCATGTGGGATCTAGTTCCCCTACGGGGGACTGAACCCCTGCATTGGGATCTGAGTCTTAGCCACTGGGCCACCAGAAGTCCCTGTTATGTTTTCTTTCCTTCTTTTTTTTTTTTAGATTAATGAATTTATTTTAATTGGAGGATAATTACTTTACAATATTGTGATGGGTTTTGCCATACATCAACATAAATCGACTTACAGGCCATAGTCATAAAGCCTTATCAGCAAAAGCCCTTCCTGAACCACTGTAGAGCCTGGTGGGGCCAGGTCGCAGTTTGTGGTGTGTAGAGGAGGGCAGGTGCTAGAGGAGTAGAAACTCGGCAGCAGTAGTGAGGGGACCTTGGGATTGAACTTTGGTGGGGTGTGGTTCTTCAGAAGCCAAGACTTTTCTGTCACTCAGCATATCAGCCTCGCCAATAAGGTGATCATTGATACTTAGAAATTTGTTGTCGAGGCACTTAAGGATTGTGTCTGCCTCTTTCATTGTTAAAGAAAGTTTAGATTATGTCTAGGGGTAGTGTTCCTAGTAACCCTCTGCACTCACTTCTTCTGCTAATTAGTAATTCCACGGATGGGATCTGTTAACCAGATTAATGGGATAACCGGATCCCAACAGTCCACATCTTCCCAAACAGAAGAACTTTTCGTAGACTATTATAGAGAAAAGGTGTCTTCTGAAAACTAGCGAGGAAATCACTCAATGGTTTAGCATTTTCCCTCATATGTGAAAGGAGGACTCCAGCGACTTCGCACACATGGGTTCTATTTCTGAACAATTCCGTTTGGCCTCCTGGAAGGTCTGAGTGACTTTCGGGGGGAATAACCGGATCTATTTGCTCCGAGAAGCGGGCGCGAGGCCGCCGAGGAAGCAGGGAGACAGATGGCCAGCTATTGTGTTACCACCATCATCTGCTGGGCCGTGAGCAAATATTAAGTGAATAATATATATGTAATTGGTGTGAAAGTACAGTTGCAACATTTCTAATTCCATGTGAAGGATGGCTGCTTCTTGAACACTTGTATTTCATCGAATGTTATATTGAAATGCTTCTGTTTACAGGGTTAATCCATTTTAAACTGCTTTATAGTGAACGTTTTCCCCCCTTTTTTTGACACCACTGTGCAATATTTTGAATTGAAATGGCCTATAATAGCCCTTTTTTATTTTCCATAACAACACGAGCACTAAATTATAGCTGTGCAATTATGTAAACAATGGAAATGCTTCCAGAATGAATCCTTCCTTTTAAATTTTCATTTTGTGTAATTGTTGGAAGGTTTGGAGCCATAATAAACAAAATTATTTTACACATTTGTCGTTCTAAAGGTCAATTATAAGAGAACTAAAGAAACAGCACTATGCAAAATGAATAAACCAATTTCTGTTGCTATCACCATATGTTTTTCTTATCACTTATGGTTTTTCCAGTTGCTGTGTACATAGCATTCAATTAAAGCGATTCATTTACTAGGCTGAATGCGGTTCGTGTTTATAGAACTGTGCTTTGGAGGGGAGGAAGCAACACGCCTCTGTTTGAATTACCTGATTTTTTGTAAGATCAGCGATAAGAGACAGATGCTCCTACCAGTTCCTTTCCCATAAACCCGAATCTGTGGATAAGCGGTACCTCCATAATTATCGTCTTACAATCTAGTTTTCATACTCAGTGTAGCATGTGTGTGGACTTTTAACCAGAAACGAGAGGAAAATACTAGTTTGGGAGCCCGTTCTTCCTCCTACAGCTTTTCACAGATTGAATTATATTTCCCTTGAACAAAAGCACGTGAAAGAGTTTCATGCTGGTCAGTTTTCAAGAATAAACTTCATTCCTATTTTAGAGTCCATTTTTTATTCAGCTTGTTGTTTTGCTTATTATTTTCAGTCCTTTTAAAATGTGGAAAATAAACTAACTTTTGCTATCAGACTCACTTGATTGGGGTAAACTCTAGAACTCCTTAGAACAGCAGGCTCTAGCACATCTAAAGAAGAGCTTTTCCTGTTTTTATTTCATCATTTGCCCTGTGAATTATATACACTTTGGCTGGTTGCTTTAACACTTTTCTAAGGATATTATTTAAGAGCATCAATTTGTATTTTTTTTAACTTCTGGGAGAATGTAATCTAAGAGGCTTTGGGGGCCACCTTTGAAATGTTTTAAAAAGCTCTGAGTATCAGCAAAATAGCAGTTCACTGAATTCTACAAAGTAAATTACAGAAAGTCAAAAATCCCTCATAGTCCTTCCCTTTTTACTCCACTTACTTCTGTATGACCCTTTCCAGTTTACAAAGGCGTGTGTTCACATCTTTCCTGATACATTCAAGTCCAGGGGAAATCAGCCCCTGCTTGGAAGAGAAACCAGAAGTTCTCAGCACAATGTGGTCTGTCCACGACTACATGCAGGGGGCCTTGCCCCCAGACCTGGGACTCTTTGTACGCTGCCAGAGTCTGACTGCAGAACAGGGCCATTTCCCACAAAGGAGGAGGCATGGAATAGCCCTGAGTTTCACTCTAGGAGCTGTTGCCCTGGCTCTGCCAGCTCTGTGACTCCCAGGCAGGTGGCTGGATCAGGGACAGAATTCTCTCTCCGCCCAGGATGCAAACCACGTTTTTAACAGGGAGAGCCTGCATCCGACTGGAACCTTTAGCAAAAATTCAGTATCCTTGGTTCACTATAATTGTACTGATTTAAGGGTTATTTCCTATTTATTACATAGGCTGGGGCTTCCCATGGGTGGCGCAGTGGTAAAGAATCTGCCTGCCAGTGCAGGAGTCACAGGAGACTCAGGTTTGATTCCTGGGTCAGGAACATACCTTGGAGTAGGAAAGGACAACCCACTCAACCATTTTGGCCTGGGAAATCCCATGGACAGAGGAGGCTGGTGAGCTCCATGGGGTCTTAAAGAGTCAGACACAACTGAGTGACTGAGCATGCACACACACACGGGCATGACACAGAATACTGGTTTTCCAGAACATTCTTATTTACATGGGGGAAAAAAGTGAGTTACTTTTTAAAAAACGACATGGTGTTCCCTTTGGACTTGAATATGACAAAAAACAAACAAAAAAAACATGAGGGTTGTATGTGCATAATTGGTGTTTGAGAAGCACTGTCCTGTCTGGTCTCTGCAAAGGCCTGCTGACTGAGTGGAAAGTTTCAGTCTCAGGATTTCCATCTTTGCAAAGACGACAGCCATCACTGTGCTCGGGATATGTGGAGAGGAAGGCGAGAGAGGGCTCCTCCCGGAAATGGCCAAGCACTGGGTGGACCCCACTCTTCTGGGAAGGTGCAGCTGCTGTCCTTCTAGCACCCGAGTTGTTCCTGACTTCAAAATGTCATCACTAAGATGTAGTCTTCAGGCTGTTGCATTTCAGTGTGGGTAAGTGGAATAAGCCAACATATGGCCCTAAGTTGGCCAACTGGCCACACAGTCCCCCCCTTTAACCCCCACGTTAACCCCGGCCCAGCGCTGCTGTATCTGGCGGCTCCGCTTCTCCTGGGGGCCGCCTTCCGTGGGTGGCGGGCAGGCCAGGCCAGCCATCTGTCATCTTGCCCTCTCTTTCCAATCTTCTCGCCCATAGAAACAGGTTCCGTTGAAGAGCCTGGCTGCAGTCCAGGGGGTGGGGAGCCTGGGACTTGATCTTGCTGCCCGCACTTCTGCTGTCTTCAGCACTGGTGGCAACTTACTTTTTGGAATGCCCCATTTGCAGCTCGTTGCCCTGACATATCTGAAACTTGTGAAGCGAAAATGGATTTCATGTATAAATTCTGGCTTTAGCTTGTTAAAGGATTTTGTTCCTAATTCCCATAAACTCATCCCAGAAAACCCTTTCTTAAAATTAAACCTCTCAATTCCAGTGGTTTAAAAAAAAAAAAATCTGTGATTTAAGTGTGTGCTAAAGATGTTAAAAATCCACAGGGATCAAGGCTCAGTTCCTCCTCTCAACAGATGGAATGAAGGCAAACCTAACCAAGTTAGCATCATGGTTGTTTGCATTATTAATCTTCCCATGCATGGCATTCTGCTACCTGGCAAGCCAGGTTTGCACGAATCCTTTCGTGGCAGCAGATGTCAACAGAAGAGCACTTCCATCTGCTGCCTGAGACCTTGATGCCTGATACCCCTCGACGAGGCCCAGCGCAGAGTGTACCTCTGTGAGTAATTACAGGTGTGTGGTGAGGAGCCCAGGGCATTAATCAGAGGCTTCATTATGAAAAAGGTGGATCTTTTGTTCCGCTTCTGGAGCGAGAGTTGACCACACACTTTCTAAACTGCAGTGTCCATCTGCTCAGCTCCTAGAATGTTTGCCTTGGCTGATGTGGACACTGACATGTATCAAAGGACGTGATTACAGCAGGTTTAAACATTAACCCTGGAGAAGCGTGGTTCGGGTTTTTCTTTCCTTTCCTCCTTCCTTCCTCCCTTTTATCTGCTTATTTATCTGTTTGATCTCTCTATTTTTCAGTATCAGAAAATGACTGCTGAAATGCTAAAACCTTGCATTAGTAGTTGTGAAGTAATTTGCCATATAAGAGTCTTAATAGAGTAGGCACTGCACAGTCATTTTTAAAGGACATAAACATAATGATTTGTAGACACTGAGTGAGCTGACTGTGTAAGGAAGAAACCATAGAAAAATGTTTTGTGAACACCGGAAAATTTTCTTTTACCATTACAAGTTTTTCACTGCGGTTATTTTTATTATAAAGGACTTAACCTGTTAGGATGTAGCACA
Organism: Ovis canadensis; assembly: GCF_042477335.2. Lineage (NCBI taxonomy): Eukaryota > Metazoa > Chordata > Mammalia > Artiodactyla > Bovidae > Ovis > Ovis canadensis. The sequence continues at coordinate 54,952,782 of NC_091257.1, read as the reverse complement.
TTGCTACTCCTTTACTCTAATTTAATCAAGTTAAATTGGGATTATCTTAAGGATTTTGAAATAGCCACCCTGAAATTTTAGGAAGGTTTTGGGGATGTTTTCTGGTGTGTTTTTCTTCTTACTCCTACTTTTGGGGACTAATTCTAGGTTATGTAACTGCAAGTCACATACCTGTAGCACTTCAGTACATTTGATAAATCCACTTGGCCTAGAACAGCATGAAAACAGTTTGTGGTTTTCTTACTAATCCTCTTTGCACACAAACACTCACACAGATGGCTTCAGAGATGTGGCCCAGCCGTGGATGGCAGGAATGCTGTCCAGGAGGGGAGCGGTGGTCTGCCGTGGGCTGGAATGGGGTGTCAGTCTCAGAACAGAGCTGGCAGGCAGGGGCCAGCTGGCCACCCACCAGTGAGAAGCCTGGTGTCCGGGGGAGATCATCCACTCGCTGTACCGGGCACAGCTGTCTCACCATCCACTTCTACCCAGAGCGCTGCGCACTATGTGATCCATCCCAGCAGGACCTCATACCCTCTCCACTCCCACTGTTTCACTCTTACAGTCACCCAAGGAGTGAAGTTTCCGTCTCTGCCGACTCGAGGAGTTTGTCATAGAATAGTGTGCTTTGACTTTCATGAACTGAAGAAGTTGAGAACTGACAGCTGCTTGCAGGTTTCATATATTCATCTACTTCCATACTCCTCAGATGGTAAAAAGTCTGCCTGCAGTGCAGGAGACCTGGGTTCAATCCCTAGCTCAGGAAGATCTCCTGGAGGAGGGCATGGCAATCCACTCTAGTATTCTTGCCTGGTGAATCCCATGGACAGAGAAGACTGGGGGGCTACAGTCCCTGGGGTCGCATAGAGTCAGACACGACTGAGCAACTAACACACAGCACACACAAAGACTCCTGTAGCTTGTCCAGGGAGCTTGCCTCTGCCTGAAAAAGGCAGAAGCGTCTAGTCCCAATGCCACGATTTAGATCTTAGACAAGTCACCCTACGAATGGTTTAGCATCTCCATTCTCTTACCTGTAAAATGAATATAGTAGCTCTGGACTAACTCATCTCCTAGAACCTTTCTCACTGAAAAAGTCCCACGAGTCTGTGTTCTCTTAGATAATCACACAGTAGCCTTATGTACCAGGCTTCCCTTGTGGTTCAGCCATAAAGACTCCACCTGCAATGCAGAAGTCACAGGAGAGACGGATTCAATCCCTGGGTCGGGGAGATCTCCTGGTGGAGGGCAAGGTAACCCACTCCAGTATTCTTGCCGGAAAAATGCCATGGACAGAGTAGCCTGGCAGTCCATAGTGTTGTAAAGGGTCAGACACAACTGAAACCGAGCCCAGTCATATGTACAGATGAACTGATGACTTTGGAATTGTGGTCTTGAAAGTTACAGTGGTGTTTTCTTCTCTCCCTTTCTAGGATATCCTAAATACCATCATAAGGCACTTCCCGCCCCGCTTCTTCTCCCTGGGTTTGCCTGGCTTCTCCATGCTGGTGGGGGATTTCATCACGGCTGCTGGCAGGGTCCTCAGTGCAGACACGCTGGCGGTGAGTGTGACAATGCTCAACACCCGGCTCCCAGGAGGGTTCCCGGTGGCTAACAAGGTTCAGATTTCTCCACTCCTAACAGGTGTTGACTCATTAGTGCAACGTGAAACCGGGCTCTCGGGTAGATGCCCTGGCAGCTGATGTGTGAAATTGTAGGATAAGATGACACGCTGGTGGTGGAAAGGCGTTTCATCAAAAGGCCAGAGTGTGAGAAATCATATCCTCACTAATATCTCAGCACATTTGCACAGTGAGAAGCAGGACTCGCCTCCTAGAATCTCATTAGCATTTTCCAGTAAATGGTGGCGCAGACATGGACGTCTGTGTTCAAGGGAGAATCTTAAGTATACATACTCAATGAAGCTTTTTTCTTGTTATTAAGTCTTAGTTATTGTAAGTCTAATAGAAAATATGTTCTTAAAATACAAACTTAGAAATTTTAAATCTTTAACCAAAAAATTGATACATATCTTTTTGTTCATATGGCTTAAAACTCAGGCAGCATCATATACTAAAAAACTAGAAGCTAGTGGACTAAATGAGCATTAAGGGCTACAAAAAGAACTTATTTGTAACCTCAATGTTTACCTCCTAATACTGTTATTATTAGGACAAGGTATTAATGCCTTTGAATGAAGATTCTTATCTGTTTTAGTTTAAAGGCTTTCACATCTGTACTTGTACACATCTGTGTTCTGTGCGGCTGTTACCTGTCCAGACCTATTTTTCCCCTCTTCAAATGGCTTTCCTGGTCGCTCAGATGGTAAAGTATCTGCCTGCAATGCAGAAGACCTGAGTTTGATCCCTAGGTCAGGAATATCCCCTGGAGAAGGAAATGGCAACCCACTCCAGTACCCTTGCCTGGAAAATCCAATGGACAGAGGAGCCCTCTAGGCTACAGTCCATGGAGTTGCAGAGAGTTGGACACAACTTCAATTCAAATGGTGTAAATAAATTAGTTTTAATGTTTGTCATGACTGGTATTAAAATCAATGTGAGTATCCAGCTACCTAAGTTTTTTTTTAACACATTGTTACTTTTTCATTCTCCTTATTTCTTTTTCTCAGGGCAAATTCAAACTCCAGCCCTGGATTTTAAATTAAATTGTTTCTTAATACTTTGTATCACTGGTATTTCATGCTGGCACCTTCATGCAATTTTTCTTATAGAGATAAATTAAAAACAAAGGGGAGGAAAGAGAGATGAGAGCAAAAGGGAAGGATGAGTGGAAAGATGGAAGGAAAATGTTGAATTTGACTTTTTTTGTAAAGATTATGACAACTTTTCATACTTATTTCTAAAAAAGATTATAGGATAATCTTCTCTAAGAATCTCCTAATTTATTTTTAATCATTCAAATCTGCATTGAAAAATCTTTGGAAAAAAATTGAAAAAACTTTCAGAAAAAAAAAAAGCATTGGAAAAAGAGGATAGAGGAAGGAAAATCATATATTATTGAAATTTTATTTACTTGCTCTGAGAGTTTCCTGTGAAAATGCAGGTGCCCTTTCTAGTGATAATTTCATGCATGATGGTCATTCTCAGTGAAAATTTATCTTTTGGCTAGATGAGTTATTAAAGTAGCCTTCCAAAACATTTTTTAAAGAGAAAGAGAGAAAATATGAGAATGTGAATGTAAGAGTTACATTGCATAAAGAGACAGTACCTCTTCAAATTGCTTTGAATCACTGCAGCTTATTAATATCAGGTAAGGTGGTGACTCAGTTGGTAAAGAATCCACATGCAATGCAGGAAATGTCTTGCAATTCAGGAGACACAGGTTTGATCCCTGGCTTGGGAAGGTGCCCTATAAGAAGGAAATGGCACCCCACTCCAGTATTCTTGCCTGGAAAATCTCATGGACAGAGGAGCCTGGTGGGCTACAGTCCATGGGATAGCAAAGAGTTGGACACGACTTAGTGGCTAAACCACCACCACCACAGCCTTAGTTTAAACTTGAGGTTTAAAATCATAAGGGAACCAGTGAGAGGTGTTTCGATGGGGCCACAGCTGCTTAGTCAAAATTTTGAGTTAACACAAGTCAGCTGCTCCCTCTGGAGGGCACAGAGGTGGAATGACACAGTGTCTTGAATTTGCTTTATTGAAAATAGTAACTTTTTTTTAAGTTTTTTTTTCTTTTTATTTTTAAAATGGGCCACTTTTTAAGCCTTTATTGAATTTGTTACAATATTGCTTCTGTTTTGGTATTTTGGGTCACAAGGCATGTGGGGTCTTAGCTCCCTGACCAGGGATTGAACCTGCACCCCCTAATTTGGAAGGCAGATTCTTTTTTTAAAATTAATTTATTTATTTCAGTGGAGGCTAATTACTTTACAGTATTGTGGTGATTTTTGCCATACATTGACATGAATCAGCCATGGGTGTACATGTGTCCCCTGATCCCAAACGCCTCTCCCCATCCCATCCCTCAGGGCTGTCCCAGTGCACTGGCTCTGAGCGCCCTGTTTCATGCATTGAACTTGGACTGGTCGTCTGTTTCACATATGGTTATAAACTTGTTTCAATGCTATTCTCTCAAATCATCCCACCTTGCCTTCTCCTACAGAATCCAAAAGTCTGTTCTTTATATCTGTGTCTCTTTTGCTGTCCCTAATATAGGGGTGTTGTTACCATCTTTCTAAATTCCATTTACATGCATTAATATACTGTATTGGGTTTTTTTCTTTCTGATTTACTTCACTCTGCATAATAGGCTCCAGTTTCATCCACTTAATTAGAACTGACACAAATGTGTTCTTCTTAATAGCTGAGTAATATTCCATTGTATATATGTACCACAACTTTCTTATCCATTTGTCTGCCAATGGACATCTAGGTTGCTTCCATGCTCTAGCTATTGTAAACAGTGCTGTGATGAACACTGGGGTACACGTGTCTCTTTCAATTCTGGTTTCCTCAGTGTGTATGTCCAGCAGTGGGATTGCTGGGTCATATGGAAGTTCTATTTCCAGTCTTTTAAGGAATCTCCACACTGTTTTCCATAGTGACTGTACTAGTTTGCATTCCTACCAACAATGTAAGAGGGTTCACTTTTCTCCACACCCTCTCCAGCATTTATTGCTTATAGACTTTTGGATAGCAGCCATTCTGACTGGTGTGAAATGGTATCTCATTGTGGTTTTGATTTGCATTTCTCTGATAATGAGTGATGTTGAGCATCTTTTCATCTGTTTGTTAGCCATCTGTACGTCTTCTTTGGAGTAACATCTGTTTAGTTCTTTGGCCCATTTTTTTGATTGGGTCTTTTATTTATCTGATATTCAGGGGCATGAGCTGCTTGTATATTTTTAAGGTTAATTGTTTGTCAGTTGCTTCATTTGCTATTATTTTCTCCCATTCTGAAGGCTTTCTTTTCACCTTGCTTATAGTTTCCTTCATTGTATCAAAGTTTTCTTTTTTTTTTTTAATTTTTTTTATTTTTTTAATTTTAGTTTTTTATTTTTTAAATTTTAAAATCTTTAATTCTTACATGCATTCCCAAACATGAACCCCCCTCCCACCTCCCTCCCCCTAACATCTCTCTGGGTCATCCCCATGCACCAGCCCCAAGCATGCTGCATCCTGCATCAGACATAGACTGGCGATTCAATTCACATGATAGTATACATGTTAGAATGTCATTCTCCCAAATCATCCCACCCTCTCCCTCTCCCTCTGAGTCTAAAAGTCCGTTATACACATCTGTGTCTCTTTCCCTGTCTTGCATACAGGGTCGTCATTGCCATCTTCCTAAATTCCATATATATGTGTTAGTATACTGTATTGGTGTTTTTCTTTCTGGCTTACTTCACTCTGTATAATCGGCTCCAGTTTCATCCATCTCATCAGAACTGATTCAAATGAATTCTTTTTAATGGCTGAGTAATACTCCATTGTGTATATGTACCACAGCTTTCTTATCCATTCATCTGCTGATGGACATCTAGGTTGTTTCCATGTCCTGGCTATTATAAACAGTGCTACGATGAACATTGGGGTACATGTGTCTCTTTCAATTCTGGTTTCCTTGGTGTGTATGCCCAGAAGTGGGATTGCTGGGTCATAAGGTAGTTCTATTTGCAATTTTTTAAGGAATCTCCACACTGTTCTCCATAGTGGCTGTACTAGTTTGCATTCCCACCAACAGTGTAGGAGGGTTCCCTTTTCTCCACACCCTCTCCAGCATTTATTGCTTGCAGATTTTTGGATCACAGCCATTCTGACTGGTGTATCAAAGTTTTCAATTTTAATTAGGTCCCATTTGTTTATTTTTACTTTTATTTCCATTACTCTGGGAGGTGAGTCACAGAGGATCTTGCTCTGATTTATGTCAGAGTGTTCTGCTTGTGTTCTCTAGGAGTTTTATAGTTTCTGGTCTTGTATTTAGATCTCTAATCCATTTTGAGTTTCTTTTTGGCTATGGTGTTAGAAAGTGTTCTAGTCTCATTCTTTTACCAGCTTTCCCAGTACCACTTGTTAAAGAGATTGTCTTTTCTCCATTGTATATTTGTGCCTTCTTTGTCAAAGATAAGGTGTCTGTAGGTGCGTGGATTTATCTCTGGGCTATTTTCTTCCATTGATCCATATTTTTGTCTTTGTGTCAGTACCGTACTGTCTTGATGACTGTAGCCTTGTAGTATAGTCTGAGGTCAGGCAGGTTGATTCCTCTAGTTCCATTCTTCTTTCTCAAGATTGCTTTGGCTATTCGAGGTTTTTTTGTGTTTCCATACAAACTGTGAAATTATTTGTTCTAGTTCTATGAAAAATACTGTTGGTAGCTTGATAGGGATTGCACTGAATCTATAGATTGCTCTGGGTAGTATACTCATTTTCACTATATTGAATCCTTCTGATGCATGAACATGGTATATTTTTCCATCTATTTGTGTCATCTTTGATTTCTTTCATCAGTGTTTTATAGTTTTCTATATATAGGTCTTTTGTTTCTTTAGGTAAATTTATTCCTAGGTATTTTATTCTTTTCATTGCAGTGGTGGATGGGATTATTTCCTTAATTTCTGTTTGCTCATTGTTAGTGTATAGGAATGCAAGGGATGTCTGTGTGTTAATTTTATATCCTGTAACTTTACTATATTCGTTGATTAGCTTTAGTAATTTTCTGGTGGTTTCTTTAGGGTTCTCTATGTAAAGGATCATGTCATCTGCAAACAGTGAGAGTTTTACTTTTTCTTTTCCATATGGATTCCTTTTATTTCTTCTTCTTTTCTGATTGCTGTGGCTAAAAATTCCAAAACTATGTTGAATAGTAGTAGGGAGAGTGGGCACCCTTTTCTTGCTCCTGACTTTAGGGGAAATGCTTTCCATTTTTCACCATTGAGGGTAATGTTTGCTTTGGATTTATCATAATTTTGGCTTTTATTATGTTGAGGTATGTTCCTTCTATGTGGAAGGCAGATTCTTAACCACTGGACCACTAGGGAAGTCTCAAAAGTGGAAAGTTTTAAACAAATATTAAATATTGAAATGAAAAAATGAAAAGGAAATGAATGAGGCAAGAGTGGTAACATCTTGCATCTAGGCGTTGGGTCCATGGATATCACATTTTTCCACTTATACATTTAGAAATTTTGTTAACATGAAAATAGGGAAAAGTAAGAGCAGAGAGGAGAGGGCAGTACTGGAGGCAGGGGGCATCACGCAGTCACAGGACCCCATGGCAAGGATGAGCCTGTTGGGGTGAGATGCCTTCTGGACCCCGAGCAGAGACAGCAGACACGTCGTCAGGTCTACAGATGTGGACTCAGGAAGGAAGCCTGGGCTACAGAGAGGTGGTGGTGGAGAGTTAGCCACATGGAGGAGGCATTTAAAGCCTCAGGTCTGGATGTCCTGGAGAAGTGAGTATAGGTCTAGGAAGGGAGATGGCCAAGAACTGGGCTCAGCACCCCGGAGTCCAGATCCTGAGAAATGAGGGGTTCCAGCACGGGGACTGTCAAGCCCCCTCTGCAATCCACTAAGGTGTCTGACTGATGGAAGGGCTCTCTGGAGCACGGGAGCTGTTGGCCACATCCCCTGCCATGACGGGTCAGGTGAGACCAGGCCTGGATGGTGACTGGTGTGGGTCTTGCCTTCTGGAGGTTGTGTAACAAGAAGCTGTGAGCTCCCTGACCGTCTTCAGCAAATCTGAACATTTTGCTGTTAGTCGTTTAAAATCTTTGTATTTAAAACATGCAGTAAAACAGTAAACATATAGTGACTTCATCCCTGAGACCATTGCCCCAGCAGAGCTGTCTCGAAGCCGTGGAAAAGTAAAACATGTTGTCGCTTATCTAACATTTCTAACAAAAAGGCCAGTGTGTGTCTCATTCCCCTTTCCTGTGTGCAGGCACCTCGTTCGGAAGCCCTCACCATTCTCGGGTCTCTGGTCTGCTTTCCGAACACCTACCGCGAGATCCCCCTGCGGCAGCCAGTACCTGAAGTTGCTGAAGTCGCCACGGGAGCAGAAGATGTCAAGGTACGTGATGCCATGATGGAATCTCAGGTCAGCATCTTCTCACTCGACCTGTGTGGTTCTGTGGTTCCCTCTTCCATTATTAAGCTCTGTGCTGCTTATCCCTGAGAGTTTTGCTCAGTCCTTTAGATATATCAATAGTTGTTTTTTTTTTAGAACATTAGTTTTGTGGGATTAAATGAGCTAGATGCAGAGTGTGCTACAGTTGTAACTGATGGCTAGGTTCTGTGGTATTTTTTCTTAGATCTGTTTATCATCCCTGTGGATCATAATTTTGTAATGAACCATTCTTTGTGATAATTTTATTAGTTTAATTAGGCTGCATTTGTGTATCAAATGAATTTATAAGAAATAATTGAAATATTCAATTCCATTATTGGCCTGATTAAATACTACTAATATTTGAAGTTCTAAATTATTCCTTGGAGAATAAAGCTGATTTTTTTCCTCAGCGACTTTGGGGCAATCAAAGATGGCTTTCAAATCAATCAATCAATTTGTGTATCTATAGTACCCATGAATAATATGTAATTCAGTGTACAGTATATAATCCAGGTAAAAAGAAAACTGAGTTGTTTTTTTTTTTTTCCTATGCGTGTGTGCGTGCTCAGTCACTTTTAGCCATGTCCAGCTCTTTGCGACCCCATGGACCACAGCCCTCCGGGCTCCTCTGTCCATGGGACTTTCCAGGCAAGAATGCTGGAGTGGGTTGCCATGTCCTCCTCCAGGGGATCTTGCTGACCTAGGGATCATGCAGAATCTTTACCTGAGCCACCGGGGAAGCCCAGGAAGAATCATTTGCTCTGCTCAGTTTTTGTTGTGTACAAAGAAATGCTCTTCTTTAGAGGGCTTTAGATCCCGGGGAGCCCTCCCCCATCTGAGAGCACCATGGCGCTTCCCCAGGCCCTCTGTGTCCTTCCCTAGGTTTCCTTGATTGGGGGCTCTGCCCTCCTCAGTCCTTCAGTGGCCCCAGACTGCCTTAAAACATGGACAGAACATGTGGGAAGTCAACTACTAAGCAAGGTTTTTACTTTCCTTCATTTTGTGTTTTTAGCACTGCCTCATAAGTATCTTACTGAAGAATGCCACAGAGGAGCCGAGTGAGTGTGCAAGGTAAGTGTTGCAAGAAAGGTGAACTTGTTCAGAATTTTAAGATACACATTCACGCAAACTCAGTGTTAAAAAATGCTGTCTTTCCACTTTACTTTTAGACTAAGAAGTACAGTAAGAATTATGTGGGGGGAATCATTTATTACTTTTTTTAAGAGGTGCCATTAATAAGTGAAAAGTGTAAAGTACAGAAGATTATGCTACCTGCTGTGTAATAAAAAGCAAGATTGTGAATATGTGGGTGTATTCCCTGATATTTTTAACATGGAAGAAAATGGGAAGATAAACCAAATCTTATAAAAACAATATATGTATAGGGTAGTGATTCTTACTCGGCAGTGGTTTTGTGCCCTGGGAGACATTCAGCAACGTCATTCACCAACATCATTCACCATCTGCTTGCCGATGATACTGAATTTATTTTTCTGGCTCCTTCTTCTAGCCTCTTATATATTCAGGTTTATATATGAAGCTGCCTGCTTGAACCTCAACTTGGATGTCCCAATACATCTAAACTGAACACAACCATAACTGAAGCCTTGAGTCTGCTGTCTTCACCAGAGCCTCACTGTCTCAGGCTTCATCTCAGTATTTGTCACCATCATCTGCCCAGAAGCTTGGGAAAATCCTTGATTTCTCCTGTACCTGCTACATTCAAACCTTCAGCATTCTTGACAATACCATTTTCCCTCTCTCCCTTTAGTATAGAAAGGCAAATTTCTATCAAGCTAAGTGTGGAAAAGAAATGTGAATAATATGGTCAATCTTTTCTTCACGTCAGTTCAGTCTCTCAGTTGTGTCCTACTCTTTGCAACTCCATGGACTACAGCATGCCAGGCTTCCCTGTCCATCACCAACTAGCAGAGCTTACTCAAACTCATGTCCATCAAATTGGTAATGCCATACAACCATCTCATCTTCTATCGTCCCCTTCTCCTCTCGCCTTCAATCTTTCCCAGCATCAGGGTCTTTTCAAATGAGTCAGTTCTTCACATCAGGTGGCCAAAGTATTGGAGCCTTAGCTTTAGCATCAGTCCTTCCAATGAATATTCAGGACTGATTTCCTTTAGGATTGACTGGCTGAATCTCCTTGCAGTCCAGGGGACTCTCAAGAGTCTTATCCAACATCACAGTTCAAAAGCATCAGTTCTTCAGTGCTCAGCTTTCTTTACAGTCCAACTCTCACATCCTTACATGACCACTGGAAAAACCATAGCTTTGATTAGATGGACCTTTGTTGGCAAAGTAATGTCTCTGCTTTTTAGCATGCTGTCTAGGTTGGTCATAGCTTGTCTTCCAAGGAGCAAGTGTCTTTTAATTTCATGGCTGCAGTCACCATCTGCAGTGATTTTGGAGCCCCCAAAATAAAGTATCTCACTATTTCCATTTTTTCCCCATCTATTTGCCATGAAGTGATGGGACTGGCTGCTGTGATCTACATTTTCTGAATGTTGAGTTTTAAGGCAACTTTTTCACTCTCCTCATTCACTTTCATCAAGAGCCTCTTTAGTTCTTCTTCGCTTTCTGCCATGAGGTTATTGTCATCTGCGTATCTGAGATTATTGATATTTCTCCCAGCCATCTTAATTCCAGCTTGTGCTTCATCCAGCCCAGCATTTCAATTGATCTACTCTGCATATAAGTTAAATAAGTAGGATGATAATATATAGCCTTGATGTACACCTTTCCCGATTTGGAACCAGTCCGTTGTTCCATGTCTGGTTCTAACTGTTGCTTCCTGAACTGCATACAGATTGCTCAGGAGGCAGGTCAGGTGGTCTGGTATTCCCATCTTGAAAAATTTTCCACAGTTTGTTGTGATTCACACAGTCAAAGGTTTTGGCATAGTCAATAAAGCAGAAGATGTTTTTCTGGAACTCTTCTGCTTTTTCGATGATCTGATGGATGTTGGCAATTTGATCTCTGGTTCCTCTGCCTTTTCTAAATCCAGCTTGAACATCTGGAAGTTCACGGTTCTTGTACTGTTGAAGCCTGGCTTGGAGAATTTTGAGCATTGCTTTCTAGAATGTGAGATGAGTGCAATTGTGCGGTAGTTTAAACATTCTTTGGCATTGCTTTTCTTTGGGATTGAAATGAAAACTGACCTTTTCCAGTCCTGTGGCCACTGCTGAGTTTTTCAAATTTGCTGGCATATTGAGTGTAGCACTTTCACAGCATCAGCTTTTAGGATTTGAAATAGCTCAACTGGAATTCCATCACCTCCACTAGCTTTGTTTGTAGTGATGCTTCCTAAGGCCCACTTGATTTCACATTCCATGATGTCTGGCTCTAGGTGACTGATCACACCATCATGGTTATCTGGGTCATGAAGCTCTTTTTTGTTTAGTTCTTCTATGTATTCTTGCCTCCTCTTCTTAATATCTTCTGCTTCTGTTAGGCCCACATCATTTCTGTCCTTTATTGAGCCCATCTTTGCATGAAATGTTTCTTTGGTATCTCTAATTTTCTTGAAGAGATCTCTAGTCTTTCCCATTCTATTGTTTTCCTCTGTTTCTTTCTATTGATCACTGAAGAAGGCTTTCTTACCTCTCCTTGCTATTCTCTGGAACTCTCCATTCAAAAGGGTATATCTTTCCTTTTCTCCTTTGCCTTTTGCTTCTCTTCTTTCCTCAGCTATTTGTAAGGCCTTCTCAGACAACCATTTTGCCTTTTTGCATTTGTTTTTCTTGGGGATGGTATTGATCACTGCCTCCTGTACAATGTCATGAACCTCTGTCCAGAGTTCTTCATTCACTCTATCAGATCTAATCCCTTGAATCTGTTTCCCACTTCCACTGTATAATCATAAGGGATTTGATTTAGGTCACACTTGAATGGTCTAATGGTTTTCTCTGCTTTCTTCAATTTAAGTCTGAATTTGGCAATAAGGAGTTCATGATCTGAGCCACAGTTAGCTCCCAGTCTTGTTTTTGCTGACTGTATAGAGCTTCTCCATCTTTGGCTGCAAAGCATATGATCAATCTGATTTTGGTGTTGGCCATCTGGTGATGTCCAAGTGTAGAGTCTTCTCTTGTGTTGTTGGAAAAGGGTGTTTGCTATGACCAGTGCATTCTCTTGGCAAAACCCTCTTAGCCTTTGCCCTGCTTCATTTTGTACTCTAAGGCCAAATTTGCCTGTTACTCCAGGTGTCGCTTGACTTACTACTTTTGCATTGTAGTCCCCTATAATGAAAAGGACATCTTTTTGGAGTGTTAGTTCTAGAAGATCTTGTAGGTCTTCATAGAACTTTTCAACTTCAGCTTCTTCAGCATTACTGGTTGTGCCATAGACTTGGATTACTGTGATGTTGAATGGTTTACCTTGGAAACAAACAGAGATCATTCTGTTGTTTTTGACATTGCATCCAAGTACTGCCTTTCAGACCATTTTGTTGACTGTTGGCACCCCACTCCAGTACTTTTGCCTGGAAAATCCCATGGATGGAGGAGCCTGGTAGGCTGCAGTCCATGGGGTCGCTAGAGTCAGACACGACTGAGCGACTTCACTTTCACTTTTCACTTTCATGCATTGGAGAAGGAAATGGCAACCCACTCCAGTGTTCTTGCCTGGAGAATCCCAGGGACAGTGAAGCCTGGTGGGCTGCTGTCTATGGGGTCGCACAGAGTCGGACACGACTGAAGCGACTTAGCAGCAGCAGCAGCATGGCTACTCCATTTCTTCTAAGGGATTCTTGCCCACAGTAGTAGATATAATGGTCACCTGAGTTAAATTCATCCATTCCAGTCCATTTTAGTTCACTGATTCCTAAAATGTCGATATTCACTCTTGCCACCTCCAGTCTTTCTTCAGTTCAGTTCAGTTCAGTTCAGTCGCTCAGTCGTGTCCAACTCTTTGCGACCCCATGAATCGCAGCACACCAGGCCTCCCTGTCCATCACCAACTCCTGGAGTTCACTCAGACTCACGTCCATCGAGTCGGTGATGCCATCCAGCCATCTCATCCTCTGTTGTCCCCTTCTCCTGCCCCCAACACCCCCCCCCCAGCATGAGAGTCTTTTCCAATGAGTCAACTCTTCGCATGAGGTGGCCAAAGTACTGGAGTTTCAGCTTCAGCATCATTCCTTCCAAGGAAATCCCAGGGTTGATCTCCTTCAGAATGGACTGGTTGGATCTCCTCTTTCTTAGTTGTGTGTAAAAGGAGTTAGGCAGTGAAATTAGAGCCATATAAATGTAGAGAAGGAAGCAAACTAAAAATATGAGCAAGATTTCAAATAAACAGAGGAGAATTAAGAGAGAATATAGTTGTAATTGTGGGTGATAGTAATTCAGAAAAGTTAAGAAAAATAGTAAGGAGTTTCATTATATAAGTTGGAGTGGGATGAGATGGCATGACAGCAACAGTATTAAGAGAGTGTATTAGAACACAGATTGTGAGTAAGATGGTACTGCCGTTAGCTTAAAAAAAAGTCTTGGTAGACAAATCTTCACAATCACAAAGGACATCCTCAGGATACAGAGAACATGCGGAGTCACTACGAGTGTAAAAGAATAGGAAGATGCTAAATGAGGATGTTAAATGATGGATCTCAAAGCAAGAAAAGATCAGAAAGAGCTGTTTAAAATGAGTGTGGCTTAGAACTCAAGGCAGGTGAGTGTCGCTTAGGTTATAAAACCATTTTACTGGTCACTGTGTTCTCCATGGTGCAAGGCTAATAGTTACAGAGAAATGAAGATGTTCCTAGAAATGAGAGAGCTCTGCTCTTATCAAATTACATTCAACAAGTAGGTTAATGGGTCATAAAAAAAAGAATACACACACACACACACACACACATATATATGTACACAGATGCATGCAGAGGAAGAACAGCTCTTAAAATGGTAGAAATATGATGTGGGGCATGTTTCCAAGTTGTACAGGTTGTAGGGAGTTGAACAATCAGAGTCTGAGTTAGGCCGAGGGAAGGTAAAGAGGCTTGGGGTAGAATGTAGGCTACCTGGGGAAGGCTGCAGAGTGAGACGCAAAGTACAGTTTCTAGACTGAGAATAGGTGTAGGAATTAGGCAAGAGGAGAAAGAAATGTAGACAGTTCTAGACCGTCAGGAAAGCGTGGCGCTCCTGTCTAACGCTGGCACCTGAGAAATAAGAAAGGCCCAGCACGCACCTTGTAACCAATGGGAAAGCACAGCTTTTACCCAGTGGTAGAAGGTGACATGTTTGTCAAGGGGCATTTTAATTCATTTGTTCTGAAGCACTGAGTCCATTCGGATCAGAAGAGGTGAGAAGCTAGTGAAGTGCAGTGGTTTTAAAACCTCAGAATAGATGGATTTTAATTGCTGAATTATTTTGAGCACACAAGAGCACTCAGTATGCAGGGCCAGGCCCTGTGTCCGATTTGATTGGCACTGGGTATGGCCTTTTACTACAGAGAGCAGCAAACACACATTACAGCAAGCTTCTGGTTCCAAATAGAGGTTTGGAGCCCCTTTTTGTTCAGAAAGTGAGCAGGTTGGTGGGGGGAGGGTTGGCGCAAGCATTTAAATTTCATATATGTGCCTTTAGGAAACACTAAGAGAAATATGACTTTTCGATCATTGTAAAAGACAGTAAAAGTGAAAGTGAAGTCGCTCGTGTCCAACTCTGCCCAGGGGATTCTCCAGGCAAGAATACTGGAGTGGGTTGCCATTTCCTTCTCCAGGGGATCTTCCCCACCCAGGGATCAAACCCAGGTCTCCCACATTGCAGGCAGATGCTTTAACCTCTGAGCCACCAAGGAAGCCCTGAAAGAGTTGTCGGCCTCCTGGGCACCCAAGAGAGTGGCCGGTATCAATTCCAAAGAGAATTATTGCCCAATCTTGTTTATAATTGATAAAGGTAATTTTTTAAAGGACTATGCAACTTAAAGAATATAGTGTCTTAACACATTGTTTAAAAGAAGTAACAGTGCAACTTAACTTTGAAAGTTGTACTCAGGTATTCTTTACAATGAAATACAGGATTTGTCTCCTGTTTGTGGTAGGTGTTGTGTATTTTACTGTATGGAAAGCAATTATAAACTCAATTTCCAACAGTTTTCTAAGATTCATGTTTTTGATCCTTCCTCAAAAATATCCTGAAACAATAAAATGTGATATAAAAATTAGTTTCAGCAAAAATAAGTAGTACATGTGCTGTTACAATTCACAGAAAATATACCATGTATTTCATTAAGTATTTAATTACTAACCAGAAAACCAGTCTGTTGAGGGTACTTTATCTCTTTTTCTCAAGAAGACCTTTTGTTAATGTAGCTACAACTTTCCTGACTTTGTAAACAAGGTTTAAAATATCTTGTCATTGACAAATACCAAGAAAATGCATCTCTTCACAAGGGATTTCTTCCTTTTCCGTCTTCTCCAAAAGGTGCATTGCCATCTGCTCCCTCGGGATCTGGATCTGTGAGGAGCTGGCACAGGGCACGAGCCACCCTCAGCTACAAGAGGCCGTCAACGTCATTGGTGTCACTTTGAAGGTACTTCCAGTTCATCGTGTGTATTTGACATCGAGTGTCTCAGATAGTCAATCTGGTGTAGGTTGAATTAGCACCATCCCTATTTCCCCCTATGTTACAGAGGGTTTTGATGCAAAAATTCTTTCTCTGAAAGCCACGTGGAACATTGTGTGAGGGTCCTGGGCGGGGCTGCCAACGGCTGCTTCCCCCGAGGTGGCTGCCTTCTGGCCATCCGCCGCCTGAGCTTTGGGGAAACGGGCCCAGGGTTGGGACCTGTGATCACGTGCTGATGAGAGGGTCAGGGATGTATTTCATCCTCATGTCCTACCGCCCTCTGCCTGCTGGTGACACCATCCCCCTCAAAGGCCCCTGTAGCCTTAGTGCCTGGCATCCTGGGCCTGCCACCTGGAAGGAAACTGTCCCGCTTGTCCCTGCTCAGCTCAGCAGAGCACCCCTCAGCGGCTTCTCTCTGCTGTCCACCCCCCTTCTCTCACATCTCTCTGCATTCTTAGCTCGTCTTGTCTGCTGTGTCCCTCACTTCACCGTCGTCACCTTGTCTGTCTCTGGCTGAGATGACAGAGCCACGCCTGCCTCGTGTTTCCACCGTGTGACTTGCCTAGTGGGAGGCAACAGGGCCGCCCCGGGGCCCACTCTCCCCATGTTCAGTTGCGTGGGGCATTAGGAATATGACGGAGAACAGGATGCAGGAAGATAAACACACAGAACTAGCAAACACACAGAAAGAACTGGCTCTCAGCCCTTAAGGCCGTATGGAAGTTTCAGCGGGGGAGGAAGAGGAAGCAGAAGAGCTGGAGGGGGTGGGCCTGGTGGCCTCGTGGGGAGATGACATCTCTGGCTGTGACCTGCAAGCCATGGCAGCACCTGCCGAATGCAGCCCTGGGGGCCCAGTGTCTGGACAGAGCAAGGAGCAGGTGCAAAGGCCCTGGGGCAGAAATAAGCCAGAGTGTCTGAGGAGTGGACAGGGGCCCTGAGGGTCAGCTGGCGGGAGGCCTGGGTGGCCAGAGGAGGCCATGGAGCCCCTTGGGGCCAGGTGCTCTCCACCAAGTTTCCTTGTGCCTGTCAGGAGAGGGCAGTCAGTACCTGTTGTGCGGAAGCTGAACTAATCACCTTTCCCTTCTCATCCTGTGCTTCGTCACTGAGGTGCTTGACTTCTCTGGTTATTTCTGTGGCCCTCTGGTCGGCTGATGTCTGCTTTGTGCAGCCGGGCACTTCTGGCATGGAAGTAGCTGAGAGGCAAATCCAAAGGTCTCCCTGGACAGGACACAGATTTAGTGACGAACCTTCTGTCCTGGCTCATGGGGTGTGGCTACAGTGCGGCCCAGGGTCTGACCAGGGAAGGAGCAGTAGGGGTCCTCATACCTCCCACACACCCCCAGTCCATGGGCCCGAGGGAATTGCCCCTCCACCCTGCCATCTCCTGAGAGACTGAGATACCTGGAGAACTGTGGACACCTGCCAGACACAGAAAACAGACTCAATAATTGAATTTGCCATAACTTTGAATTACGTCCTCCTAGTTCCACATTTTTCACATTTCTTAGAATGCTATCTGTGCGGGTTAAGCTTAATTTCACAGGATGGAAAGTCTTTTGATCAATCCTTGTTTCTCCAAGTGTAAAATGAAGATAACATCCACCTTATGGAGTTGTTAATGAAGAGTTATCAAGGTGAAAATGAGAAAAATTCTTGTAAGAGGTTCAGCACACCAGGGCTACTCAATAACGTACTACATTTCAATTTCTTCCAGTCGTCAAAACTATCGTTTGTGTGATCTGGATAAGACAGTTGAATTTATGGTTGTAATTTCCAAATGATTAAACGTTTCTGCAGAGTGTTATGCAGATTAACACAACTCTGTGTAGACAGAAGGCAGTTAACAGGGTGGTGACCATGTACAAACTGGTGATAAGATACACTTTTCAGATACTTAATGCAGAACAAGGACATGGGCCCTCAGAGGGAACTGAAAAGAAATCCTTGTCGTGTCCTCCTTTAGGAATGCCGCACCATGTGAAGTGAGGTTATTTAGTGTGGGGTTTTGTTTCCTTTTCTAGTTTCCTAACAAAACCGTGGCCCAGGTAGCCTGTGACGTGCTTCAGCTGCTAGTCTCATACTGGGAAAAGCTTCAGATGTTTGAAACCTCCCTGCCTCGGAAAATTGCAGAAGTAAGTCTTTTCTTCTACCATAATGCTCAAACAGCAGCGTTTCCTCTTTATATTACATTTGATATTTAATGAATTCTAGATTCTCCAATAATTGTTGGAGCACCGACTGTTAAACTGCCATGTGAGCCACCCATTTTCAGAGTAAATTACGCTGGCCCTTCTCAGCTGCGATTTCAGGCACCGAGTAAGAAGCCACCAGTGTTCCAGGGCAGGCTCACACTTTGGGAGTTTGAAAGGCAGACACGACCACAACAAAGAGACCTTTTGTCGACTGGGCTTCATTCATCCAGAGTAATTTGGATGGTGCCAACAAGGAGTAGGCAGCTGGTCGTGATGCCCTGTGTGCGGGGGCTGGGGGAGGGGGGCTTTCCCAGAGTGAAGGCCTGGGCTGTGCGTTCTGCCACCAGCATGATTGCCCAGCTGTAATGAGCTTACCACTGTCGTACCCTTGGGGTGGGGTGGGGGGAGTGGGTCATTGGTGGAGGAGAGGGGTAGAAGGAACAGGAAGAATGCCTTCAACGATGACACCCTGGAGGTCGGTGGCATGAAAGGGTACTATCTTGCAGGAAGTAGGTACCCTCACCCTGAAGGAGCTGGGTGCTAAGGCTCATCCCTTCTTTAAAGAAGCCCTTGTTCCATACACACCCAGTGGAGAGAGGAAGTAAAGTGATTTACTTTTTCTTAACCCTGAACAAATGTCACCCATGAGGTCACTTTGTTCTCTCAGATATGTCAGAAATCACAGGTGATCTTCAACCTCAGGGGACCCAGAGTGAAACAGAGCTTTGGATTTTAGGAATGTGAGATGCTGCCATATGTAAAGTTGGGCTTTAGAACAACTGTGTAATTTATCACCTAAATGGGGATGCCTTTGAGAATGAAATAGATGCTACTACCGTGGCTCAGCTGATAAAGAATGTGCCTGTAAGGCGAAAGACCTGGGTTCGATCCCTGGGTTGGGAAGATCCCCTGGAGAAGGGAAAGGCTACCCACTCCAGTATTCTGGCCTGGAGAATCCCATAGACTGTACAGTCCATGGGATCACAAAGAGTTGGACACAACTGAACGACTGACTCACTTACCCCGGCACCCCAGGTCAGGGGAGACCTGGGGTGTGTTATAAGAAAAGTAAATGGGTGCATGTTCGTAATTACCTTTGGAAGTATTCATTGCTTTCATCACCAGAAGGGTGGAGGCTGATGCTGGAAATGGTGTGACCACAGACAAAACCACCCCTTCCTCTGGGCCCCGATCTCCCTGCCAGCAGAGTGGGGAGACAGTTGTGGCCATCACCCTCTCTGGTCTTCAGGCTGTGCAGATCACCAAGGTGACTCCTGGCCTGTGTCACCTTCCTCCAGGAGCTGGCCCCCTGGCTGGGTGTGGTGGCAAGGCCATCCCGGACCTCTTGCCTGGGGGCTCCCAGGACGGTACCATGGTCTGTCTGATCGGGAATTTGTCTTCTCTACAGATCCTCGTGGCCACAATCGCTTTTCTGTTGCCAAGTGCAGAGTACTCCTCGGTGGAGACAGACAAGAAGGTAAGTGGCCCATCTGCTAGGTTCTCCCCAGGATTTGTTTTTTTAAAGACATGACTCAGGTGGCAGACGCAGGGCTTTATAACCTCCCCTGTTCGGACTGGCCCTGGCCTCTCTCTGTGAAAGCCTCCTTCACCCCTGTGTCCCTGAAGCATGGCTGTGGTGCTGGAAGGTTCTGTTTCCTATAATAGCACACAGTGGTGGAGTCTGCGAGGCTGTAGGCTGAGGCTCTGGTCTGCTTCCTCCTCCAGTTCCTCGTGTCCCTGTTGCTCTGCCTCCTGGACTGGTGCATGGCGCTGCCAGCGGGCACCCTCCTCCACCCCGTGTCCACGGCGGCCCTGGACGAGCAGCCTCCGGCCCGGGCCCCCTTGCTGGATTACATCTACAGGGTGAGTCCCCCCTCCACCCTGGGCCTTGGGGTACAAGGTCTGGACTGGAGCCTCAGACAGTCCTCCAAACAGGTTGCTGTTGTTCAGTTGCTCAGTCATGTCCGACTCTTTGCGACCCCACTGACTGCAGCACGCCAGGCTTCCCTGTCCTTCACCAACTCCTGGAGTTTGCTCAAACTCATGTCCATCGAGTTGGTGATGCCATCCTACCATCTCTTCCTCTGTTGTCCCCTTCTCCTCCTGTCTTCAATCTTTCCCAGCATCAGGGTCTTTTCTAATGGTTGGCCCTTCTTAGGCATTCCTGTACTTATTTGTGCCCTTTGGACAAGGATTTATGGGGCTTCAACATTTTAAAAGAAGTGAATAACTTCAGGAGTGTTCACAGAATAATTATAATTACAGAGAAGCCATGATTACCTGGGCTTCCCTGGTGGCTCAGACAGTAAAGAATCCACCTGCAGTGCAGGAGACTTGGATTCGAGCCCTGGATCGGGAAGATCCCCTGGAGGAGGGCATGGCTACTCGCTCCAGTATTCTTGCCTGGAGAATCACATGGACAGAGGAGCCTGGCGAGCTACAGTCCATAGTGTCGCAAAGAGTCAGACACGACTGAAACATCTTAGTAGACAGACAGTGATTATCCCAGGCACAGTGCAGGCATTTTACCTGACTGTCAGCATTAAACAACTGCAGTTTGCTCAGACTCCCCCAGTGTTTATGGAACATGGTCCATACCTGCTTCGTTTTGAAAAGAATCTTTATTGTAGGAATATCTACAGCCTTAGTTAGCCAAAATATCTTTATCAGAGGAAGAAAAAGTACAAGAATCCCAATCTTCTCTTTGCTTTCAAAGATCTTCAGAAATAAATTAAGGCAATACAGTATATTACATCAAATTAATCAGCATCATCATTTTTATAATACCTAAGACATTGGAATTTCACCCCCTACCACTGACTAGGTGTGGTGTTTACTCTGGACCCTTAGTACCATCCTTCCAAACAGGCCTTACAGCCCTCCCTGCGGAAGCCTTATCTATCTGTCTATCTATTATATCCATCCATTGTTTGTGTGTCCATTGCATAGGGCTCCCCAGGTGGCACTAATGGTAAAGAACTTGGCTGCCAGTACAAGGGACCTCAGAGATACAGGTTCAGTCCCTGGGTCAAGAAGATCCCCTGGAGGAGGGTATGGCAACCCACTCCAGTATTCTTTGTCTGGAGAATCCCATCGACAGAGGAGCCTGGTGGGCCATAGTCCATGGGGTCAAAAAAAGTTGGACATGACTGAAATGACTTAGCATGCACACACACAAACCATTGAATAATTACTGTGAGGTAGGGGCAATTCCCTTGCTTATTTTTGTAGTAATTAAACTTAAAAATAATTTTTAAAAAGATGCTTGGGGCTGGTGCACAGGGATGATCCAGAGAGATGATATGGGGTGGGAGCTGGGAGGGGGGTTCAGGATTGGGAACTCATGTACACCCATGGTGGATTCATGTCAATGTATGGCAAAAACCAATGCAGCATTGTAAAGTAAAGTAAAGTAAAACTAAAAATTAAAAAAAAAATTTCTAGGCATTTCCCTGGCAGTCCAGTGGTTAAGACTTTGCCTCTCAATGTAGGGGGTGCAGGTTCAATCCCTATTCTGGGGAGCTAAGATGCCTCCTGCCTTAGGCGCCAAAGAAACAAACAAACCCATAAAACAAATATAACAAATTTTATAGCAATATAACAAATTCAATAAAGACTTTTTAAAAAAATGGCCCACGTCAAAAAATGAAGATTTCTTAAGTCATTAACAGATTGCTTTGTTGCCTTATTTTAAAATGCATTCAGTTAAAACCGAAAAAGCCGCTTAACCATGGTTGAAATTCTGCTAAAAAAGTATTTTGTACTTTTAAATGGTTTCTTGAATGGTCAAGGATTTTAGTAACTATGTTCAGATGAAGCAGATATTTCTGTCATCACTATGACTTATAAACCTAGATGAGTCTTGGCTTAAGCCACTAAAGTAGCTGCAGTCATTTAAATTCATGTTTAGCATTCCTTTTCTTAAAACGTCTCTCTCAAAATGCTTCACCAACATAAAAATCACTTTATAGTTAATGTGATACATAAATTTACTGGATAATCCTTTACTTTTTTCTTTTCTTAAGGAAACTTTTTCCACTGAAGTATCCTATGCATCCAAAACACTGCATCCATCAATTCTAAGTGAATTTTGGAGTTTCACCAAGTGGGCACACCTGTGAAATGGGCTCCCAACTCTAGAAACAGAGCATCCTGGCATTCCAGGAGCCCCCGTGCGTGTAGCCCCCACACAGACCTGGAGGTGACCACTGTCTTGTCACAGCAGACACTTGTTTTTGGCTGTTGGACTTTATACTTTACAGAATCGCCCAGTGTGTCCTTCTGGTTCGCATATGTATGCCTTTCTGGTGGATGTACACCTAATGATGGAGTTGCTGGAACTCGTGTGTTGTGCGTTAGGAGTGAACACACAGTAATTTTCCAGGGTGACTGTGCTTAGAACTCCAGCTGTTCCACACACTGGCTGACACTTTGTCTCTGCTAGGTAGGCAGTGATATCATGTTGTGGTTTTATTAATCATTTGTATTTCATACATTTATGGCATCTGACTAATAGAAATTAGTTCTTTGGATGACAGAAGCTCAAATTTTTTATATTAACGAGGGCGCTACCCTCATTTTCCTGTACTGTTCTTTGGCTAGGAAGAGGGCATATTTGGGTGGGCGTCCCCTGCTGGTCTTGATCCTTTGTAGCCATGGACAAAAGTTGCAGTTACCACCAGCTTCCTCCAGTCCCCAGGAGGCAACACAATTGGAAGGAACTGAATCGAGACACATCCAGCCTAACCTCAGAGTTCATCATCTAAAAGCAATTTTTCCTTAGTTTTTAAAAGCATCACCTTCATCTTCTTAAAACTCAGTTTTTTACATTTATGATCAGAAAGGAAACTTTAATATAGCAATTAGCTCATCTATACACATTGACATCCTCAAGACAGTTGTGGGCACGGCGTCAGCTTTAAACGACCAGTGAGCTTTCAGGAAACTCATCTTGAGAAAGTAAGGATACTTTTAGAATTTGTGTTAGATTTACCTCATCAGTTATACCTCTTAAAAAGCGTATCAGATTGGCCCTTCCAAGTCCTAGTGTCATGAGTTACACGGATTCAAATCCGTGAACGTTTATGCACTAGGTCAGCGGTTTCTGCTGATGGCTTTCATTCTGATTGCCACTGTGGGTGGTGGGGCACCCGTGGCCCATTGCGTGCCTCGTTGTCACCTCTCTTGTGCCTCCATGGACGGGAGCAGCACCAGACATGTGCAACCACCACATAGAGTGCCAAAAAGCACGCTTGCTGACTTTTGCTTTCCTTTTGCCATCGATACAACAGGAGCGTGATAAGCATGTTCATAGCAAGAAGGTGTTTTAGGACAGAAAGGATTTGATGTTCTCAGGAATTATCAAGCAGGAATCCTGCCTCCCAGGGGTTGCTGTCATTTGACAGCCCGTCAGGGGGCAGGCGGTGGGTGGCATTCCCAGCACACGCTCCCTCCTGTGCACGCAGGTTCTGCACTGCTGCATTTGTGGCTCAAGCACGTACAACCAGCAGAGCCGCTACACCTTGACCCTGGCGGACCTGTCATCCTCGGATTACGACCCCTTCCTGCCGCTGGCGAACGTGAAGAATTCTGAGCCGGTCCAATTTCATTCATCAGCAGAACTGGGCAACCTGCTCACTGTTGAAGAGGGTAAGGCTCTTCAGGCTGTTCATTGCTGTGGGCAGCAGAAGGGAAATTGATAGCCGTTTGTGAGTACTCGCTGTGTTATTTTCTAAGAAGCTAGTGGTTACAGTCTGGGTTTCTGCAGTGCTCTGTGATATCAAGGCCTTCCTTCTTCGTTTCCTCTTTCTCTGTCCTCCCCTTTCTTCTCCCATCTGAGTTGAGTTTTATATGCTCGAGGACCTGTGGGAGGCACAAATCCCCACACACAGTCCACTTTCTGTCCCCAAGGAGTTTTTCATCTCATGGGGAGATAGGAATCAGGCAGAAGGACTCACCATGTGTGGCCTGGGAGCCCTGTACGGGTTTCCCATGGAGAAGTGCCTAAGTCAGACTTGGGAGGAAGGGCAGCCTTTGCAAGGAGCTGGTGGAGAGGGATCAGCTGGGGGTCACCAAGACAGACGGAGGCAGGATGGTTCTGCTCCCAGCAGAGGGCCTGTCGTAGATGTGGGTAGGTCAGGACGTAGGCTGTGCATGTCCTCCTCCACCACGCTTCTCCCCAAAATGATGGGAGCCCATCTTTACGCTTTGGAATATAGTCAGAATGTGGGGGAGAGTTATCTGTATGTGTGATAACATTGCCTAGAATCACACACACACACACGCACACACACTCACACACTTGAGTGCCTGTGAAACTAGTAAACCCTGAACAGTGATGCACGGTCTTGGTGACCGTGCTGATATTGTCCTGTTGCCGCTCAAGATGTTTACCATTCGGGTGAAGGATGTTTGAAATTTCTCCGTGTTATTTCTTGCAAGTAAAGGTGACTCTTCAGTTGTCTCAAAAAGTAAAAGTTAAAAAGAATGTGGATATAGAGCGTTAGATAATCCATGATAATTTTATGGACCTTGCAAGTTAAAAACCTCGGGCTGAGAACGAACCTTGAAGGTAAAAACATCCTCCAAGAAAAAAGAGTGAGGGCGGAGTGAGGGAAATGGATGAAGAAGCATTCAGTGTCGTTAATTCATCGTTTATAACCAAACTGTTTCCAGTTAGATAGTTTCTGACAAGCAATGTTATATTTTTGTCTATCATTTTAAAATGATTCTTTCATAGACCATTTGATGTAATGACTACTTTCAAACAGAGTTACAAGTGAGAGATACAGCCACCTTACAGCCAAAGTGGCTGTTGGCTCGGCTCAAAGAGGAGCCATCAGTGGTACAACACCTGCTCACTCTTCTCATCTTTAATACCTAATTGTTTAAAAAGAAGAGAAGGGAGGAGCTTTAAAAAAAAGAAAGAAAGAAAGTTAAAGGACAATCTAAAATTACTGCTTTTATATTTCCTCTCTGAATTTAGAAAAATGAAATAAATATATGGAATATGATTTTATATAGCCTGCAGAAGTCACAAGCTTGTTTCTTCATTAATGGGGTCTAGATTTCTTCTTGATTTTTCAGGGCAGCCCTGGGCAGTTGATGCAGGTGAAGTCTGCCAGGGAGAAACAGTTCTTATTCCACAAATATTCTCTTTCCTTACTTTTCGGTACCAAAGATATTTGGGGTGAGTCATTGTTTATGACGAGTAATGTGACTCTAGGTTAATTTCCCCTTGCAGAATTCAAGCATGTTCATTAAAATACAGATCCGTATTTATCTCAGATTATAAGTACGACCTACGAAAGTAAAAGTAGAGAGGGTTGCTTTTCCAGTTGTTTTCTGCAGTGGGCCTGGTTCCAGTCAGACTTTTCTTGTTAGTGTCGAAGCCTGTGCTTCTGTGTCATCGGAATGCAATGTCTTACATTATGGACTCCTGAGCCCCCAGCTGGGTGCAGCTCTGCTGTAGAGGCATTAACATTTCTGATGGGGTGTGTATTCATATGGGATGATAAGCATGAATAAAAAGCATCTGTAACTTTTGAAAAAGTTAATATGTACACAAAAGCATAGGCATTCATCACTGTGATTCTAAGGGAATGAGTCGAGGTGTTTTAAATTTCTCAGCTGTATGGAAATTATCCACAGGTCAGAGGGTCCAGAAGAAACATTTCATCTCAGAGACACATGCAGATGACCTCCTCTGCTTCTAAGAAACCTGGGGTTTTAAATGAAATTTTATTTTGCATTGTTGAATACAGATGATTTCTTGTCCACCCCCCCCCTAAAATATTAAGAAGTTCTAAAGAAGTTAGGACTATTTCAGTCATCATGCACAATTTCCTAGATGCTAGGATTTGATTGTTTCTAGGATTTTTACATCATAAAATTGATGTTTTGTAAATAAGTCAATTAGATTTCTAATGTCTAAGAGGGAGGATGTTTAGCACACGAAAGCATATTTATACTTAGTGATAACTTTTAATATTGGTTTTTCATGTCGTGAATTTAAAAACCAAGTATTTCTTAAGAATGTATTAAGCCTTTAAGCCCAAATTAGAAAACTTAGTTTATTTAATTATCTAGTGATTTTTTTTTAATTAAGAGTTTTCATTTTGACCTGTTCTTAGATTGACACACAGTTATTTTGTAAACGTGGTGGATTAAGATTTCTGTAACTGCTTTGAGGCTTCAGTAATCGTTTCAGCCCTTGCTTGTGGATTTTGCCTGCTTCCCCATCATATCGCAAGCATTTCACACAGCCCCTTTGATTGCTATTGTCAAAGTCCTTCTATACATCTGAAGTCTTAAACATTTTATAAATTAGTTGCTCCTGGGCATTTAATCAACTACAAATTCAGTGAAAGCTTTCTAAGTAATTCTATGAATTATTAATATATCAGATTCTGTTAAATATTTAAAATGCCCTAACAACAAAACATAAATAGTCACAATAATCCTAAAGCAAATTGCTTCAAATATATGTAGGCCATCCCAGGCTTGATTCATCCCCTTATCGGTGTCTCCGTTTACCCAACAAAGGGAGCGAGGCCACCCCCCCAGCCCTAGTCCCCAGCCCTCCAAGCTGCCCTGCTCTCCAAGGGCAGATGTCTACCTCCCCGAGCTCTTAGAGCCGTCAGTGCTAAAAGGTCTGTCTCTGGTTTATAGCTGTACCTGAACATTTTTAAATGTCCCTTTCAGAATGAGACCTTCCTATAAATTGGTTCTTTTAGCCATCTATTTAAATTGTGCTTGTAAATTCAAATAGAATGAATGTCCAAAGAAGAAAAACAGGTGGAAAAAAATAATCCCCAGACTTAAAAAAAAAAAAATAGCTTCCTCCTTGCTGGGGATGGGTCGCGGTCTGGTGGTGGCCCCTTCTCACTTTCTTTCTCTGCTGTGTCCCCGTGTCCCCATCTCACTGTCAGCAGAGAGGAGGAGAAGGAGCCTGGGGCTGATCCCGCTGACCGCGCGCATGGTGATGGCGCACCTGGTCAACCACCTGGGCCACTTCCCGCTCTGCGGGGGCCCTGCTGTGCTGCACAGCCTGGTGGGTGAGCACCACGACAATGCGCACGCCGACGCCACAGAGCTCTCCCCAGACGTGTTCAGGAGCCCCAGCCTGCAGCTGTTTGTGTTCAACGACAGCACCCTCATCTCCTACCTGCAGACGCCTGCGACGGGTCCTGCCAGTGGGTTGACAGCGGGCGCCCCCTCAGACGTGAGAGTGATCGTGAGGGACATCTCAGGGAAGTACTCGTGGGATGGGAAGGTGCTCTACGGACCCCTGGAAGGCCACTTAGCCCCCAAGGGCAGAAGCCCCTCGTTCCTCATCTCGGGCTGGCGACCCCCAACCCCTAGACCTCAAAGGGCTCCTTCTCAGACTGAGGAGGGAGAGGATGTCCTCGACAAATTACTTGAAACCCTTGGCCACACGAGTCCCGAATGCCTTTTGCCGTCCCAGCTCCGTCTGAACGAACCTTCCCCACCCCCCTGTGGCATGAACTGGGACCAGGAGAAGGAGATCACCAAGGTCCTGCTGCGCCAGAGCACACAGGAAGACGAGTATATCCAGAGGTGCGACTCGGATGTGGCCATGAGGGTCGCCAGCCAGGAGCCGCCGTCCCCTGTGGAGCCCCGGGGAGCCTTCTACTTCTGTAGGCTGCTGCTCGATGACTTGGGAATGAATTCTTGGGACAGAAGGTAACAGCCCTCTCTAGACCTCCAGTTGTCTTGTTGTTTTGTGTGTGTGCGACTGTTCTTCTCAGTTTAGGGTTTGAGAAAAAGAGAACAGAAAATGGAGATTTTTCTCTGTTTCAGTATTAATAGCTGGAGGAGGGCATGCCTACCCACTCCAGTATTCTCGCTTGGAGAATCCCTTGGATAGAGGAGCCTGGTGGGTTACAGGCCATAGGGTTACAAAGAGTCAGATATGACTGAAGCAACTTAGCACACACATGTAGCTTATTTTCTGCTGCTAAAAAGTCGTGTCCAACGCTTTGCAACCCCATGTACTATACAGTCCATGGAATTCTCCAGGCCAGAATACTGCAGTGGCTAGCCTATCCTTTCTCCAACAGATATTCCCAACCCAGGAATTGAACCAGTGTCTCCTGCGTTGCAGGCACATTCTTTACCAGCTGAGCTACCAGGGAAGACCCTAAATTAAAACTAAAAATGAAACTAATTGTGCTATACTGATGCAAAGATTAAATTCCAAACACCTGTTGTGTATTTTAAGGGGTATCAAGCATTTACTCTGTGTGTGTGTTTTAATTACTACTCTGCCCATTGTTGCTTCTGCCTTCATGAAAGATGCCAGTGGATTACAGAGACGAATAAGCCACAGTTTCTCCCTAGCTCTGGTGAGGGAGGAAGACTTGTTATGACCCTGATAAAAGACAGTGTGACTCGGGACCTCAGGAAGGACAGCCAGTCCATCGGGAAGTGAAGGGCAGTGGAGGAGACTGCAGATGGGGTGGGTTTGAGCTGCAGACGTGAGAAGAGTCTCATGACAGAGGTAAGAGTGGTAATAGCCGGATAGGCACACACATCAGGCACACACTCAGTGACCACAGCCAGCCAGCGTCCCCAGACAGTCACGGGAGGCAAGTGCAATTGTGATGCCTTTGAACATCTTCAGAATGAAGTTCTTTCTCTAGGTTTCAGCTGCAAATCTTTGGTGAATGGAGTGGTCGTGGAGGGGTGGATGGATAGATGGGTTACTGAATCAGTAGGTTTATACATTGATTGGGAAGGGCAAAATTGATCTGTGATTACATGACTTTTCTCTTAACCCTTCTTCTATATAGGAAGAACTTCCATCTGTTGAAGAAAAATTCAAAATTGTTGAGAGAGCTAAAAAATCTGGACTCCCGACAGTGGTAAGTGAAAGTGTATTAAACCTCCTTGTTCCTGTCTGTCTTTGTGTGTGCTGGTGGGGAGGGGTGCCAGATAAGGTGGCAGGAGTGACACCCCTGCAGGGACCTGGCAGTCTATACCTTTGGTAGTTTTATCCTGAGGAGTAAACTTACATGTTTACTACATGAAGAAGTAGTCCTCTAATCTCTGCCCTTGGTTAAGAACCTTTCAGCCAGTGGACGCTGGTTCTCGTCATGTTTCTGCAGAGCCTCTGGTTCTGCTGAGGGGCAGGCGCCAGTCCACATCAAGCTGCAGTGTGGTTTGGATCCCATGGGCTAGGTTAAGACCTGGGTGCTGTAATCAGGGGTTCCCTGACCCTGAGCCTCGTTCTCCAAAGCAGGTCAGATCTCAGTGGACCTCTCTTCTGAATGATTTTAGAAGCAATTCTGAAGATGAGCTCTGACCCGTGTTTGATCTGGGAAAACAAGGGCTTCCAAAAACATCTCAGCCTGGGGCCAGTGTCATGCTGGGCGCATAACAGGTGCTTGGAAGTCTTCAATAAACTGCTTCTTTAATCTTGAGTTTTTTAAAACTCACTTAAAAATAAAAACAGCTTCTGTTCCTATTGTATTCCCTTCAGAAGCATCACTGGGCATCTCCTTAGAGAGAAAAACATGCATTTGTTATTCCTCAGACTATCCTTCCCCACCCACGTCGTTTCCCAATTGTCGTTGCGCTGCTTTTTCTCCAGAGGAAGGGAATTCTGGGGTGGGGGCGGGGGTGGGGAGTGTTTCCTGAAGGGGCTTGGGGATTCACTGCCCCCTCCCTCCCACCGTCCAGTAGGAAATGAGCAGTCACTTGGATTCCAGACTCATCTTTTGCAGTGTAGGTTGAGTTATTCCATGCTCCTTCCTATTGAGTGACGACATTGGTGTCTTGTGATTGTGGCTAGTTTGTTGAGTGTTCAGTTCAGTTCAGTCACTCAGTCGTGTCTGACTCTTTGCAACCCCATGAATCACAGCACGCCAGGCCTCCCTGTTCATCATCAACTCCTGGAGCTCACTCAAACTCATATCCATAGAGTCGGTGATGCCATCCCGCCATCTCATCCTCTGTCGTCCCCTTCTCCTCCTGCCCCCAATCCCTCCCAGCATCAGGGTCTTTTCCAATGAGTCTTTTGCTTTGGGTCCATCCCTTCATTCTTCTGGAGTTATTTCTCCACTGATATCCAGTAGCATATTAGGCACCTACTGACTCGGGGAGTTCCTCTTTCAGTATCCTATCATTTTGCCTTTTCATACTATTCATGGGGTTCTAAGGCAAGAATACTGAAGTGGTTTGCCATTCCCTTCACCAGTGGACCACATTAAGTTAATATACTCTAATTGCATGAGGTACAATGGAAATAGCTCCCTGGGGGACTGTTCTTGACATTTAAAAAGGTATCCACTTATTTTACAGTGAGGATGTTTTCAGTGTTGTTTAAAAGAACAGAAATAAGCTGGGGGGTTCTTTAGCTTTGAGATCCCGTGTATCAGTCAGTTAGCAAATAAGAACTTATCTTGTCCCTCAACTTCCTATCAGGATGTTTCTCTTAATTTCTGGTATCAGTTTATCTCCCTCCTGTCAAGTCAGGGTTTCTGTTTAACCTGTTCCTAGGAAAAGTATGGCTTCCCAGATGGCGCTAGTGGTAAAGAACCCACCTGCCAATGCTAGAGACATGAGATGTGGATTCGATCCCTGGGTCAGGAAGATGCCCTGGAGGAGGGCATGGCGGCCCACCCCAGCATTATTGCCTGGAGAATCCCATGGTAAGAGGAGCCTGGTGGGCTACAGTCCTTGGCGTCTCGAAGAGTTGGACACAACTGAGCATACACGCAAGAAAAGTAGAGACGACCTCACAACTAGGCTCTGAATGCTGTGAAGCTGGCAAAGATGTAAATAGTATAATGAACATATGTACACATTAAAGAATGCTCCCCCTTTCAATATTAGTGCCTTTCCCCCCCAAAAGATAAAGTAAAAGTAACAGTCATGTTTCTTTGGCTTTTTAATGTGACAACACAAGGAAACCAAGCTATTCTGGTCTAGTCCTAATAAGGAAAAAAAAAAAAAACACGGATTCTAGTGAGGAAGAGGAGACAGTTGATTTTCTGTCCATGTGCTCTGGACTACCTGCTCCTCTGTGCACTGGTCCTGCCGCTCCTGGACATGAAGTGCTGTTGATGTTGCTAATTATCATTTCAAAAGCCTGGCTCTAATAAGGCCAGACACAGCGTCTGCATCCTCCCAGGCTCTCTGCAGTGCTAACATTTTGGAAGCTGTGAAATTTGATGAGTGTTTACAGCTAAAGGTCACCTGGGCTCACACCTCCATCCGTCACGCAGTCACCCGGCATCTCTCTGCTCCACAAGGAGCTGATGAGGACCCATGACCCGTAAGCAACTACAAAGGAAAAAGCTTGGGCTTTAAGGAGAACAAACAAAAACATTTCAGATAAACCTGAGATTGTTTTTTGTACATCCAGTATATAGAATAGAGAAAAATTAAATGCTGAGGACTTATCAGTATGTAGATGGAGCTGCAGAGAAATGGACTGACTCTCCTTTGCTCTCCATTTGTTGAAAGAGACTGTCTTTTAGTTCGTGGCTTATGACCTCCCTTAACCATCCAAGCCCCTACGTGATTACGGATCTTAGAATCAACTTGTCTGAGTCCAGACTGCTTGCTGGCCAACCCTGCCTGTAGTTCAGGAGGAAATGATGTCACAAGTTTGGGCCCCAGGTGCTTGAGGACAAGCTTTCCAAGGTCTCTGCTGGAGCACTGCCCACTAGCATCCATCAGCACAGAATCCCCTCCCCACCGCCCACATCCATTCTCTGGAGAGCGGCACCCCCATGAACATGACAGAGCAAGGCTCCATCAGGGTCTTCAGGACACCCACCTCCCCCGCTGACAGCATGACAGTTGACTTCAAAAGCCTTAAAAGTAGGCAGTGATCATAGTTACACATCTATGAATTTAAGAACTATCAAAGATGATGTGAAAACCCCTTTCAAACGGATGTAACCCAGATGTCCAGTAGCAAGGATTTGGGATATGGAATAGTAACATAATGGAATGGAATATTCCACAATCATTATTAATAACTTTGTTACACAAGCATATGGTATAAAAGTGTTCACACTCTAAGATGGTGTAAATGATGATTTTTATGTTAAGCATATTTTACACAATTTTTTTAAAGTGTTCACAAATATTTTAAGTGAAAAAACAGTGGCAAAACGCAAACTGATGGCGTCTCATTTTGTAGGCAAAAATGCATCCTGAGATAGTAACCATTGTGATTTCGGCATATAAGCAAAGAACATGAGTGGGTTTTTTTTTTAATTTTTTACTTTTTTAAATTTTAAAATCTTTAATTCTTACATGCGTTCCCAAACATGAACCCCCCTCCCACCTCCCTCCCCCTAACATCTCTCTGGGTCATCCCCATGCACCAGCCCCAAGCATGCTGTATCCTGCGTCAAACATAGACTGGTGATTCAATTCTTACATGATAGTATACATGTTAGAATGCCATTCTCCCAAATCATCCCACCCTCTCCCTCTCCCTCTGAGTCCAAAAGTCCGTTATACACATCTGTGTCTTTTTTCCTGTCTTGCATACAGGGTTGTCATTGCCATCTTCCTAAATTCCATATGTATGTGTTAGTATACTGTATTGGTGTTTTTCTTTCTGGCTTACTTCACTCTGTATAATCGGCTCCAGTGTCATCCATCTCATCAGAACTGATTCAAACGAATTCTTTTTTATGGCTGAGTAATACTCCATTGTGTATATGTACCACAGCTTTCTTATCCATTCATCTGCTGATGGACATCTAGGTTGTTTCCATGTCCTGGCTATTATAAACAGTGCTGCGATGAACATTGGGGTACATGTGTCTCTTTCAATTCTGGTTTCCTCGGTGTGTATGCCCAGCAGTGGGATTGCTGGGTCATAAGGTAGTTCTATTTGCAATTTTTTAAGGAATCTCCACACTGTTCTCCATAGTGGCTGTACTAGTTTGCATTCTCACCAACAGTGTAGGAGGGTTCCCTTTTCTCCACACCCTCTCCAGCATTTATTGCTTGCAGATTTTTGGATTGCAGCCATTCTGACTGGTGTGAAGTGGTACCTCATTGTGGTTTTGATTTGCATTTCTCTAATAATGAGTGATGTTGAGCATCTTTTCATGTGTTTGTTAGCCATCCGTATGTCTTCTTTGGAGAAATGTCTATTTAGTTCTTTGGCCCATTTTTTGATTGGGTCATTTATTTTTCTGGAATTGAGCTGCATAAGTTGCTTGTATATTTTTGAGATTAGTTGTTTGTCAGTTGCTTCATTTGCTATTATTTTCTCCCATTCAGAAGGCTGTCTTTTCACCTTGCTTATATTTTCCTTTGTTGTGCAGAAGCTTTTAATTTTAATTAGATCCCATTTGTTTATTTTTGCTTTTATTTCCAGAATTCTGGGAGGTGGATCATAGAGGATCCTGCTGTGATTTATGTCGGAGAGTGTTTTGCCTATGTTCTCCTCTAGGAGTTTTATAGTTTCTGGTCTTACATTTAGATCTTTAATCCATTTTGAGTTTATTTTTGTGTGGGGTGTTAGAAAGTGATCTAGTTTCATTCTTTTACAA
This sequence comes from Ovis canadensis, assembly GCF_042477335.2. Taxonomy (NCBI): domain Eukaryota; kingdom Metazoa; phylum Chordata; class Mammalia; order Artiodactyla; family Bovidae; genus Ovis; species Ovis canadensis. The sequence continues at coordinate 54,919,400 of NC_091257.1, read as the reverse complement.
GTGGTTGACCAGTTTTCCCAGCACCACTTGTTAAAGAGATTGTCTTTACTCCATTGTATATTCTTGCCTCCTTTGTCAAAGATAAGGTGTCCATAGGTGTGTGGATTTATCTCTGGGCTTTCTGTTTTGTTCCATTGATCTATATGTCTGTCTTTGTGCCAGTACCATACTGTTTTGATGACTGTGGCTTTGTAGTAGAGCCTGAAGTCAGGCAAGTTGATTCCTCCAGTTCCATTCTTCTTTCTCAAGATTGCTTTGGCTATTCGAGGTTTTTTGTATTTCCATACAAATCTTGAAATTATTTGTTCTAGTTCTGTGAAAAATGTGGCTGGTAGCTTGATAGGGATTGCATTGAATTTGTAAATTGCTTTGGGTAGTATACTCATTTTCACTATATTGATTCTTCCAATCCATGAACATGGTATATTTCTCCATCTATTAGTGTCCTCTTTGATTTCTTTCATCAGTGTTTTATAGTTTTCTATATATAGCTCTTTAGTTTCTTTAGGTAGATATATTCCTAAGTATTTTATTCTTTTCATTGCAATGGTGAATGGAATTGTTTCCTTAATTTCTTTTTCTACTTTCTCATTATTAGTGTATAGGAATGCAAGGGATTTCTGTGTGTTGATTTTATATCCTGCAACTTTACTATATTCATTGATGAGCTCTAGTAATTTTCTGGTGGAGTCTTTAGGGTTTTCCTTGTAGAGGATCATGTCATCTGCAAACAGTGAGAGTTTTACTTCTTCTTTTCCAATTTGGATTCCTTTTATTTCTTTTTCTGCTCGGATTGCTGTGGCCAAAACTTCCAGAACTATGTTGAATAGTAGCGGTGAAAGTGGACACCCTTGTCATGTTCCTGACTTTAGGGGAAATGCTTTCAATTTTTCACCATTGAGGATAATGTTGGCTGTGGGTTTGTCATATATAGCTTTTATTATGTTGAGGTATGTTCCTTCTATTCCTGCTTTCTGGAGAGTTTTTATCATAAATGGATGTTGAATTTTGTCAAAGGCCTTCTCTGCATCTATTGAGATAATCATATGGTTTTTATTTTTCAATTTGTTAATGTGGTGAATTACATTGATTGATTTGCAGATATTAAAGAATCCTTGCATCCCTGGGATAAAGCCCACTTGGTCATGGTGTATGATCTTTTTAATGTGTTGTTGGATCCTGATTGCTAGAATTTTGTTGAGGATTTTTGCATCTATGTTCATCAGTGATATTGGCCTGTAGTTTTCTTTTTTTGTGACATCTTTGTCAGGTTTTGGTATTAGGGTGATGGTGGCCTCATAGAATGAGTTTGGAAGTTTACCTTCCTCTGCAATTTTCTGGAAGAGTTTGAGGAGGATAGGTGTTAGCTCTTCTCTAAAGATTTGGTAGAATTCAGCTGTGAAACCGTCTGGACCTGGGCTTTTGTTTGCTGGAAGATTTCTGATTACAGTATCAATTTCCGTGCTTGTGATGGGTCTGTTAAGATTTTCTATTTCTTCCTGGTTCAGTTTTGGAAAATTGTACTTTTCTAAGAATTTGTCCATTTCTTCCACGTTGTCCATTTTATTGGCATACAACTGCTGATAGTAGTCTCTTATGATCCTTTGTATTTCTGTGTTGTCTGTTGTGATCTCTCCATTTTCATTTCTAATTTTATTGATTTGATTTTTCTCTCTTTGCTTCTTGATGAGTCTGGCTAATGGTTTGTCAGTTTTATTTATCCTTTCAAAGAACCAGCTTTTGGCTTTGTTGATTTTTGCTATGGTCTCTTTTGTTTCTTTTGCATTTATTTCTGCCCTAATTTTTAAGATTTCTTTCCTTCTACTAACTCTGGGGTTCTCCAATTCTTCCTTTTCTAGTTGCTTTAGTTGTAGAGTTAGGTTATTTATTTGACTTTTTTCTTGTTTCTTGAGGTATGCCTGTATTGCTATGAACTTTCCTCTTAGCACTGCTTTTATAGTGTCCCACAGGTTTTGGGTTGTTGTGTTTTCATTTTCATTAGTTTCTATGCATATTTTGATTTCTTTTTTTATTTCTTCTGTGATTTGTTGGTTATTCAGAAGTGTGTTGTTCAACCTCCATATGTTGGAATTTTTAATAGTTTTTCTCCTGTAATTCAGATCTAATCTTAGTGCATTATGGTCAGAAAAGATGCTTGGAATGATTTTGATTTTTTTGAATTTATCAAGTTTAGATTTATGGCCCAGGATGTGATCTATCCTGGAGAAGGTTCCATGAGCACTTGAAAAAAAGGTGAAATTCATTGTTTTGGGGTGAAATATCCTATAGATATCAATTAGGTCTAACTGATCTAATGTATCATTTAAAGTTTGCATTTCTTTGTTAATTTTCTGTTTAGTTGATCTGTCCATAGGTGTGAGTGGGGTATTAAAGTCATGAGTGGGTTTTTTTAAAATTCTTCTCTTTCCTTTCTATATTTTCTAAATTTTCCTCTAAGTATAGTCATTAAATGTAAACTGTGGGGGAAGCCGGAGGAGTAAGCTATCAAGACAAATCCCTGGGTCAGGAAGATCCCTTGGAGGAGGGCATGGCAACCCACTCTGGTATTCTTTCCTGGAGAATCCCATGGACAGAGGAGTTTGATGGGCTACAGTCCATCAGAGTCTCATGGGTCACAAAAAGTCAGACACAACTAAAGTGACTTAGCGCATATCCAGAAGGAGATATTGAAGAATGTGTTAAAATACGGAGCCCAGATTCAATCACTGTCGAGTCTAATCAGGTTATAATTTTGAGGTATTAAATGATTAGACAACAGAAACATTTCCATGTTGCTTAAATGCTTAGTAGTTTTTTCCAATAGATTTTTCCAGAGTATATGGTAGAAATCAGGAGAAAAGTGGAACTGCTCTGGAAATGGTAATCCAAAATCTAAAACATAGGGACTGGAATCCACGTCTTGGGTGATGGAGCTGTGGTTCTTGGTTAAAGATCTATTCCAGTGAGAGTGATGTCATCACCTGTCTAAACTGTGCACACATCACTTGTTGTAGATCTAGTGACCTTGACACTGTACTCCAGTGTATAATTTATATTAATAGAAATGGCTATCAACATATTCCAATATATCATTGTTTCTCAGGTCAATTCAACAGAGATTTAGCTGAGCAAATTCTGCATGCCAAAGACCATATCAGACACACAAAAGTTGACCCAGGACTCCTTTCTTCAGAGAGTTGCATTTACCTGATTCAACAACAGAGTGCCCCAAATCCATCATGCAGAATGTGGGCAAACAGTTTATACTTCCCAAGAAATTTCCCTGGACAGCTGTCCAACCTCCCAGGCACCCTCAGATCAGTCAGAGCCCAGGGTGGGTACAGTCCTTCACAAAGATGGTACCTACATGTGTCCTGCTTCGAAGAAGTAGTTTTCATTTCTCAAGTAGTCTTGGCCTGTGTTACAGTCCCAATTAGGGAGCTCCCTGGTTTCCTTATCTAAAGGTGTGGGAAGTGAAATGTGCACGGTCACATGGATCTGTCCACCAGTGATATCTGTCTGAAAGGCTCGGTATTTTCTTTTTTTTTACCAAAGTAGAGAGAGTTTATCAAACTGTGTGCTCTTACATGCTGTTCACACATCACACACCTAAGAGGTGGTCTCAGGAGCCAAACTGCCCTGCCTCAGCTCCTGGCCCCCCGTTTGCGGTATCACCTGCTGTGCCTCCTTTCAACTGTCTCTACGAGGAGGTGGTGACAAGACCTGTCTTCTTAGGGCGCCTGCGAGGATAGATGAGATCGTGTGCTGAGCCTTCTTGGAACAGTGCCTGATCCCTTGTAAGTTCTTGGTAAACGTCAGCTGTATAGCAGATGTATATGTGGCAGCAATAAAACCAAACTTTATGCATAAGAATTCTAATTCCAACCTAAAAATTCACAGCCGTGAAACGCACAAAATTGCAGTGTTTTACATTGCCGAAGGTCAAGAAGACAAGTGTTCGATCCTTTCCAATGAAAGGGGAAGCCAAGCGTATGAAGACTTTGTTGCTGGACTTGGATGGGAGGTAATTAATTTCATCTAGGAGATGTTTGCCCATCAGCACTATCTAAGGACGTATGTAAGCTAGATGTTGATGGTATGTGTTTTTACATTCATATATAGTGTGGGTAAAGTTCTGGAGTTGAAGGGTGTATAGAATTTGACCTCTTGTGGTAGTCTTTCTTCATACTTTCTACATAAACTTTTGTTCCCCCTTAACTTTCCTCTTAATATTGTTTCATTTGTTTTTTATGTGAATTGAATAGTCAGCTTGGTTCTCCCAACTGTAGACAGTGTGTAGTAAGAGAAGACAGACATGGGCAGGGAAGCAATGACTTTGGTCCCTATATGGAAATTGGAGAAGAAATCAGTGACTTATGGGTGAAAAATGAAGAGTTGAAGTCAAAAGTTGACTTGACAATAGCTGTGATGGTTTTGCTACCAACTTGTTTCCTTCAGGTGGACCCCAGGGTGGTTGATATTTTAAAATTTTGTTTCTTCTTGGCTAAATGATATTCTGATGGAAAGATATCCATACATTTATACACACACACACACACACACACACACATATACATCTCCAGAACATATTCTAAAAGAATCCAGAATATAAAATAGAAATTAACATATCTGAAATAATTTTCTTACTTTTCATTACTTTTGTTTTGGTTTCTTGATCATCTGTGCTGTGGGGAGCTCTCTGGGTGCCTAAGTGAGACTTACCTCTGAGAGCTGAGCATTTAGCAAAGGGACTGATAAGGAGATGAAGACAGAATAAGAACACATCAAGGTCAAGACCGTGTACTTTCTGTCAAGAAGATTTTAGTCTGAAATAGTTATTACACTTTCAGTAAATTGTTCTTCTTACTAATAAAATGATTCCATATTTGTCATGGAATATATGTAGTATTTAACTCCCATTTCTAAACTAAGCATTTCTTAACTAGCATTTTAAGACTAGAAGATTAATTCAGTGCATATATTGATTGTCTTTGGCACAGAAGAAATACTTCTGTTTATTTTTTTTCAGTTGTGTTACCACAGGTGCTTTACTAAAGGAAGAGTTTATGAAAAGTAAAAACAAAATATTGAAAGATAATCTAATTACTGACTAAGAAGAGAACATTCATCCCTTAGCCTGAAAAAGAATTATGAGTCAGAGACTTTGGGCAGCTGTATAAATTGAACAACCCTTTTGAAAGGCAGTTTAGGAGTGGCTATTAAATTTGGGAACATTTGTACCCTTTGACCTGAAAGACTGCTCTGAATGCTCCTTCTGGTTTGACCACACCAGGACTGTTGGAGAAAGCAGAAATGCCGCAGATCCATCAACAAGGGAGTTCTGTGCATGTCTCTACATACAGACACATTTATGTGTTGGGGGGAATAAAGGTGAAGAAATATGCATCAAACCTTTGCTAGTGGTTTTTTTAAAGTAGGTAGGATTTTGGAGCCCTTTCATTGTTAATTTTTTTATCTTTAAAAAAAGTTTTATTGGCGTATACTTGATTTATAATGTTGTGTTAGCTTCAGGTGTATAGCACAGTGAATTAGTGGCTTCTCAGGTGCTGCTAGTTTTAAAGAACCCACCTGACAGTGCAGACGACTTAAGAGACACGGGTTTGATCCCTGGGTTGGGAAGATCTCCTGGAGAAGGACATGGCAACCCACTCCAGTATTGTTGCCTGGAGAATCCCATGGACAGAGGAGCCTGGAGGGCTACAGTCCTTGGGGTCACAGAGTTGGACATGACTGAAGCGGCAGCACACACACACACACACATACACATATCCACTCTTTTTAGATTCTTTTCCCATATAGGTCATTACAGACTATTGAGTTAACGTTTATTTAATATTTAATTTAATCTAACTTTGTATTACAATTGTTCATAAGCAGAAAGTTATAAAAGTGAAAATACTTGGATTAAAAAAAAATAAACACATTCCCGCTTAGTGAATAAGAGCAGCTCCTGTTTTGTCCTCACTCTTTTCCCTTGTGACCTGCATCAGGTGGACCTGTCAACCCACTGTGGGTTCATGGGCGGGCTTCAGCGCAATGGCAGCACGGGCCAGACCGCCCCCTACTACGCTACCTCGACCGTGGAAGTCATCTTCCACGTCTCAACTCGGATGCCGTCAGACTCAGACGACTCGCTCACCAAAAAGGTAAGGAGCCTCCTTGGGGACCACGCTTGGCTGTCCTGGGACAGAGCAAAGTCCGTGATGCGCCACACACATGGGGACTGGCTTCCTCTGGACACAGCCCTAGGGTCACTCTCCTCAAGCTACCTCTGCCATTAATCTGAAATATCCTGCTTGGCACAAACTAGATAAAGATAACAGGATGATCGGTCAGTCGTATAAGTCTTAAATCCTGGGATGGAGATGAAGGAAGCGTCTTCGATGTTGTTAACTTTGGATCTCTCCCGTGACTATTAACTGAGAGAAAGTTATGCTGTTGACCTCTCGGGCTGGCCAAGGTCATCTGACGTAAGGACCCTCTACGGCTGGTGTTGGAGAAGGCTGGCGCCCCCCCAGGGCTGCCAAAGGGGGTCACTTGGCAGACCATCTGCAAAATGGCTAGCGCAGGTGGGCTGCTGCCCACGGCCCCAACTCCTGTTCTCCATCAGCATGGGGCCTGCAGGCAGTTTTCTCTCGAGTTCAGAGGAGACCTCCATCCTCCACCTGGGAGTCAGCGTTCGAGGGCCTCCCATGCGTTCTAACCTTCAGGCTGAACACCTCAGCTGACCAGCAGGAAGTGAGGGGGCCCCTAAGAGAAGAGGACGTTTTACTCTGGGGAGGAAGCCTAGAAATCTAACCCATGTCTGTGTTTCCAGATTAGAACACCTGGGCCTCAGATTGTGGTGCCAGGGACTGAGCCTGGAACCCCCTCTTGACAGCCCTCTCTTCCAACAAGGATCCTAGGAACTGAGGCAGCCCCTGGAGGGTGGAAAGCAGACCATTCTGAAGCTAAGACTGGCAGTTCGGTGTTGTGTCAGGTGGCAGGGGGGTGTCTATAGCCAGGGTTCCAAGTGTGTAGTCATTTCCTTCGTCAGCCAGTTCCCTCAGTTTTCCCATCTATTAAATGGGATTAAAAACATTTCATGTCCCAGGGTTGCTGGGCAGTGGGTGGGCAATGCCTGCAAAATTGCTGAGCACCAAGCTGGCACCCAGCAGCCCTCATCCTTGCCCACTGGTTGGGTGGACTCTTCTTTCTGGCCCGTTAGGTGGGTGATTGATACTGGCCTGTGGGCTTCCCTGTACCTGCCTCATTTCTTCTCTCTGTGGTTTTGCTCTTTCATCACTGCGGCCATGGCCATCCAGACCACATACACAGTAGGTGGCTGTGCTCATGGGGCCTCAGTGATAAGGTTAGGGCATGATCAGACTCCTCCCACAGGGGACCTCAGTGGTCAGATCAGGGTATGATCAGACTCCTCCCACAGTGACCAGGGGTCTCGATGTGCAGAGCATGACTGACTTTCCTTCAGTGGCCACATACTGGCTCCTCGGGGCCTAGGGAGCTGCCTCCACATCTTAGGTTTTGGTGGTGGTGGTGTTTTTAGTGGATGGGACCCTGCCCACAGAGATGTGATCTCAGATTACCCAGACCCTAGGCAAGATTCTCAGGCATGCTCAGTAGCTAAGTCTGGTCCGACTCTGCAACCCCATGGACCATAGCCCACCAGGCTCCTCTGTCCATGGGATTCTCCAGGCAGGAATACTGGAATGGGTTGCCATGCCCTCCTCCAGGGGATCTTCCTGACCCAGGGATCGAACCCACATCCCCTGCTTGGCAGGCAGATTCTTTACCACTGAGTTACCTGGGAAGCCTCAGGCAAGACCCACACATCATTTTTTTTATTACCATGTAAATCGCTGCTACTCTGCAAGTCCGTCACCATAGTCTATGATTTTCTTATTTATGACTGAAAATTGTTTCGTTACAAGATCGCTTTATATTTTAAACTTTTAAAAGAATTATTTCCTAAGTAGGATTGTCTTTTTTTTTTGAGAAAAGACAGTGTTTTCTTGATAAAAACACCCTGTTATAAATCCTGTTCTGAGGCTTGGCTGGGCTGTGAGGTTCCCTACTGTAATCAGGCAAATACAGCTGATCCCTTTTGCTGCTCCAAGATTTAGCATTGTTAGTGACAAACTCTCTCTATCAGGACGTCTCACAGCTCAACCAGAAATCAGTCACGAGAACAGCGGCCCCACAGTTCCTCATCTCATTCTGACTGAATTGTCCCTAACAGCTTAAAAATGAGCTGCAGAATTCTAAAGTGATTCATGCTCTCCTCTGCCCCCGTCACGGGGCCACTTTTTCAACCCTGCAATCTGGTGGCAACCCCATACTGAACTCTTGATCCTTCACCGCAGAAATTCGTTAGCTCCAGCCCGATTAGATTTTTCACAGCTAATCTAACTGCTGTAGGGGTTTGCAGAGTGGGGACAGAGCTGTGCTATTGGATTTGTCCAATTCATTTGACTCCAGGACTATAATTGCACTTATGTCTTACAAGGCTTTTATAGCCCGAGGCTGGCCAGCGCATAAAAAACAAATTGGCAGTGATACAGGACGAGTGGAGGGGATGAAAGGCCCACATTATCAGTCTCCAGGCAGCACTGCTCTGGCAGGAAGTTTCCTGGTTAATTTACAAATAAAACTTAGATTTTAGGATGGGCACACTGTCGGCTGAACAATGGGGATGTCAGGGCTGCCTGTTACTTAGTAAAAGTAGCAGCCGGGCCCACTGAGGAGCAGGAATTCTTCAATCAAACAGACGACTCCTTCTGGAGCCAGCTGGCGACGTAATGCAATTAGTCGGGAAAGGAGGTCAGCCCATTAGGTGTGTACCAGGGCCAGTGTCAGCAGTGGGCGCCGCCTGGCAGCAGCGGGCAGAGGAGCCCCCGGCAGAGGGTCTGCACAGCCCTGTCAGGGTGAGAAGTGGCAAGACAGGCACTGATTTCTGAAGGCTCAGGACCCGAGCGTTTGTCGAGCCTCTTGTGCAGTTGAAGCAGTAGCTGGCGTGAAGGATGGCTCGTGCAGACGACACACCACTCCCATCAACTTGACTCGTGGGCTCAAGTTTCTCCCTGGAGGGCCCGTCATTGGGATTCTCCAAAACTCACATAGTGACGTCTCTGTAATGAAAGCCCCTTTAGACGGAGTGGCGCTTTGAAGCTTCTGGGGGTACTCCTGGGTGTTCTGATGTGGTTGACAGTCTGGCCGAGTGACTCTTACTTGCACTTGCTTCCCACGTTCTTGTCGTGGCCGGAAGAGGGTGCGTCCTTGCTCTCCACGCCCGATATATCTGCAACCAGTTCCACAGCCTCAGCTCTAAATTCTGCGCGTTGGCAAATTAACCTATGACTGTGCGGAGGTCTGAGGCAAATGACAGTGAAGGCAGCTTTCAGACGGTGAACCTTGTGTCCTGACCCCTTGAGGTGTCACCACCCCTGAAGTGTGGACCTGGTCCTGTGACCTCATCCTCCTTGGTCCATCCTAAGGATACAGTTGTAAACAGAATTGGGAGAAAATCCTTTTTTTTTTTTTTTAATGTAGACCATTTTTAAAGTCTTTATTCTGTTTTTGGGTTGGTTTTTTTTTTTTTTTTTTTGGCCGTGGGGTATTTAGGATCTTAGTTCCCCAACCGGGGAACAAACCTGCACCTCCTGCACTGGAAAGGGGGAGGCTTCACCACTGGACTGTCAGGGAAGTTCCAGGAGACTTCCGTGGGTTATGTGATCAAGTTACCTAATTTAGAAAAGGGAGGTTAACTGCAAAAATTTCAATCCTCACTGTATCACCTCAGAGCTGATGCCTTGCGACTCACGAGTCTGGACAGGGAGCTGTCGCAGGTTCTAGGGTGCTGACCTTTGGTGGGACGACCATGCAGGAAGGCTGTTCAGTGGATGTGTTGATCCCGTTCAGAAGCATGTGCCAACCCTGCAGTGAGGGGCACAAAACTACCCAGAAAGTTGTCTCTCTCTATGGAGTGAGCAGGGCAGATGTGTGCCCCCGGGCAGCCCCTGCCCTCAGTTACCTTCTCCTGCTCTAAATTCCTCCCAAAGTTTCCATCTGAAATAACTCTGATTTCCCTCAAAAACATACCTTTATTATGCCGCTGGTGAGCCACTGCTACGTTTTGACTCCAAAAGGGTAAATTTTAGGAGTGTGTCATGAACTCCTTGCATGTTTAATTGAAAGGGAAAAAGAAAGGAAAATGGATATCTAGAAGTAGAGAGATGCCTAGAGTTACTATGAAAACCCAGGGTCTTTTTTTTAAACTGTTTACATAAGGGATCAGCCTCAACTTTTGCCTGCTACCCTTCTAGTCTTTATATGTAAGAGAGGAGGAGAAGGAAAAACTTATGTGCTGGGTTATTTTACATTTAGCAAGTTGTGGATGTCATTGAATTTTTCCACACCCATCACACCTCGTGTTCAACACTCACAGTAAAGTGTGCGTCCCAGAGACCAGGTTCAGACACAGCTGAATCAAGTACCTCACGTGTGGGCCACCCGAGCTAGAACCTCACCTCACTGTAGGTGCAAAGGTACAGTGGTCCCCAGAGGTATGACAGAGGGAGGAAGAAGCAGGCATTACAGGAAACCAGTCTCCCTTATGACCTCGTGAAGAGAAGGGAGGCCTACTGGGGTGACCTCGGGTTTTCCCCTTGTGGTCAGAGAGTCTATAAAGAAATTGCATGTATATTAACATGTTTTAAATACACAGTATTTGAGAACATCCTTTTTTATACTGTAAGACAAAATGCTTGATTTTACACGACATCTCTATTTTATTAAGAGCCTCTGACTTTGGTTCTTCTCAGGGCTCACCTGTTAAATAAGTTCGCAAACAAGGCAGGCTGTGTCACGGGCATAGGCAGGTGTGCGGGGGCGAGGATTCACATTCTCAGTAGGCATCCTAGGATCTCAGCAGCCAGTCCCTATGGGTTTAGGACTTCAATTTCAGCCAGCGTTTTAGCTTTTATGATCGAGTTTTCTTGACTCACATAGCCAGGGCTGCCCCCAGGAGCTCACTTGCACTCCTCCAGCCCCAGACGCACAGCCACTGTGCAGGATCTCCGGGGAGGGTGTTCTTGCATTGGACCACGCTGTGCCCTGACGGATGCTCAGAGGGTCCCTTCCGTGGAGGCACCGGAAGCCCTCCTCAGAAAGGCCAGGAGTTTCTGACTCGTCAGCTTTGGACTGCATGGCCTCTTGTGTAAAAATGGGAGAGCTAGGGGAGTTGTGCTGTCACAGAGCTGTTGCCCTGGGGCGCAGCCTGGATGGCCATGGGCAGTGGGGGTGCATGGATTGGAAGCCCCCGCCCAGCTTCCACGCTGCTTCTGCACCTGTGGTGGTGGGGGGAGTGGTGCTCGCCTTCCTGAGCCCCCTCACCTCCTTGCTGGACTACATAAAGGTAATCTCAGAGTGTTAGTGGAAAGATAGAATAAAATGTACATGTGAACAGACTTTTCTCTGCAGTAAGGCACTCTTTCAAAGCCAGGTACTGGTGCTTCATATTAGTTTCTTATTAAATTTAAGTAACCCTAGATATTGGAGAAGGAAATGGCAACCCACTCCAGTGTTCTTGCCCAGAGAATCCCAGGGACGCGAGAGCCTGGTGGGCTGCTGTCTATGGGGTCGCACAGAGTCGGACACGACTGAAGCGACTTAGCAGCAGCAGCAGCAACCCCAGTTTCTTAGACAAAGGTAATATTATATATACTTTTTCTTAAAAGTTTGTCCTAAATTGGTTTTTATACATTTGGTAACGATTGTGTTATAATGGCTTCTGTTCTCTTATATGCATCGTTTTTTCTTAATCATCATTGAATTAAGAGCCTTATGAAGCTCTATTGTAATATGGAATAAAAGACTCATACTGTCCATTGTGTAGAACTACACTCAGCCACATAAAGCATCAGGCTTTGCTGCAGGAATAAAATAAAATTTTTAACAAATCCTGGAAAAGGTCCGTCCCCATCCAGCCACATGTACCTGCAATGCTTACGTGCCTCTCTTGGTTCCAGTGTGTTTCATGGAAGGCGAGCTGTGTGTTTTTTGTTTTGTTTTTGTGCACTTGTGCTTTTTTAAAAATCTTCATAGAAGGCATCAGTGCTGTAGCCTTTTTCGGTGGTGAATTATTTTTGCCTCTGAGTATAATAATTCAATTTGTAAGCCACGACCCTTCATAAAGTGCTGTGATCACTCTGATTAATAAGGAGCCAATTTGCCGTTGCAGCTCCGTCACTTGGGGAATGACGAAGTCCACATCGTCTGGTCTGAGCACTCCAGGGACTACCGCAGCGGGATCATCCCCACCGCCTTCGGAGATGTTTCAATCATCATCTACCCCATGAAGAATCACATGTTCTTTATCGCGATAACCAAGAAACCCGAGGTATGTTTCCACCGCATTCTTCTTGTGGCTTGTACAGTGGTTTACCATATGATTCCCTGTTACTGAAAAACAGCGTTAATCGATATGTTAAAGGGGTCACTTGACACATACATGAATTACGTGTGCTGTATAGGAATTAAATATGAATTGGGGTTTTTCAAACACTCTTTCATCAGAAGCACAGAATTCTGTATTTTATTGCTGAGATTCTTTGAAAATTACATTGTAAAAACATGTATGGTTTTTTAAATGCTTTTCATGTTTAAGACTTTGTAATATAAAGAAATGATTGAAAGTCTGGGGCATCTTGATTAATAATAATAAGATCTGAATGAGCCCCATGTCACATCCAGCATTTTATGGGTGACTTTGGGTAGAGAATCCAGCCTTGCCTCTGCTGCTGCTAACGGGGGTCAGTCCTGAAGGATCTTGGAAAAGTCCTAAAGAGCCGGGCCCCCCTGAGGCTCAGTCTATGTTGGGGCTCTAAAGATGAATGCGTCTTCCCACCCGATCGGTTCAGCTGGGTATCCATCATGCGAACGGCCAAAACCATTGGGGATCCTGAGCACAGGACCTATATTGGCTTCTGATTCCGCCCTTGTCCTGCCTTTAGTGGTGATTTAACAGCGCTTTGTACGGTGACTTGATTTTGTTTTTGAATTATTAATCCAAGGTGGGCTTTTTAGTCTTTTCAGTAAACCTTCAGTGTATTGTCTCTCCTTCTCAAGAGAATGACACATGCCTCGGCTTAATACTAAATACAACTGTCATTTCCGTTCCATATTGTCCTCCTGCAGGAGCTAAAAGTTACTCTTCTAAATATACTCTTTTTCAGCTTTAAAAATAAGAGGCAAAGCTTTCCTGGGATTTATAACCTAAAAGTGTTCAAGTTGTGAAGATTAAATGAGCTAAGAAATGAAAGGTGTTTAAATCAGTGCCTGGTCCAGAGGAAAAAGCTATTTAAGGGTTGATAATGATGAGAATAATAATAGATTTTATTATTATTGCTATTATTGTTTTTTGTTATAGTTGCTACCATGAAAATAGAATAAATAATGACTGGGACAACTCCTAAACTCAGAAAAGTCCCCACTCTGGCTGGTGAGGAGCCTGACATAAAGAGAACCCTCTTTTCTTTTCAAGGAGTGAAGATGCCAAAAGTTTTTCATATTAAATATTTGTGTGATCTTTGGTCCAAGTCTCTGTGTGTGTGAAGTGTTCAATTCTGTATAAGAAAACGGCTCTTACTGCTAATAACATTTGCATGTGTCCAAGGACATTAATTTAAAAAATTAAACTGAAAATTTTAATATTAGACAACTGATAAATTTAGTATCCTGTGGCTTTCCAAACTGGCAAATGTGTTTCTTTAATATTTAGTATGGATTAACTGGCTCTATTAGTTCATTTTCAACATGGCCCTCTAAAATGTCATTTAATGTCTTAAAAATGTCACCTTTATTTTTATAGCAAATTAAGGCTATAAAAGGTATTTCAGTTCACTTTATAGTGTCAAAGTGATTTTCAAAAGGTATGATAGTGCATGAAAACAAATATTATCATACCTTTTAAAATTTCTTTTAAAAATATGTAAGTTTTATAAATTTGGCCATAAATTCTGACAAGATGAATCGAGCAAATCGCTTTCTTAATATTTCAGTTCAAAAGGCCTAAAGGAAAGAAGAGAATAATGGCCAACTGGAAATTTACTGCTATCCTCACATTTAAAGGACAAACCATTACAATGTAATAAAATTAATCCAGACATTTCCAGGGCAAGTGTGGCTGACCTTTTGTTCGCCAACCACTGACCTCAGGGTGAATGCGAGAGGCTTGTGGAGGGAAAGTCTGTTTGTTTGGCTTCGGTCCCTGGTATTTAAATTGCATTCCCTAATCAAATGAAAAGGCTGTCCTCTCTATCAGGTTACAGAATCCATGGCAACATTTGGCCTTTTATATCCATAATGTTAGCCTTTTTGTTTGCATCTAAGTAGAGACACCTGGAGCAATGTTAACATTAACCGATTTAGCATTAATAGCTTCATTATATAAGAATTTCTGATCAGATAGCTGTTACTTTTGTTATATTGCTTCAGCTTGTATTGTTGTCATTTTTTATCTCCCTGCTTGGCAACCGGGCAATGATTTGCAAATTTTTTTTGTCTTGATTAATTAAGCAATATAATTATCAGTAACCACGATGCAGTCTTTGCTCAACAAAGCTTCTGAGAGAAAACAATGGTAAGTCTGTTAGTATGAATGCATTCCACGTGTCCCAGATGCATGAGGATATTACGGACAATGAGGGGAAAGGCCGCCTGGGAGCAGGGACAAAGGGTGTCAGGCAGGCCCGACACACTACACATACCGCCAGGGACGCTCTGCGGGCTCCCGGGGACACAGACGCCTCGTTAGATTACAGCTAGTCAGCAGAGATTAATTCTCAGCCATTTGGTGCAATAATTTACCCATTCCTCAGTCTTTTAACCAGCATGCCTTACCACGGAAGGGGAGGCTTTGTGCTTGAAAGGTTTATTTAACCTTGCCCACTTTTAGGGATTGCCACCAAAATCAATATTTTTGCTAAGAAATTGTCACGATGCAGCTGCTCAAAGTTAAGAACGATCCTTCTCTGAAGGACAAGGATGTGTACAACTTTCCACAATGACCACATCAGAGCATCTGTGGAGGACTTGTATCTTTCATCTTAACTTGGTGTGACTGTGTTCTGAGTATGCTATACTGGCCTCCGGATAGCCATACTTCCCTAAGAATAATTTTAATCCTTTTTGTTTTTTTTTAGGAGGGAAAAAGAAAAAGGAAAAAAAAAATCTCATCAGTACACAAAAGTCCTGCTCACTGGACAGAGTCATGCATATTCAAATTGTACTTTCATTCACTGGGCCTCATTAGTAGCCTGTGTAATAACGCAGGGCTGTTTGTAATACAAGCTCACAGACAGCGCTGCTTCCAAGGCCTTTGAAATTGAACATATTTCGCTTTTTCATCCATACACCTCCCTTAAATATACAAATTATGTGCCTGGCAGAACCCGCCTTGCCTTCATAATACAGCCTCTACAAAACAGTAAGTTGCAGGAGCGTAGCTATGCTCACTGGAGGCAGGGATCTGAGAGGGTCTGCTCCCTTCTCGAGCTTTTCATCCAACTTTAAAACGTATAAATTTACCGAAAAATCAGTGTGCTTAGCAACATATTGGGTTGGCCAAATAGTTTGCTCAGGTTTTCCCATACTGTGGACATCGCCTCTTTAGTCACAGAAAAGAAATATGCTATTACCGAATTTGTGGTGTTTTTTTTTTTTTCTAAGTTGGTGGTCAGGGAAGACGTACACCCGGGCAGAATGTGAGATTTACAGGGTTTGTTAAAACACTCAATTCGTCCTGCAGGAAAGTGGTTCATAAAACCTCTGTGCAGCAAGGGGGTACCCGTGTTACTTTGTTTCTTCCAGTGACTGGAAACAACAGGGGAACTCAGAACAATATGGGTGTTCATTTGCTTGTATGAATTTGTGAAGGTACGTTTTTAGCATTTTTGCTATGTTTCTCTCCAGGGACCTTAGTGATTGGCTGGTGACTGTCTGACCAAAGGGTAGATGAGCCGACGCAGCCTTGACCAGGAGCAGTTTAGAACAAGACGAGGCTTTGAGGAAGGGTCCTTTTTGTCACCCCAAGCAGATTGTCCATTTTTGCAAACCACGTTGGTGTTCTCCAGGATCTCCTTACTTGGCCCTGGTAGATACGGGCTTGGGACAAAAACATGATGATTCAATCGTTTCTGAGAAGCACAGGCAGGAGTGGGTAACAGGATGGGAGCTGGGACCCCAAAGTTCCAGTCCTTGTGCTTCCGCAGCAAGGGTGTCCTGGGCAAGTCTCTCAGCATCTTTGGACCTTAGCTTCCTCAGTTGTAACAATGAGGTTGGAGAGCATCCATCTTCCATGGATTCTAAGCACCCCTTTAAGAGGAGAGGGCCTTGTTGGAGCCTCCCGTTCCTAGATGCCCATCCTTTCTCTAAGTTGCCCTGAGGCTGCTGTTGTAGTTTGTGGCTCTCCTGCAGGCTCAGGAGCTATTGTGTGTGTGTGTGTGTGTGTGTGTGTGTGTGTGTGTGTGTGTGTCCAGGAAAACAGCTAACCCAGGACCTTCACTGGGAGCAAGCTATGTACTCGGGCTGCTGGTTAGGGCCCCTGCACCAGAAGCCACAGGAGCATTTGCACAAGTGAGATCCTGAGTAACCAGTGCTGGCACCCATTTTTGGAAGGAAATCTTTTCCTAGGGTGACTTTATTGTAAAGGGGATGTGTTTGACTATAACATGGTTGTGTAAATTTCTTCTTGTTTCAAATGTGCAGTTTCAATATTTCAAATATTTTTAAACATTTATCTCAACCCCAGCCAAATGTCCTTTTTGAGGTTAAGTCATACATTTTCAAATACTTTGGGGACTATCTCAAGGAAGGTGAGTTGCTTAGTTTTGAATATGTAAAGGATTATTTGTTTTGAAAAGATAATTAAAGATACTGAACAACTAGAATTCACTAAATATGTTATTAAATGGATAACTGCAATATGTTTTGGTTTGGTAATTTATTATTATTGTTGTTGGGAGGTTTTTAGGTGGAGGAATGACATTGGGAACTTTGTGAAAAGGCAGCTGTCATTTGCAGATGTTACATCAAAATCAGATTTCTTCTCTAGTTCATTGCCACTCCTAATTAGAGGAATTCCCTGGATAGAAGGGATCTATATTATTCCTTTTGTCCAGTTTTGAAAGACTGTCTGAGTCACCCAAAAACTGCTGCCAAAGAATAATAAGGAACATTTACTTATTTATAAGATAAGCTTCAGTACAGATGGAAAAAAAAAATCTATGGCCCATTATTAACTCCTAGCTCCTGTTTTATCTTTCACAACAATTTAGCTATTAAGAATTCCCTCTCAATTGATCTTCCCCAAAAGTTGCATTGTTTTCCCTTTTTCCAGCTGGTCTTTGATATTTACATCTTCCCGTCTTTGTCTTCCCCTCCTCCTTTGGCGAAAGTCAGCCTGTGTAAATGTGTGAGCAGCCACTGGAAGAGCCTGCTGTGTGTCAGAAAGTGGGCAGTTTTCATCCTCTGCCCCAGTTGACCTCTGCAGGAAGGGCCTTCTTCTCTGACCGCTCAGCATGCACCCACGTGCCTGCTGAAGCTCCTGCGTGTGGTTGCATGTGCCCTCAGCTAAATCTGGGCAAGGCAGGCCAGGATGCTAGGAGCCCAGAGAACCTGTCCGTGAGCAGGACACAGGCCCACTGCCCCCAGGACTAGATGTGTACTTTCTGTGCTGTACTTGAAGTTCATTATTTGACTGTTTGTTGTGGTTGGATTTTTATTGTTTAGTTAGCTTCATGATTTTTTTAAAAAATTATAGATCCATCTCACTGATTACTGGATTCTTTTTCAGGTTAGAGCTGGGACCTTATGACAGATCCATAGAACACTTCTCCCCCGCACCTCATCACAACATCAGCTGGGCTTTTGTATAGTAATGGGAAGCATCCAAAAGAGCTGCACATCTGAGACCTTATCCGCAAAATCTCTAGGGAAACCCAGACACAATAGGGAAGTCAAAACACAGGCATCTGAGCAAGTTTTAGAGTCTGATGCCTTCATCTATGACTTCAGCAAACCATAAACACAGCAGTCATAAACACTGGCTAACTACTAGCCAGACAAACATCAAGTCTTATACTAATGGTCTATTTATTTCAGTTTCTTTTATCTGGCGTATCATGTAAATCAGTCTCAACAAAAAAAATCACAAGGCCTCCTAAAAGGCAAAAAAACACAAAAAACCCACAGTTTGAAGAGAGAGACCAAGCATCAAAAGCAGATTCAGATAAGGCAAAGATTTTGAAATGATCAGATCAGGAATTTAAAAGAATGTGCTAAAGGCTCTAAAGATGGACAACATGCAAGAAGAGATGAGTAATGGAAACAGAGAGATGCAAACTCCAGGAAAGAATTAAAAGGAAATGGTAGAAATCAAAAGCACAGTTGCAGAAATGAAGACTGTCTTTAATGGCTTAATCAGTGAATGGAATGAGTGAAGAAAGGAACTGAGAGCTTGAAAATATGTTAGTAGAAATATCAAAACTGAAATGCCAAGGGGGAAAAGGATCACAAAAACTGAACAGTGTTCAAGATCTGCAGGATAATTAAAAAGGGTGCATGCATGCCTAGTCCCTCAGCCGTGTCCAATTCTTTGTGACTCCATGGACTGTAGCCCACCAGGCTCCTCTGTCCACGGAATTTTCTAGGCAAGAATACTGGAGTGAGTTGCCTTTTGCTGTTCCAGGGGATCTTCCCAATCTAGGGATCAATCCTGCATCTCTTGTGTCTCCTGCATTGGCAGGCAGACTCTTTACCACTGAGCCACCTGGAAAGCCCCAGTTACGAAGGGTAATATACACCTTGTGGGAATACCAGAAGAGAAAGAGAAAGGACAGAAGAAATATTTGAAATGGTAACTTAAATACATTTTTATATTACATGTATTTTAGTGGCTCAGTTAGTAAAGACTCTATCTGCAATGCAGAAGACCTGGGTTTGATCCCTGGGTTGGAAAGATCCCCTGGAGAAGGGAATGGCAACCCACTCCAGTATTCTTGCTTAGAGAATTCCATGGGACGGAGAAGCCTGGTGGGCTACAGTCTTGGGGATCACAAAGAGTTGAACACGACTGAGTGACTTTCCCTTCACTTACAATATGTGAAAAATTTCCCAATTGAAGACAGACACCAAACCACAGATCCAGGAAGCACAGATAGCACCAAGGAGGATAAGTATGAAAGCATGACACCCAGATGTGCCACGTTCAGGCTACATGTTGCAGACAGAATGTTTGTGTCCCTCACACCCCAGAATTCATGTTTTGAAATCTAACCACTAGTGTAATGATATTTAGGGGTAGGGGTAAAGGTGATTAGGTCACAAGAGAGGGGCCCTCGGGAGTGGTACTGGTGGCCTTTTGGAAGAGGACCCGAGAGCTTCCTTACCCCTTCTTGCATGTGAGGACACAGAGACAAGACAGCCATCCATCTATTAGCCATCCAATTCAGACTTTCCAGCCTCCAGAATTGTGAGGAATAGATTTCTATTGTTTATAGGCCACCCAGTCTATGGTTGGAGAAGGAATTGGCCACCCACTCCAGTGTTCTTGCCTGGAGAATCACAGGGACGGGGGAGCCTGGTGGGCTGCCTGTCTATGGGGTCACACAGAGTCGGACATGACTGAAGCTACTTAGCAGCAGCAGCAGTCTACGGTACTTTGTTAAAGCAGCACAGAGAGACAAAAATCGAAAATAACAGGAAGATCTTAAAAGAAGCCAGAGGACAAAAATAAGTCTAGAGGCTCCAGCCTAGGAATTACATTGAACTTCTAGCCAGAAATCATGCAAGTTAGAAGCAAGTGGAGTAAAATATTTCAAGTGTTAAAAAAAAAACACCCACCAAGATAGAATTCTGTATTCTTCAAAAGTGAAAGAAGAAATACTTTCTCAGACAAATCAAAGTCAGGCAGTTTGTAACCAGTAGACCTGCCTTATAAGAAATGTTGCAATAAATTCATCAAAAAAGAAGGAAAATGATATGGATCAGAAACACAGATCTAGTTTAGAAAGAAAGAGCTTTAGAGAGGAACAAATGAAATCTTTTATTTTTTATATTTATTGATTGATTGCACTGGGTCTTTGTTGCTGCAAACGGGCTTTCTGTAGTTACAGTGAGTGAGGGCTGTTCTCTAGTTATGGTATTCAGGCCTCTCATTGCAGTGGTTTCTCTTGTTGTAGAGCACAGGCTCTAGAGCTCTTTCTCAGTAGTTGTGGCACACAGGTTAGTAAGGGAAGCCCTTGCTCATGTGCAGATGCCCCCGAGAGGGCCCTGCCTATCTGTGCACCAGCATCCCTGGAGCCTTCAGTCCTATGAATAACCACAGAGGTCCCTGCTTTCCCTTTTGACCTCTCATTTTGGCTCTTGGTTATTTCCAGTCTGGCACTTGATCCTCTCATTGTTTTCTTGATAGTTCTAGGTTTACTTGGGGGATGGATATTCATGAAAAGCCCTTGAATACGTCCGTCCTCCTTGGTTTGTAGGCAGGATTTAGGGTGAAGCCAGTGGTGTTTGTAGTGGTAAGTCTCCAGGGACGGTCCCGTCCATCAGTGCCGAGGCAGTTCTGACCTCAGGGTAACAAGTCAGCTTCTCGGGGGGAGTGTCATGGAAAACCACATCTCGCTGGTCCCCGATCCCTGATGTTTCCGCATATGCCCTTTCCCTCACGTGTAGAAGCTTTCCTCTCCTGTCTTTTCTTCGTGACGTCTTGCTGCTGCTGCTGCTAAGTTGCTTCAGCCGTGTCCGACTCTGTGCGACCCATAGATGGCAGCCCACCAGTCTCTGCTGTCCCTGGGATTCTCCAGGCAAGAACACTGGAGTGGGTTGCCATTTCCTTCTCCAATGCATGAAAGTGAAAAGTGAAAGTGAAGTCGCTGAGTCGTGTCCGACTCTTTGTGACCCCATGGACTGCAGCCTACCAGGCTCCTCCATCCATGGGATTTTCCAGGCAAGAGTACTGGAGTGGGTTGCCATTGCCTTACCCATCCTGACGTCTTACTCTAACATAATTTTGTAACTTAACAAAGTTCCTTTCACAGAGACTGTGATCATGGTTGCCATTACTCTTCACGGGGCCCCCCTTTACCCCCATCTTTTTGTAATGCTTTATCCCTGCCCCCACCCCGAGTATACAAACATGTATCCCACCCTGTCTGACTTGGGCATTTAAGTTCCTGATCACTTCATTTGCAAAGATCATCTCCAAGTTAGGTCAGCTCCGGCCAGACTGAGGCTTCCTCACTGTTGCTGAAACATACCGATTCCGCCCCCACCCAGGGCATCATGTGTGCTGCTGCTCTGCCTGGAATGCTCTCCTATCAGCCGTCCTCATACACTGGAGGTCAGCCCTCCCTCCCTCGGTCCAGCCCTCGGCTTCAGCCCCCTGGCCATGTGACCTCTAACTGAAGGACTCTCCCCTAAAGAGGCCTATTGCTCTTCCCTGCCTTCTGCTTCACCTTAGCACTTTACTACCTGTGTGTGCGTGCTAAGTTGCTTCAGTCATGTCTGACTCTTTGCAATCCCATGGACAGTAGCCCTCCAGGCTCCTCTGTCCATGGGATTCTGTAAGCAAGAATATTGAAGTGGGTTGCCATACCCTCCAGGGGATCTTCCTGACCCAGGGATCGAACCCGCCTCTTACATCTCCTGCATTGGCAGGTGGGTTCTTTTCCACTAGTGCCACCTGGGAAGCCCACTTTAATGCTTAACATATTACATATTTGATGTCTTTATACTGTTTTTTTCTCTAAAACCTCCAATAAGTTCTAAGCTCAATGAAATCAGGAATTTTTTTCTTTATATTCACTGCTGTGTCCCAAGTCAATAGGACAGTATCTGTCAGATAAAAAATATTTTTTGAACAAATGAGTAAGTAAGTGATAAGAATAAATATAGGAGTTATAAGGAAGACCCTATTCTTGACTTCATGGAGCTTACAGTCTCCATAGTAGTGAATGGAGTTTATGAAATTCAAATAGAGGGAAAAAAAAAAGTGAAAGAAAAAGAAATCCAAAAAAAGACAGGCACCAAAACCCTGGGTGGCACAGGGGTGAAGGAAAGCCAAGTCTCTGTTAAAGAATTAGAAGGGAAATGTGAATAATGTGATGTCTCTGAAATGGAGGGAAGAAGGTTCAAGAAGGAGGACCTTGTGGTTGTTAGCCGAGACAGTGTCATCTCCTTTAAGAGTCAACATACATTAGGATCCATGTGAAAATACTGCTAATTCTAAAACTGGTTTCAGAAGGTTGCCAGCCTGCGGGTGTACCATGAGGCCCGGCTGTGTGCTCTGGAGTGTATCCACATGGTAGAAATGCTCAGAAAGAGCAATATCGCTTCCATAAGTGACAGCTCAAGAAAGAAGAGAAGAACAAGGTCACAATCTGTCATGAGAATTTTAGCTGATAAGTTTGCAGGAGAGGAGCATCGTGGCACAACCCTGCTTGGCTTGATTCGAAAGCCCCTGGACCTGGGTCCCCTACATCCAGTGCCCACTCTGTGGGTGGCAGCGTGCGTGGTCCCGACAGATTTGAGATGTATCAAGCAGCTGTTCTCATGTCTTTGGTTCACCTTTCACTGTTTTTTTTTTTTGTTTTTTTTTTTTTTTGCATACTAAGTGTTCTTCTGATTTTGTTCTGTTTTGCATTGACAGGTTCCGTTTTTTGGGCCTCTGTTTGATGGAGCTATCGTGAGTGGGAAGCTACTGCCAAGCCTTATCTGTGCCACCTGCATCAAT